>NC_039480.1:13342037-13656818 GCF_003590095.1 Trichoplusia ni | reverse complement strand
TTTTGAAGTGCGATGTTTCCCCAACCTTTTATTTGTTCCTTCGATGATGTAGGTAATAGTAAAGGTCTAGGAAAGGTCTGCTAGACAGAGAGAAATCAAGTCTCTTAGAACTTACACAGCAATCAGTTAAAATGGTTTTCTTCTTATTTTCCGTAATACTTCTTACACAAAATGAACACAATGACGGACTTAATGAATTAGCATTTCTCTACCAATCAACTAACAGATAGAGCAGAGAAACTAAAAGTAAGTGTACAATTATTTTGCCTATCTTTGAATGAAATATCTTCGAATTTTCTCCTTCAAATACAATCGTCTTAATAGACGTTAAAACTTTATATTTTCATTAAAATCTTCGGAAGTCGAATCTTCCCCGCTATCATTTTCCAAATCAACTCGACCTAATATTGACCCCGTGACCTTGTACCTTTTGGTTTAGATTAAATTAAGTAATATTATTTGAGTTTATCTTATTGAGAGTTGAAGAAATCTTTTTTATTGTTAGGTACCCAAAAGGTAAAAATGGAATCCTAGAAAGTTAAAATTTTAATAGATGATGTATTACAGTTGCCGCTTTAACAACAAATAATGTAAATAAAAATTGAGGTAAAGCAACGTCTGTAACGACCGTAAATTAGTTGAGTGTCAAATAATACCAATAACAAAATTATACTATTTGAGCAGTATCAAACTCAGTATCTGCAAACCATACGTTTACTTTTAATATAATAAAAAACGTAACAAAATTTGCCTTGAAGTGTTTTCCACTTGTCCACATACTGTGTGTGTGTGTGCTCAGAGATAGACATTTCGCTCTCTAAAACGGAGACAATCACAACAACCTGAACCATCAACGTCAAGCACACATGACGCCCTCGCTGACTGACGAGGTTTCCACGACACATGACGTCCTAATAAACTAGCGTGTCAGTCAAATGTTACCTAACCTAACTGGCTACGGCTACTTTAAAGTACTTTTGTAGTGGTGGAAGCGGGATATCGCTCTACATATGAAGTACGATGTCTCGCTTACACAATTGCGAGACTTTAATTCAAGAGTTGGTGGTAGGCATTCCAAGTTACATCTCTAGCATAGTTTTTTAGTCTGCGTGTGCGATAGGAGGTCTATACAACGAAAACTGATATGCAATTGAGATTTTCTTTAATTTCTAGGTCTCTACTTTATTAACCTAAATTAGTAGCGGCTAAAATTTAGGATATGACCTGTTTTGCAAGTATCTGTTGTGACTCTGCTTTGATGATGGAACTAAAAAAAATATACGACTGTTACCTCTTCGTTTAAGACACGAGAAAAAATCAGCGATACTTTTTTGGTCAAACCGGGAATACTTACGGATAACCACCTCCTTGCCTCCTTGATGCCTCCTTGGGGCATGAAGTGGACAGTGACATACTCTAGCTAAATTAATCTGAACAACCGGGCGACGTCACTCCCCTTTTGGTGAGTGCGTGACAATGCGTTGCAATTCACCACGTTTTAAACTCATATTCCCGACTAGTTTAGTAACCCACAATAATAGATTGGGTGTGAATGGATGCAGATACTTAACTGTATCTGCATCCATTCACATCCAATCCAATTCCGGAACCCGCCACTATTGGAAACTTTCATCGCCTACTTAGAACATAAATAAAAAAAATTGCTACAGTCAGATTCAGTTGAGTCGCTTCATGCTTTAAATGTCACTGATTAACCATGTAATAGTTTCAAGATTTTCATTAAAAATACTATACCACCTATTCTATTGATCACCGAGTCGAATAACTTTCAATGAGAGACGTTTTTCATCGTACCTAAAGCAATCTACATGAATGTAGGCAATATTTAACGTATTATCCGGCATTTAGGCACGAAGCGAAAGCTTGAACCAATCACGATTATTACGCACGAATTATAGCCAATAGCCGTCAGTTTTTGTGGGAGCGCT
This sequence comes from Trichoplusia ni, assembly GCF_003590095.1. NCBI lineage: Eukaryota > Metazoa > Arthropoda > Insecta > Lepidoptera > Noctuidae > Trichoplusia > Trichoplusia ni. Next base: position 13,654,869 of record NC_039480.1, on the reverse strand, counting down.
GATTTTCTAACACATTTACGGCTTGGAAAAACGATCATTTGAAACCGAATCTGTTTGATAGTAATAACAATGTTGTTTAAGATATTGATGGGGTCTTAAACTTTAGATAAGTATCTGTATTGCATTGGAATTACCTTGAAGATTGGTTTCTAGCAAGCATCAAGCAGCAAGGTTTCAAGCATCTGTTGTATTAAATATTCACATATTCTGGCTTGGATTTTAATCAAATCTTGCAAATAATTAGATGCACTTCCCTGATCTGAAATTTAATATCTACTGCGTGACAATGCATTTTTTTTGATGAAATTTCACAAACTCTACGAGTTTACGCTTGTTTGCTTCGTATTTACGAATATTTTTTATCCCAAAAAACAATCTGAACTTAATTGCTTAAAAAGTAAATTCAAAATTCTTTGACAAATTTATGAACATTGTGTGTATGAATAATCAAGGATTCATTTTACCTTTACGACAGATAATTTGTTTTTAGATCAGCTCAGAGAACAGCTCTTAGGATCCGCGTTCCGTACGTTACAAAACCTAAAATCAATTGAATTAAGCGTTCTTTGTGTAAATAGATAGACATAAAAGCTACTGAATCGACCTGTTATTCTTTAAGATATATAAGCACTGTGTTTGCTGTTATAGAGCAAAACTAAGCTTATTCGATAACATTTTTAGTAAGTTGGGCACAAATATACAGACCATTACCTACTTGTTATCGAATAAGCTTAGTTTTGCTCTATAACAGCAAACACAGTGCTTATTATCTTAAAGAATAACAGGTCGATTCAGTAGCTTTTATTCTATCTATTTACACAAAGAACGCTTAATTCAATTGATTTTAGGTTTTGTAACGTACGGAACGCGGATCCTAAGAGCTGTTCTCTGAGCTGATCTAAAAACAAATTATCTGTCGTAAAGGTAAAATGAATCCTTGATTATTCATACACACAATGTTCATAAATTTGTCAAAGAATTTTGAATTTACTTTTTAAGCAATTAAGTTCAGATTGTTTTTTTGGATAAAAAATATTCGTAAATACGAAGCAAACAAGCGTAAACTCGTAGAGTTTGTGTGAAATTTCATCAAAAAAAAATGCATTGTCACGCAGTAGATATTAAATTTCAGATCAGGGAAGTGCATCTAATTATTTGCAAGATTTGATTAAAATCCAAGCCAGAATATGTGAATATTTAATACAACAGATGCTTGAAACCTTGCTGCTTGATGCTTGCTAGAAACCAATCTTCAAGGTAATTCCAATGCAATACAGATACTTATCTAAAGTTTAAGACCCCATCAATATCTTAAACAACATTGTTATTACTATCAAAACAGATTCGGTTTCAAATGATCGTTTTTCCAAGCCGTAAATGTGTTAGAAAATCAGCGCTCCCACAAAACTGACGGCTATTGGCTATAATTCGTGCGTAATAATCGTGATTGGTTCAAGCTTTCGCTTCGTGCCTAAATGCCGGATAATACGTTAAATATTGCCTACATTCATGTAGATTGCTTTAGGTACGATGAAAAACGTCTCTCATTGAAAGTTATTCGACTCGGTGATCAATAGAATAGGTGGTATAGTATTTTTAATGAAAATCTTGAAACTATTACATGGTTAATCAGTGACATTTAAAGCATGAAGCGACTCAACTGAATCTGACTGTAGCAATTTTTTTTATTTATGTTCTAAGTAGGCGATGAAAGTTTCCAATAGTGGCGGGTTCCGGAATTGGATTGGATGTGAATGGATGCAGATACAGTTAAGTATCTGCATCCATTCACACCCAATCTATTATTGTGGGTTACTAAACTAGTCGGGAATATGAGTTTAAAACGTGGTGAATTGCAACGCATTGTCACGCACTCACCAAAAGGGGAGTGACGTCGCCCGGTTGTTCAGATTAATTTAGCTAGAGTATGTCACTGTCCACTTCATGCCCCAAGGAGGCATCAAGGAGGCAAGGAGGTGGTTATCCGTAAGTATTCCCGGTTTGACCAAAAAAGTATCGCTGATTTTTTCTCGTGTCTTAAACGAAGAGGTAACAGTCGTATATTTTTTTAGTTCCATCATCAAAGCAGAGTCACAACAGATACTTGCAAAACAGGTCATATCCTAAATTTTAGCCGCTACTAATTTAGGTTAATAAAGTAGAGACCTAGAAATTAAAGAAAATCTCAATTGCATATCAGTTTTCGTTGTATAGACCTCCTATCGCACACGCAGACTAAAAAACTATGCTAGAGATGTAACTTGGAATGCCTACCACCAACTCTTGAATTAAAGTCTCGCAATTGTGTAAGCGAGACATCGTACTTCATATGTAGAGCGATATCCCGCTTCCACCACTACAAAAGTACTTTAAAGTAGCCGTAGCCAGTTAGGTTAGGTAACATTTGACTGACACGCTAGTTTATTAGGACGTCATGTGTCGTGGAAACCTCGTCAGTCAGCGAGGGCGTCATGTGTGCTTGACGTTGATGGTTCAGGTTGTTGTGATTGTCTCCGTTTTAGAGAGCGAAATGTCTATCTCTGAGCACACACACACACAGTATGTGGACAAGTGGAAAACACTTCAAGGCAAATTTTGTTACGTTTTTTATTATATTAAAAGTAAACGTATGGTTTGCAGATACTGAGTTTGATACTGCTCAAATAGTATAATTTTGTTATTGGTATTATTTGACACTCAACTAATTTACGGTCGTTACAGACGTTGCTTTACCTCAATTTTTATTTACATTATTTGTTGTTAAAGCGGCAACTGTAATACATCATCTATTAAAATTTTAACTTTCTAGGATTCCATTTTTACCTTTTGGGTACCTAACAATAAAAAAGATTTCTTCAACTCTCAATAAGATAAACTCAAATAATATTACTTAATTTAATCTAAACCAAAAGGTACAAGGTCACGGGGTCAATATTAGGTCGAGTTGATTTGGAAAATGATAGCGGGGAAGATTCGACTTCCGAAGATTTTAATGAAAATATAAAGTTTTAACGTCTATTAAGACGATTGTATTTGAAGGAGAAAATTCGAAGATATTTCATTCAAAGATAGGCAAAATAATTGTACACTTACTTTTAGTTTCTCTGCTCTATCTGTTAGTTGATTGGTAGAGAAATGCTAATTCATTAAGTCCGTCATTGTGTTCATTTTGTGTAAGAAGTATTACGGAAAATAAGAAGAAAACCATTTTAACTGATTGCTGTGTAAGTTCTAAGAGACTTGATTTCTCTGTCTAGCAGACCTTTCCTAGACCTTTACTATTACCTACATCATCGAAGGAACAAATAAAAGGTTGGGGAAACATCGCACTTCAAAAATATAAAGTGCCCGTGGACTTTCAACATTGAGGTATAATGTGGCTGCTTTTATTTATTGAAAACGTATGTTTATGTACTCTCTGACTACTTCGGATTTCGCCCTATTACAATGAGGTAGCTGTAACATACAAGTTGGTACATAAGTAATAAGTATAAATTATGTAATATATTATGCCCTAACACCTAAGGGCTTAAGATAACCGATCAAAGATGTTATTGCACATGGATTACCAAACAGACTCATGTAAGATCATAACAAAAATAGGTAGTACTTCATCATCATCATCAGCCCGTCTCAGTCCGACACTGGACATAGGCCTTTCCTATGTCACGCCACTGAGCTCGATCTTCAGCCCGCAGGGATTGGAGAGCCTTTTATTTGGTCCTTCCGAATACCCCACTGCTCATCTCCCCCTGCCTGCAGTACTCAAATACCCAAAGTTAACTATCTTCAAAATACATAAATTTGTCCTCTCTTAATTACATTAATATCATTCCCATGTATCAATGACTCATTACTCCCCTTACTATTTTAATGAACATAATTAATTAATAAACCTCACGTATTGGCTATGTCAGGGAAACCGAATTCAAAAGCTACATTATGGGGCGAAATGAACGATGTTTGTTTGTGTATGCGTACTTATATAGAAATGTGGGTCTGTTTATTAATTCAGGTGTACTATCGTGTAGCAAAATTTCTCCACCCTCATATTATGTCTTCGGCCTTTTAAAATAAAATTAGTTGAATGCGACTTGGACTCGAATAGTCCCGTAGAAATTTGCGAAAATAAATTCTCACCTATCACATTTCTGAACGTACTTATGAATTTGTTGCTGTGGCGACAATAAAATACATCATCAGCTTAGTGAACAGATGGACAGACGGATGGAGACTAAAATAAAGATCGGGGTTAATCAAGTAACAGTGGTAACGTTAATAAATTTATTTTTTACCCAACTTTTGTTTATTTTTTTCTTTGAACATTGACTATAGTTTGGGTTGAGAAAGTTGAACATTTGTATGGTCGGAAGCCATATTTTAAATACATCCATTTCTATTAAAAATGCCTATCTATGCACGTGTCTACATGTAAAAGAATAGCTCAATGTTTATTTGTTGTTGCGTAATATCGGCTATGGGATTCGAGTTTCCTTATTGAAGAGGGGTTGACCCCGTAGGTTATGGGCTCGATGTTAAAGGTGGACTCCCCTGCCGCTGTTTCGGTTGTTTGCCCTACGGAGACTGACCCTGTATAATATATATGCCTTGAGGTTAGTTAGGCATGTTCAATGTGAAATATTAAAACAAGTGAAAATCTCGTGATATCTGATCACATAAATTTGAAGAAATTTTAACGTTTCGGATTTGCTTGTTTTGTATGTGTTTGTGTTTTGAAACAGCAGAATATTTATTATATATATATATATAACTTATTTTATGTTATACCTATTCTAATATATACATAGATTCCGGTCTGTGTTCCGGTCTTCTCAGATGTAGAGTAAGAGAGATGCCATTCTACACCGCGTAGCCTCCATCTCGCTTATCCAACTGCAGCAGTCATATTTGAAGAGATAGTAGTAAAGGACAATAATGTTTGTAATTCATGGTTTATGTTCATCAATACATTACGAGTATGTGTTGTTGCCTCGGAATTGAGTTTCTTTATTATTTTCACCCACGGTAGAGCACAGATGAAGTAAGAGATTGTTTGTGTGTTGAAAAGAGCTTGATTCAAGAAACTGTGTACTGTACTATTTCTGAAAAGGAGATGGTTTATTTTAGGTTTATTTGAGATGGTCCATGTTAACAAGGGTTTAACGATAAGTCTTTCTAAATATGTTGTTGTCATGTTTCGTGGTTTTGAACTGTAGGATAAGTTATACCTACTTTAAGTAGTTTTAGTTCAAAATGAAAAGTGACATTAGGTGCTTATCTACATCTAATACTTCTCTACATAAAGAATCTTTGCGAACTCTACCCCGTAAATATATTCTTACGAAAAAAAAATACACATATTATTAAATTTCGCCGACAGGGGCGGCCGCGCGCGACATTTCACAAACTTCGCAAAATTATAATTTAATGAAGTCTACATCATTCACAGAAGTTGTGTCGCCATTCGCACAAGCTACTCTTAATTTGACCTGCGTAATAACAACAATTGACAACTGGTAGGTCCAAACGTGACTAGAATACCCCAAAAGGCTTTGTAACCTAGTTAGGTCTTGTCCCCTTACTTTGGTAGCTACATTCCTGCAAGATACCGTTGTTGATGTAGGGTATCATTTTGAGATACACGGCTCTCGTATTCCATAGTATGATTGGCGTTTGTTGTTTATGCCAATGACGTGCGGCCCAGTGGGTACCTAGAGTGTGTTTTGTTTTACTGCGAAGCTTTGAGATGCGTGTACGGTTCATACGTTGAATAATACATATCCAGTTTGCATGACAAGTGAAGATCGATGTCGATGCGAACGGCCGGTGCTCAGGACACCTCCTAATCATTAAGTAGAGTAGATTCCCTAATTTTTTTTCGTTTGTTTTACTTGTTCAAGTTTGTTAGTACTCACTTTTTGTTTTCAAAAACATTTTTTCCTCTTTTGTTTCATTTTTAATGCTATAATTTCAGAGATAATTTGCTTTCGAGTGGAAACACAATGGAAATGTTCCAAACAAAATTAATCTACTTTGTGATAAATTTAACAATTTAACGTCATTCGTGAAAACTCGGAATCTCCTTTCATAATCATTGAAGCGCTCTACTTGTATAAAATTGGGTCAATATTCGCGTACAAACAGTGAGGGCGCACGAAAAGTTTATCCTAAAACAGTAATGTCACAAAATAGGTTCTTAACCTATTTCGCTAGTGGTGCTACAGCTTCAGATCTCAAGAGTACAGCCGTTTGTACCCATTCGATAACGTGAAACAATTGTAAGAAAATTAGCTTGATGAGGTTTTCAACGAACGTACATATTTTCTTTAAGTTTTATTGTATTACTACCCAATGACAGGTTTGTTGACTTAAGGCTTGTTTACTGTATCCTTATTTTACAACGCTCCATTGTTATTCTAAAATATACAAACATAAATTATAATAACGAAACGCAGATGTTATGAATCATTATAACATCTGCGTTCGTCTTTTATGCCCTTCAAACATAAATCGTGTAGGTCATTTAGATGTAAGCACTCTGAAACGAACGCTCTTTTTTACGAGTTACGAGCTTATTCTGAAATTGAGAATCGAGGTTATTTCAATAAAATCGGATCAAATTAAGGTTTCGTGTGAACAGGATACTGGAAATAAAAGTAGGCTAGAGGCGACGGTCGTTTTGCAATCGAGTGTTTGTGTCGGTGCGGAGTGAAGTGTGTAGCAGGGTGCGGCGCGGCGCGGCGGGGCTGCGCGGCGGCGCGCGGCGTCGATAGCGCACCGGCCTGACGTCGGCCGGCCCACCCGCCCGCGCCGCGCCTGGCGCACGTCACACCGACACCCGCGACACCCTCGCCACCCGAGCCGAGCCGCGCCGACCACCACATCGCGACGCGCATCATCACCCCTGTGACTGTTTACTGTGATCATCAAGCGAGACCTAGCCCTAGGAACCACCCAGTGCCACGATATCTTTCAAATCAGTTTTTGGTGAAAACAAACACATCACACAGCATAGCGCAAGCGCGCCGCAAGCGGACATGATGAGAGCGGCCATCTTGGCCGAGGACGCACTTTCGCCTCGCCCCAGCTTCAAAGCTCGTTTTGAAAGCTCTATATAAGCCGTAAGGGTCGAGCAATGCGTCGTGATATGAGCACCGCGGCGTGCGCCCTCTGAGGCCGCCCCGCGCCGCTATCGATCCGGTAGCGTCATGGCGCCCGCGGAGTGAATGCGGACATCGGGACAGCGCCGCAGCCCCGGTACGCGAGCGGAGCGCCCGCCCAGTGATAGTGCTAGAGTGGTCGCGCGGCATGTGAGACAGAGTGTCGGCGTGGTTGGGAGGGGCGCGCGGGAGGCGGCGGGCCCGGCTGACCGCGCGCCATGGGCGAGGAGTACGCGCGCTCACCCTGCGAGCGCTTCCCCGCAACGGGCGCGTTCAGCGTGGCGCCTCCGGAGCGGCTGAGCCCGCCGCCACCCGCGCCGCTGCCGGACCGCTTCTCGGCGTCCCCGCGGCGGGTGCGCCGCTGTGCGGAGGCCGAGCGCGCGCGGCGCCCGCGCTACGTGCCGCCCGCAGCGCACGTGCCCGTGGAGCGCTATGTGCCGCGGCCGCCGGCCCCGCTGCGCCCGCCGCCCCCGGTGTACTGCGGGCTGGCGTGCAGGCCGCCGCCGCCCGCACCTCGCAAGTGCTGCGGGCCCGCATGCCGCGAGGACATCGCGGGCTCGCCGCCACCGTCCCGCTACGTGGAGTACGTGGGCGCGGCGGCCGCGCGCCGCCTGGCCTGCACACCGCCGCCGCCGCCGCCGCCCGCGCTGCAGCTGCCCTGCGAGCCGCAGGAGCCTCCCTGCTGCGTGCAGGCTCGCAGGCGACCGCAACCACCACATGATTGGTAAGTACTAGAGAACCCAAGAACCCATAACATGGAAACATGACGTGTCAGACTCTAACAAACACCCTGTGTGACTATGTTTATCCTCTATCAATTCAATGACTGAAACCAAATAACCACTTATCTATGTGGTTCGAATACAAAAAACAAGCTGAAATGTGCCACCCCTACATGTAGACCCACCTCTAACATTCCGAGCCTATTTCTCTCCGTCCAACTGCGTAAAAATGTCGATGTGAGTGGTGTAGCATAAAAGCGTTTTTAATAATTCGCCGATGATAGCGAAAGCCGAACCATTATAATTGGTTAATATTTTGTGGACCGATAACGTGTGATTGATGGCGGGCTGGCTAACGATCGACGTTTGTGAGTTACTCACATCCTATATACGCAGAGATTAGTCCGCCGCGTCGCCAATGTTCGACTTTGTTCGACGACACTCGTTTCGCTAAATACCCAAAGATCGCGTCGGAATGTATATGAAATACCTACCAACATATATTTGCCCTTGTTTACGGTATATCGAGCTTACATTCTGTAGCCCACGACTGACTTTTTTCTTCGAATCGAATGGTTCGAACAGCTAGAACACAACACAATTGGGTCATTAATTAACGACTGTAGACTTAATTATAGTGAAGCCCGAAATTATTTTAGTCTGCAAACCTATTGGAATTGTACCAAAATTGGTTACTGTTCTCCGTTCCCTGTATTGTATTATGGCGTCGTAAACACTGGTAGCTTTTGTAGTGATTATGTTGTTCACTATTTCGTACGAATTGTATTTGGAATACGAATGCCGATGTCCTGATTGGTGCTTAGAATTCTGATAATCATTAGTGGGTAGATATCGATTAGGTAACGTCATTTGTGCTGATATGACTTTGACACGAAATGACAGCCAATGTCAAATTAAAAATTACATGTAATACTTGTTTATTGAAGTGATTTTAAACATTCTGACTGATAACCCAAGTTTTTTGCGACACTATTCTATTAGAGAGTTTCAATATTTATTTTCGTGAATTTCGATTTCGTAATTTGACTAATACTCGAGAAATTTATTGAATTACTTGGTCTAGACGAATAAAATAACTTTGATGTATTTTACGTAAATATAAGAGAATTTTTGTCTCATTTGATTAATTCAAAACATTTTGCGCTCTTTTAAGCATAAAGATTGTGTTTTGCAATGTTGATATAAACTTAGGGAAGGTGTAATTTCATAAACAAACCCGATAAAAAGTGATCTTAAGTGATGAAGTGAACTAGTCCTACCTCTTTTTTAACAAATCTACATACTCTGTAGTCGAAGAAAATCCGTCGTTGTGGTCATTTTTTCAATGTTGTTGTATAATTCAAAAACTAACCCGATAAACAGTGGTCTAAATAATGAAGTGAACTAGTCCTACCTCTTTTTTTTTACAAATCTACTCACTCTGTAATCGAAAGCATCCTGTGTTGTTGAGATATTTTTCCGTTACTTTTTTTTTATTTTTGCTCATTGTAATTCGTAACTCTGTTTAACTTGTACTTAGTTGCTTGTCTTAGTCGAGAATTGTGGTTTACACACATTACCCTAATTCCGATGGATGTCAAGGGGACCCCATTCGTAACCCTTAGTCGTTCGTAGGTTTGTCACGGGGTTTAAATGTTATGAAGCGTAATATGGCAACGCAGTTTTCACAGGTACATTTTTAAAGGGATTTTCCCCATTTTTCACATCTTGCCATAAATAAAAAAGTTTTAACGTAATGTTATGTGTGAGATGATGATGATGTTATTGATAACATTGTGAGTAAGTGATGTCAATGTTGAGATACTTAGATTAGATCGATTTGACCCACCTAGTGTTTAATGACAATGCCTTGTAAAACGTGTCACAATTGAAAACAAGTGTTAACCGATTGTTATAGAATAACTACTTATGTTGTAAACTTATCTTAATCGATACTACGGGTACAGACACTGACATATTAAATACACAATGAATAGAACACAGTATATTTCCACAAAGAAACACTTTAAAAATTATAACACAAGTTTCTTGCATTTTAGTTAGTGCTTTCTTAATCTGAAATTATTTAGAAGTAATAATTCGACATTAAAACAGGATCAATTAACTGACAATTTTCAACTTTATAGAGCAGACATTTTCTAGCTGTCTACCCACATAGTGTCCTTCATAAGTTCTAACATTTACTCATGTTTTGTATACAAATGCAATGAATTTCTTATCTCCTTGCCTTTTAAAACAAGACTTGCATCTGTAAATGAGAGACATCGCTCTACACCCTGCAGTGCTCTATCTCGCTCTTATTGTTCATCCACTTTTGTACCTTACTGTACTATACACGAAGGATAGGTGTAGTCTACATTCTTATCAGTATTGGAGTTAGATATCGCGATAATACACCGGTATGTATCATTATCGTGCACTCGTGTCGTTCCCAATTAACCTAACAAAGTGAGTGAAGTGAAAAAAAAACAAATGAAATAAGTGTTTGTGTGATTTGAAATATGACAATGTGGTGTATAGTTTCTCTGTGAATATACGATTGGATCTATGAAAGAAAAGTAAGTGGAAAATGTAGTTTGTTTAATTCATGTGAAATGTTATCGTGTTTTATAATGATTGTTTGATTCTGAGGTTGAATTTTGAATCGTCGCTTTATAGGTTACATTTCTTACATATTATTGAATTTTATTTCGTATTTTAGTGACTTAAGTAGCTGTTTGTTGTATTAAAGTAAGTCTAAAATCTTGGTTATTGAACAGACTAATATTACTCTACAATAACAATACAGATTCGTCGAATATCGATGATTTTCCATATTAATATTATTATGAAAAAGTACTCTCTGTCAGTCAGTCTGTTATATGTTTGGAGTCTCTTTGAGCAACTAAACATTTAGATAAACTTCGGAGATTATAGTTAGAACTCCAAGAATTTTAAAATCTTAACGGTTTACAACAAAAACAATAACCATGCAACTCAGAAACATCAGTAACAGTACTAACTTCACATTCATTTATAAATATTAATACATACTTGATCCCGTAAAGTATGACTCATGTCATATCTACATTTTCATATCAATTTTGACGAAAATAGTCAAACTACTTACAGCGGTTATCGTTCAAGTTTGTTCGCCTATTCAAATGTCGACTTCGAAACTTAAGGGATCCTTGAGTTGATTTCTTTGAAGATTTGACGTTCTATTCCTCCGGGGAGATTGGGTTTAGGACAAGATGTTTTAAAAATTCATACATATCGAGTAAAAATATGTTTGAGCTAAAACTCTTTTGCTGATCTGTGAACATTTCTGTAAAGACAGAAACGAAATCCGATTTAGTAAGTGCCAGTATTTTCAGTGATAAAGGAATAGGGGTGGTTTTCTTTCAATGCTTGGCAAGTAGTTTAATGAATTGTAAGAGATATGTATTTTCCCCGTAAACATAAATTAATCAAATTACAGTCAATCGAATATACGCGTTACGTCACTTCTGTGAAGAATTATGACGTCACAAGCTTCCCTCAACTTTAAAGCAGTTAACTTTGTCAACAATAAAATTCGTGTCTAATGTTTTTCAATTGTCTATCTGGTAGCCTAAGCCTTTTTTTTAAACCTTGTCATCCCTATTGGTGTTAAGTATGTCTTTACTATACCAGATGACAAGCCTATTTCATTACGTAACTAATAGCACAAAATGTACTAATTGCATAGTTTTTTTTATGTCTAGTTACTTTGAAAATCTTATTGTGTTTACCGACCTTTTTGCTGATGGTACTCCTTAGTCTTAGATCAATAATCCTGTAGGAAAGTAGTTGTGTAAATAGCTGGAGGCAGAGCGAAGTGAGAAAGGGTTTCGCAATATATTGTTTTCGTTTACTTTGCTTCTTGATTTAATTCCCAATCTGAATGTTTGAGCTTTTTATATAAAATGTTTAGGTATTTGTGGTTGCTAGAGTTCCGTACCCAAAGGGTAAAAATGGAATCCTGTTACTGAGGCGCCCTGTTTGTCAGCTTGTCCTTCCGTCTGTCACCAAGGTTTATCTCATAAACGATGTATTTCTGTCGAGATTGCGCTGTAGCATCAAATCTTCTTTTTTATACATTACAATTAATTGCTGTTCGTAAGAATCGCTAAAACTCAAGAACGGCTGAACCGAATTGCCTTATTTTAGTCTTGAAATATTCTTAAAAGTCCAGTGAAGGATTAAACAGTAATAAAATATGGAAAAGTGGCAAAAAAATGTGTTTTCTTCTGCATTGTTATCATCGACTGTTAAACGGTACGTAGTTCGCCGGGACATCTAGTATTTATTAAAAATAAAGCTCGGGCTTGATACGGCCATGAAGGCAAAGGTTTCTCTATCGATTCCCAGTAGATATAACATAAAAAACTTTTCTTCTTTTTTTGACTTATTTATTATACCTAAATACGAACAGAATAAAATCCTAAAAATAAAAATACTCCAGTCCGTGTTAATATGACAGTAAACATAACGCGTCAAGTTTCAAAAAGACTTACATTCGTTCATCTTTCTGCTTGCCTGGTTTTGTGGGATTCATGAAAGAATTCACTGTTATAAATTTTATTTCTTTTTTTGTATTCAATAGCTATTGCTTTATTTAGGTCCCTTTTTAAGGGTTTTATTTCCAGAGGGTAAAAATGGAACACTATTTACCGAGGCCCCGCTGTAGGGCTGTTGGTTACTAGGCTGTTTTAATTAACCGTCGTAGATAGACAATTGAAATTTTCACATAGAATTTGTTCCTGTTGTTACTGTCATAAATTTGATGGGTGACAAATTTTGTTCGTAAATTTGTCTTTCTTTGTCTCATTTGTATGTAAGATTCAGTGTCCTGAGTCACAGTTAATTGTTCTTTATTTTAATTTCGTTGTACTGTTTGTATATCTCTTCTGTACTATGTCCACTCACCTTGTATTCGAGTATTGATAACTCCATCGCCTTGTGCCTACAAAATAATACACAAGATCAGCTTTAAGAAATAAAGCTAAGCGTTTGTCATTGCACTGGTCTACAATTAATTGTCATTTTTTATTTGATAGACAAGAAAATAGATTATTTGTATCTTTTCACGATATTGAACGACTATGTTGACAAATACAGCGAAAGAACCCGCGAAGCGAGGCTAGTAAATAAAACGTCACAAAATATCATTAAAGAAACAGCATGGCTATTTAACCTAGACATCTTTGCGACTACCTGCCTCCCAACGTTAAAATCTGCCTCGACCCTTTTCCTAAAAACCTATAAAATGCTTATCATACCTTTTGCTGGGACCCTAAAAGGCATCTAGGTTGTGTTCCGTAGATAAAGGTTGTCACTATTTAAGTCTACATTACCCTACGCAGTATTTACTTTTTGAAGGCCTCTTAAATATATTTCTGTGTGACAATTGTGATAAAGCTGGTAAATACTTTTGAAAACAAAACACAAACGTAATTATTTATTTAATATTGTTTTACTCTAGCGTAGTTTTAGAAAAAGCCCGCCTCGTTTCGGAACCAACTGGAGTCCTTAATTTATATTTGAGTTAATTATTATCCCAATAAATACGCGTGCGTTCCAAAATAAATACTTATGAGTCCTCATAAAATGCTAAGCGGTTCTTAAACTCTGTTAAGGAAATAATATATTATTAGACCAATATACACAATATAGTTAACATCATAGTTTTACCTGTACAGTTTTTATTGTGCAAGTTTAAAAGTCTGGAAAAACTATGCAATTGGGCAGGCACACATTTTTGCGCACAAAACGTGTTGAACGTAAAAGTTAAACGTGTGAAGTATGATTGGCTAACTTAGTGTATAAATTAGACTGTATTTGGGTTGCAGGCTGTATGTAGGCTGTTACGAAAATGATTTTGTGTATATATATCTTGTTATGTACACACATTTTATATTCAAACAAACGTTCAGACTAAACAGTAGCGTATTTCACGTCGCTAACATCTTTATTACAAGGAAACGTAAAAATCTATATCCGATACCAATATACGGTGACGTCACTTAGACACGCGACTGACGATCGACTGAACTCTGGAGGTATACAACCTGTTTTAACTAAAGACTTATCGAAAAGAGAGACGGGGCTATACATGGCGTATAAATCCATCTCCCTTCCACAATAGCAGTAGTGTAACTTATGGAGGTAATGGTAGGCTTTCTGAGGATATCAGAAGAAAGTTATGGAGTCGTAGGGCTATGAGTGTGATCGTTAAGTTGTGAAAAAGAGGGGTTGAGTGGGGATGCGATGTTGTGTATAATTTATCTATTTATATTTGTCATTAGAACTCGCTTGATATTACGACGAAGGGATGATATTCTTTTACTCCATCGTAAGGTTTTTCAAGCTGCATTGTTCGTCGGTTTCCCATTGCTAAAAACGCATATAGAAAATAATGGATTACTTCAAAATATTTACCTAATCAAAAACTTAATTTACTAAAAATTGTGCATTTGTGAGAAGATTAAAATATCATTTAATATAAACACTCATCAAGTGTGTAATCAAAAACATATCACATAAATAAAGATCGCTTTTGAATTTATCTAATTAATGTCATGTAGGTCAATGATAGGTTATATTTAATCGATTTTCGAGTTCAAAGAAAACATTATATTCATTATCAATCCGATACGAACCGTGTACGATAATAATATGCCACATAAATGGATATCGTATTAATTATTCCCACAAGAACGATCGTGTTGTATGCATTGTAGTACGACTGAATCTCACTGGACTGATAATGTTGATACTTCAATTATGAATAAATCATGTTCAAATTGTACTCTTCAAAAAATAAAAACAAGAGAGAGGCATTTCTCTTTTGTTTTCTTTTCTTCAAATCACATTCTAGTATTAAAGTATTCAAAAGGTTGCCTGCAAGGAGATTTTCATCGCATCTAGAGTGCCTATGAGTAGTGCTATTATGGAAGTGCAACAGAGTACTACATTGCGTAGATTGGCATCTCTCTTTAACACCTTCAATTATACATACTACTGTAAAAGGTTGAGGAAGACAGCGTTACAGAATATCCCAAATTATTTAGTCCCAACATCAGTGTTCCTTATTTATTCAAAATCTGTGTAAATAAGGAAATTGTAACACTGGGCCTTATTTATAGGTATTTACTTGGAACTACTGCCTCGTCAATATTGGTTCTTAGTTTCTAGAAGTTCATGTTTGTGAAATCGTAGGAATTTCACGATCAAAATATATACAAAGATTACAAGTTTATAAATGATCAGAAATCTATTAAACTGTTGAAATATATTTTTACAAACGTAGTATGTAGCAAATTCTGCTCCAATTAATAAGCTAACAGCGTATGTGGGAATAACAATTTATAGAATAAACAACGTCCCAAAAGTGGAAAACAACTACCAAAACTCAAGTGTAACACAACGTAGGCAACCCTATAAAGGAACATAAAAAAATATACTCGCAAAGATTTTACGCACAATATCAGGGTTGGCAAAGGTAAAAGAAATTATCCTAAGTAAGGAAACAAGGTACGTGATTTATTGATAACCTTACTGAAACGTAGGGCTGAGCAAAACAAGCGAATAAGGAAGATAAATGAATTACTTTCATTTCGAAAAATCCATTTGCGCTAAACCTTAACTGTTTTTTCAGTGTGATAGATAGGCCGACTAGATATTTGTTGTTTATCTACATTAGTGTACTTAACTCATGACGTGTTGTTTGCTAGAATTTCTACCTAAATACCTACACCTAAGTTATTTATTATAACTAACTATACATATATTAGTACGTGATGTCGCGTGGTACGTATGTTTTAGGCACATTTAGACAATTTATGATTAGTGTAATAAAACTCATTATATATGTATTTTTGGTTAAACGCTTTAGTGTTTATCTTTTTTTAATCCTTGATTGCAATTTAACTTGTCTTGACTGACAAATAGTTGCGTAAAACGGTACAGTAAGCATAGTGTCTTTTAAATAAAGAAGTTTTACGAGTTATATTGACACGAGAACAAAATAAAAAAGGCAGCCGTTTTAGTGTACTGAAATATTTTTATTTTTATTTCACTTTCATAAATTATCACAATTATTAATAATCACAATTATTTTTCATCTAAAGTTCAATATCGTTTTGCATTTTTGTCGCAGCCAGTGAACCAATGTTTTATATTGCTTTTAGAATAGTCAATGAAATTTTATAAAAATGTTATAGCCCTGTGTAAAATAATATTTTTTTTACAAGATACATTAAACTTTGGGAACGTTTGTTAACTTAAATAAAAAATATTTTTATTAATACTTCAAGTTAGACTTTTGAAACCTAAGAGTATTGATGTACCTAACATTGTCAAATTATATGTAAATTTTATTTTCTTGTTTCTGTTTTCTTGTTCTTGTCTCATTTATGTTTCTTTCGTCCTCTCTCCTACGTTTTTAGTGGAACACAGATCTTCCGCAATTGTTACCCATTCAATTTTTAAGACATTGTGAAGTGTAAGAAAAGTCTTTGTATGTGTGAGTATTATTTGCTTTAACATACACTGAATACGGAAGATCGTTAATCTTCTAATAATAATATCCCTGAGTGGATAACTAAGGGATGCATGGAATCGCTGTGTATTGCAGCAAATTGATAGATTAGGTAATGCATTGACTGTAACTCCCAGTCTACATTGCTACGATTGATTAATTTGTAGCACATTTCAGCGATATCCAGCTTTATTACGGGACCATAAAGATTATTTTTCTACTACTTTTTATAACGGCAATAGCTGAATACTTTTGTACGGATCAGACGTCATTTTTCGTTTGACTTTTCGACTAATTGAGTGATTTATTGATTTTTGTTATCGCTATTAATTTTTGATGATAATACACCATCCCTAAATCAAAAACATGCTAAGCTTCGAAAATAAATTCTTGAAAATATCACAAACTAATGTATGTTTATAATCGCAAAGCCTTAACAAGATGAGACCCATATCAATTTCAGTTCAGGCGTTCCAATGTATTATAGAATAAACAAACATACATTCTTGTAAAGTGAAATCATTGCATTCCTGTTCTGGCAATCATCTAATTCTGCACCTGAAGTTTTGGTAATTTTTTCTCAAAACATTTGCTACGTCATCATTTGATTTTCAGATCTAAATTGCTTAACTCTCGGATTTTCTCTCGGTGTGGTTGCAATGACGGTCGAAACCTTATCGATAACGTCTAGAGGTTATTCTCTCGCTCTCTACAGTTCTAGGTATTCTCAAATATATCTTGATGTAAAAGATTTGTGAATGAAGCTTAATTTACTCCAGAATACTTTTCATTCACGGTATAACTTGATGGGAAACTCCAACATACGCATATGAGATTTTTTATGCAATTTTTTTTTAAAGGTATAAGATTTTCTTACATTGCTTATCGAAATTACCAAAAAATAAAACATACGTGCATGTGGTGTCACGGGACATAGCCGGTAGCCGTATTCTTAGAAATAATCTTATCAAAAATGGGTTTAAAAAAAAAACAAGTTTAATACTTGGACTACGAACAAGCGCTTGATGCTAGTCCTAATATAGTCCGTCTTTTTCAAAGTGATGGACATTCTTATTACTATAAACCTGCCATTCATAAAGGAAAACATCTAAGGAAAATTTCATAGAAACTATTTCTTTATAATATTTAATAGTTCTCTCCATTCGTTCATTAACATTGAGAGCTTTTCATCATTATCCCGATCGTTAAGTAGACCTATGACGTAAGCGGTATTGCATCCTGACGTTGACAAATTACAGTACGGTTTCGGCAGCCATCACTAAATTGATCTTAGTTTCATTGTCGGTATGGCTACGTTTCTAAGACATTATTGCAGACTAAATGTAGAGTATTGTTATCTAGAAGAAATTATTATTGAGTCTACACTTTCCTGTATCCAATTAGATTTGAAACTAAGAACTCAACAACAAGAATTGCCTACAAAGTGTGAGTCTTTAAAATTAAACGCCATTAATTTTATTATGTAATGTGTATTTTTTAATGTAAAGAATAAAAATCTTATTATAGTAAGAATAACTCCAAAATATAAAATAATACACACTTTTGTACATAGTTGGTCATTGTGTACCACGTTGAAGATAGAACCTTGTACCTAACTAATAAGAAATAAATAAATTCGCGTTATGGGAATGAGCCGTTGACCAGCTGTAAAAACGAAAATCTATCGGGTTTACTCAGAAATATTTAATTATCAAACAAAGCCTGCCTCTAGCTGTGACCGAAACCAAAAGCCTTTAGCATTAAACCTCAAAATACTTAACTCAGTGGTCTAGACAGCCAGTATCATTTTCTACTCAAATAAGCCTTGTTCTTTTTTAAACCATTGAAAACTTTTTACACAATATTTGAAATTTCGAACATTCCATCTTCATTTGAAGCATGCAGTTTAGCTGACTCTCTTGGCGTTTTTACGAAAATCGACTGAATGTACAAAAGTACGAAGAAATAATGAAAACGTGACAAGAATGTACTTGTCAATGTACAGGAATTCTCTTTTTCGTTTCTCCATCGTAATTTTATTGAGTGAATATTTAAATCGTTTTGGGATAAATGTATTATTTTTGAGTTTCCTGATTTTTGAATGTCCATTGCTATTATTTTTTGCAAGCCACACTTTATTTCTTGTTGGGAACGTAGTGTTCTTTTTATTGTTGGTAAATAGATACAAAAATCTTATAGTGAAAATTAGTTAATGTCGATGGTACGTTTCCTAATGAAAAGCATTTTCAAGACCCTTGGTAATAAATTGGGTTAGTAACTGTGTTGTTCTGTTAATACTAGATAAATAGGTTCACGGCCGTGTGTATTTTCGTCACAGAACAAGTTTAATAAAACAAAATACCTTCCAAAAATTAAAACAAAGCAAACCCTCCATTGATTCACTTTAGACTATTGTGTATACAATACAGCAGTATGGCATACAAAACAAAGAACGGACAATGGAGTGATGACGTCACAAATCACAATAACACTCGTATTAGCGGTACGTGCTGGACAGTCTGTTGGGACTCATGATGGGAGCTCTGACATGTTTCAACTGAGCGACATGTATGTATGTATGTACTTTTAATGTTCTGTAAAATGAAGAACCCTATTAAGAAGAATCCGCTGTCTGTTTGTCTATTATCTGGCTGTATCATGTAGCTAGTCAGTGGAAATTATCACAGATGGTGTATTTCCGTTGCGCTATAGCTTGTTCTTTTGAGGTTAGGAAACGGTTACTGCGGTCAGAACATAGATGATCTGGTGTTTCAATTTGTACGGGACCATCATTGTCTTAAGTAAAACACACACCTAACTGGGTATTTTTTTACTCTATTGAAAGGAATCTCTATAAGAAAAAAAAATATATATCCGTACCAAATTGTCAGATAAGGTGTTATGTGTTCCGTTTACCGCAATATATTCTATGTTGCTTAACTTGCTTCGACGGAGTATTAGAACAAAACAGCTAAGAGGAAAAGGGGAAAAATATAAATTTATTCAAACGTTCCCATAGTATGAAGTGATCAAAGAAATTCTAGAAATATTTTATTTTTGTGAAGGTTTATTTAATAAAAAAGTAGTTTGCTCCAATATTCAGTTGGTACCAGCTGTACTTCTGATAGAAGATTTAGTTAGAAATGTCACAGACTGATTCAAAAATGAACCTTGGTTTTCATTTTCGAGACAGTCTCGCCAAATCAAATAAATATGATTCCTTTTAAAGTGCCAATCACGTATCCTAACCATATGAATACTTTCCAATATTTAATTCAATTTACAATTTCAATAATAAATGTGTCTGTCTGCCTTTTACCCTGTTGGACAGCTTTTGCAGCTAAACCACTTTACCGACATTGATGAAATTAGATGCTTCCAAAAAAGGGATATCGGGTAATAGATAGCAACATAGGCAAAGCCGAGGGAAAAAGCTAGTAATATGTATTGATAGCTCAACGACTGAACTAATTTTGGTTAATCCAAAAACTTAGTGATGTAAAAAATGATTGAACTTCAACAAAAAAAGCTCTTGTAGCTGAGATTTTCTAAACTTTATAAAACTTTAAAGACGACCGTTTTTTTTAAAATTTTATCAAGTAGAATATAAGGTCAATTAAAAGTCGTTATAAAAATTAAACTATTTGGGGTTAATGACCTATGAACATCGTCATATAAATACGGTTGTGCCTCTTGTTACGATATTATCGTATGTCATATTATAGCGATTGAAAAATTAAGTTAACACAGAAAAGTTCAGAGTGACTGTGTTTTCAGTGTTTTTTTCTAAAAAAGACCACTACTATTATATTTTTTTATCTGTAATCTGCTAAATTAAATACTGCTCTCAATGTATCAAAATGCCTTGAATTATTTTTTATATAATAAAGCGCCTGCAATAACCAATGAGGTTTCACAAAAAATTATAAAATAATGTATTTAGCAGTTCCATTTCTAAAACCCCTTTCTATTACAGGTATTATCACTACTTACAATGGTATGTGAAACATTTGAATACTAAGCTTTTCAGTCCTTTTGGACATAATGCTTGAACGAATATTAAAATGCATACTTAAAAATATATATATATATCGGTATTAGCCACGTAATAACTTTTTTACTTGAATTTTCCGCATCTGCCTAATAAATGCACAGTGATGATGTAAAACGAAGATTTAAATTGAGTTTTGAAACTGAGGGAATGTAGCTACATTATAATTTTTACTAAATTATTACTTCCAACATCAGGAAATAATTACAAAATAATTTAGAAAGTAGAAGTGAATATTTTTGATTAACAAATTAGTCGTGTATTCGATAAAATGATTATTTGAAAACCATATTCTAGAACATTTTTAAATTTTAATTGAAGCCCTTTTACGGAAAAAAAGTTCATTATTATTAGAATGTTCCACTTTTTTACAAAAGGGGGTCTTTTTAATTATATTAATATAGTGATAATAGTTAGAAAGTAGGTACCATAGTTCACACAGTTGAACCGTATCAACGGTTTTATAGGCCAAGGTCTTATATTGTAACTATTGTAAGGCGAAGAGATTTTACTACAATTAAAAACTGCGCAAATGGATGACATTTCATTTCGTTAAGTCACGTGATCTGTCATTTTATTTGTTCGAGCGAATCCTATCAACACTTATTGTTGTCGAAATGTCACTTCGCTAAATGGGAAGGACATTCTAAATATTTAATTAATAAACGTTAAATAACTAACTAAAATATAATGTCACAAGGTAACCACAACTTACTAAACTTATAACATTCTCACTACTAAATTTCGACATGTAGGGGGTTAGGTATTGCATTTTGCATCCATAAAGCGAATTTGAAGTCAAATGAGCTAATGACTGGATCGTTTGTCAAGCTCAGGCCAGCGTTAACTTAATGGCGTTCAGAAGGATGCGGACCGCTATTTCAGGATCGAAATTGTTCGATAAAGGTAAACGGTAAACGTTGAACATTCTGTTTTGAGGTTAAGTTGGTACTAATCAGTTGTATTGGTGACGTGTGTTGCGAGAAACTAGAGATGTTGATATCATTTTTGTTGTTAGTGATGTGGTGTTTACGTAACGGAATTTTTTATTCAAGTTTTTCCAGAAAATTCGTATAGATATCCATAGTCATAATTACAACCAACAGATGACCAAGAATAAACGATAACTAATTCTTAGACAAAGGTGCCTCACAAATTACGGCATGATAGAAACATGACACACACGCAGACATTTCAATTTCATTTATTTATTAAACATGTTAGTAACAGTTGTTCACAGCTGTTTTATTTTACAAAACTCTTTAGACAACATTATTTTCATTTCCAAATAAAGAAACAAAAGCAAAATGAAACTTACATTGCAGTTCATTGAATTCAGCAAAGAGAATGAATAAAACAAGACTTTATTTATTCACTTTACACGTTCGTATTTGTAAACAATTTAATAGTTCTTTTCAATGTATCATCTTTATTATAGAGTCATTTAATCCTTACAAGTAAACAAGCTTCATAAAGCTTAAAATGGAATATCGCAGCTTCAATATAAAGCTTTTTAGTCAAAGAGACCGAAGCCCATGTCGTCGTCGAACTCTTCGAATTTTTCTCTTTCTTCTCCTCCTTAGCCTCAGCAGCGAGCGAAACGCCACCAGCGACCGCGGCGGGTGCGGCACCACCAGCAGGAGCGGCTCCCACGCCTGATCCTGGTCGTTAAAAAAACTCTTGATTCATAAGACTGGCTGTCATACAATATTAATACCGTAAATATTTGGACATACAATGGTCTGTTATCCGTGGTTTAGACTAATCTCTTTGTGCGCCTCATTTGTCAGACAGAACCGGGTTACGTAATCGTTAATGCTACTATTTTGCACGGTTACTGAACTATCAGCATTAAGGTTTCTAAATATCGCGCTTACTATGAGCTTGTAAAGCTCTCGTTTTTACAAACTAAATAATGCTGTGTCGTTGATGTCTAAGTGAGACGCCGCTAAACGCAGTGTAATGCGCTGTCTCTCTTTTACAATAATATCAGTCCTGCTTCATTGCTTAGATATAGGTTCGTGATTTTTGTGGATGATATTTTTGGGTATTGTTACGGGTATAATTGTTAGGGTTTCGGTATTGGAACAAAAGCAACAATAGAACTATATTAGTAAAACTATAAGTCCGTCTGTCACCAAACTTATGAATCCTGATAGCTAAAGGAATTGAAATTCTCACAGATGATGCATTTCTGTTGCTGCTATATCAATGAATAAAAATTTCTAGGTTAAGCAACGTTAGTATGATAAAACTGGATGGGGGATTTTATTATGCGGTTCCTATTTTGAAGTTCCCCTTGGCGTCCCAAGTTTGCCTTGCCTTTCTCGACTTTTAATATCAACATGTAACTATAGTGCTACAAAGTTCCATATTCGACATCATGATTCTACAGGTCAAAGACTTCTTGGTTCTAAAACCTTAATTTAAGATTAAGTGCAATAGAACCTCTCTCGCTTACCTGCCAACAATGGCGCATTCTGAACGTGTAGTGACGTCATCGGGATTATACTCCAATCAGATAACACGAGCGACGTCTTTTAGGGTAACTTGCAAAACGTTGGATGGAAAAATTTCGTTTGAAGATTTTATATTGGGATTTTTAAAGGAAGGTGGTTTTTGTAGTTTTGCTCGATGTTCATAAGTGACGACATTGTTGACATGTTATGATTATGTGATTTATTGAAAGTTATAATTTTGGTATGGCTGAACACGTCGTTCTGTCATATTATTAGAAAAAGATACGAAAAATAAGATTTAAATAAATAAATTCATAATTAATATAGCACTATTTTTTTTCGAACATATTTTTAGTTTGATAGTAAACCTTTATTTCGTTTAGATGTATTTTGTCTATGCTACATTACTGTAGTTCTATATTTTGTTTGTGTAGGTAAATTTTACGCAGCACGCAGTTAGCAGTTACAATAACAACAGCGATTTACAATATCTATATACTTCAGCACTTCCATTTTCCAAAGCGGTCGGACTATAAAAACTGAGTAGTTCTCAGATAATTGAATTACACCAGCATTCTTCAGTATCCTAGCTGAAACGATTCTGAAACCCAGTCTAAGCCATTCTAACACTATGTACTTAACGAATATTAATTTGCCAAGGTCGTGATGACTTTGCGTGTCAAGTTAACCTTGTACACACCTTACAATAGGGTATCCAGGATACCATACCACATTTTAAACATTAATAATTAAGTATATTTGTAAATACATAAATATAAAAGATAAATTACACCCAGATAAAAAACAAAGATCGTTCTCAACCCAAACCTATTTTTCAAAAAAATACGAAATTCCTTTTTCAAAAATACTAAAAAACAAATGCCAATTCAGATTCACTCAAAAATGATATCCCTTGTTCTAAACGGTTCTTTGTTGCGCTTTCCTAGATGTTTCAATTTAGGGCCGAGGTCCCGCGACCTTTGAGGACAACCTTATTTACTTAAAAGCTTTTGCCTTCGCATTGGATCATTTCCGTGTTCTGTGCCTTTACTACGAGCTTTAAATGCAGGACTGTTAACTGTTGTGGGAGCAAGACGGCGCTCTATACTATATATATACTATCTCGCTTTCACAATGATAACAATTTTATGAGCTCGTGGTAAGTGTTATGGGGTAGAGAACTCTTAAGTTTTGGTGCCTTCTGAATAATGTTTTATGGGATATGTCATGTTTGCTTATCTTTTTATCATGGTATGGTATTTTAACAGTGGTGGCATGCACTAGCGTAAAAATAAAGGCAAAATTCATATCTATTTATGCACATCTGCTGTATTTTCACGGTTTATTTGATCGAACAGATAGAAAATAATTTAATACATCTATAAATAAACTCTATGTCCAAACCATAAGTACGAATCGAAATTGATTTAATTGGTAATTCAATAACAGAAAGACCTTAGGCCCTCGGGATAAAAAAGTTTCAAATCAGAACATTTTTTGTTCTGCATTTGAAATTAAATAAAAACAAACAAGTCTGGCTACAAAGAAGTTTTTAAATGAAATTAAAAGTCAGCGGACTAAGTTTCATTTATGAGACAAAAAGTGTTTGACACAAAACATTGAGTGGACTAATTAAAACGGGCTATCTATTTGCGTATTCAAATACTCTATGTAGTTAATTAACGCATTTGTTCACGAAATTGGTTTTCATCAGCAATGAGTACTCAATTTGAAGAAAACGTGCATTTTAAATGGCAATTTACGTTATTTTCATTGTACGCAGGTCTTTGTGTAATACGTGCTTAATTATGGTGCCTTTTTACGCCAATATTTGTTTACCGCGAAAGGAAATATTATTAATTGTAGCACAAAGTATGGTAGATATGTATATGTATGTAAAAAAATATGCAGAAACCTAATTATTTATTTAAACTAATAGTAATTTAGGTTATGCTTTGTGGCTTTAAGCTCGATCTAATCTTCTCTGTTCCCTGGCCTAGTTTCTCTCAGTCACACAAATTAAATTAATTAATTATACTTATATTTATTATACATGTGTAGTGGGTATAAGTATGAGTTAGTCATAACTTCTTTAAGATTGTAGCATTGCATTTTGAGCACTCATGTTCTTGACTTGCTGCGTTAGTACTCAAAAAACGATCCATTAAAAATCTGTCTGTGAACGATTAAAAGAAAACAATCAACAGAATACTCATATACAGACAAATTGATTTAAGTACAAAGAAAACAAAAATGTGTACCAATTTAAAAGAATTCGATCTGTTAACAGACACATTCCCTTGAATGCCGCCATAATGTTTCATTAAAATTGTTGCAATTATTGTTTTATTTTACACTCCCGTTTACAGTTTTGCAATGTACACACTAATTAAACTTTTAAGAACGGTTAACGAGCAGGTTGGTTCTTCAACTAGTTAGCTGCTATTTCTAGGAACGGTTGAATGCTAATGGCTGTAATGGTATTTAGTTTGGTTATGCTAATAATGGTCTCTTCTTCGAGTTTCAGTATTATTTTATGACAATTATATTTAGTTCTTTTCTTAAAATTTTCTCTCTATCGATCTCTATTTTATCCCCAGTTTTGAAAATTGCATTTTTCTGTTTTTGATAAGTGAAATAATCATTTGTATTTACTGCCTAGGAAGCTATATCAAGATAATACCAAGTGAATGACCTAAACGCCTGAGTAATAAATCGTGCAGCATTAACCACCTAATCCATCTAACCACCATTAATATTACCATGGTGACGTCAAATTTATTCATTTTTTACCCGTTGCGTGGGCACCGTGATTAATATTCGTAATATCTGACGATCTTTACGGCCATTAATTATCAAAGAAACTGAGTATATCTCGAGTAGATTCTTGACAACGCGATATTGCTAAGAGTCCTTTTCAATTCCTTGTTTACATCCGCCATTTTGGATCGGCGGCGAAAAAATGACTCGTTTCAAAATTCGAGCTTCTGTTATGATTGCTTATAATGGTTTTGACATGCCAACCGTTAATAATGCAATTGTGAAGTTTCGGTATTGTTAAAGAGATCGATCCAATTTTTCGTACAAGTTTTTTTGGCTTTGAAATCTGTTAATTATGCAATTTGTTTTGTTCATCATTATGTTATCTAGATGTTTTTTTGGACTGTATTTCTGATTTAACTACCAAGAGTGTTTTTTGTACTTTCATATGTTTTAAACAGGTAGTAGGTATTGATATCCTTTGTTTTATAATAACATTGCTCTACATAAACCAATACACCTTTCAGTACATGTTCCTATATTAGTTTAGGGACTGTCAAAGCACAAAAAATAAACAAACAAAACAGAACAATACATTAATGTGTAATCCATTGTATACGTGATCAAATAGAGTCGAAGCAAAGAGCATATTCACTTTTTTCTTTTGTAATATCGATGGTAACTATTTTATGTACTGGGTTCGGTTTAACAGTCTTTTTTACGACACTGAAGTATGTATTGGAATTGAAGGCTTTGAAGCTAATGGTTTTCAATGCGATTGGAATCGGAATTTGATTTTATGAGAATATTAGGACTGAATATTTTTCACTTAGTTCTTTTTTGAGTTTTATTCGCCGGCAGAGTTAATTTTATTTGTTTTTTGAAGATTCGTTTTAACTTTACCTACTGTGGCCATCGGATATTAAGTTTTAGATAAAATTATGGACTTTAGATCCCTTGGCGTAACGCCACGTTTTAAGTAATGCTATGGCAGTTGTGGTAAGGTGACAGAGTATTGAACGACGCATCTCTCGCACGGCATTTCTCTTCCAAAGCAGCAGTTTTAATTTAATAATAGTTTCAATTGGCCTCAGACATTTGTTTGTCTCGTACAGCTTTTTAATTTAATTACTTTTAGTAATTGTCAACAGAAAGACAGCGTGCTGCTGGGGAGTTTGTAACCTCTTTTGTAATCACTTTTCCCGCGGCTAGAGTACTAAGGAAGCGGTGAAAGGAGGGCGAATATTTTATGTAACAATATTCTGCCAAATAAATATATATTTTATTCTATCATAGAAAACTCTCTATTGTCGTTTTGTTAACGTTTAAAGCGTGCTAACTAGTAGCCTAATTTAATTAAATGATTTTTTCATTTTGATTCTAGTTTAACGTAAAAAAAGTGGTGCTGGTAAACGCTGACTATCAATGCAGTAAATATCGGATCTGCTATCCGAAATACTGAACCTACCTAACCCGGTACTAAATTATGAAAGCCTAATTTATATTCTGCCCGGGTAGTGTCTAGTCGGGCGAGAGGAGTGAATTCGAAAGTCGGTATGACAAGGAGTTTGTATATTTAAAATACAGCGTTAGACGTGTTCTGGTGTTCCTGTGCGGGTTTTCAAGCTATTTCGAAAAGGAGTTCTTAATTTGGTTATAGTTTTTTTTTATTTAAGCTCCGTACTTCGTACTGGTTTGACCGATTGTGTTGATTATTTTTTCAAAAGCATCGAGGTAGGTAGAGTTATTTTCTTTTTTGACCGTTTTAATTTTTATTCTAATAACGAAATTTCGTGATACAGGCAGTAATTTCTGCGACTGACTCTCAAAAAACAAAACGGTCAGGTATGGTTAATCGGTATTATAAATATTGTCACAAAGCTCTCACCATAACACTTACAAATCTTCGGATCGTTTTCTATTAACATTCCTTTTAATATGGCAATAACCTAAAAAGTTTATTGTTTCCATCGTAAAATGCTATTCAATGCTCTCGCAGTCTGCAAACTGAAGGTTGGGTTTGAGGCTGTAACGCTGGCGCGATACCAAATCGCCTGTCCTTGGCAGCTGTCTCATTTAACGGCGACATACGCTTACCCAGATTGCATAAATTATAAACTAAATTGTAGAATCTTTTTGTTATGTTATATAGATTAGTAAACTTAAGGCAGTGGTCTTATTTGAAGATGCTTTTTTCTAACTTGGTTTTTGAGATACATATATGGAAGTACTTGATTTGTTTTCGTTAAATAATCTTTATATGCATGAAAATTCAATATTTATGATTTATCATCTTTAAATCTATCTTCTTCTTTCTTTCTTTATATATAAAAATGAATTGCTGTTCGTTAGTCTCACTAAAACTCGAGAACGGCTGAACCGATTTAGCTAATTTAAGTCTTGAAATATTCGTAGTAGTCCAGGGAAGGTTTAAACGGTGAGAAAATAGAGAAAAAATGCTGCAAAAAAAACCAGGAACTGTTAAATAACCGCGAAATCTGGTACTACGCGGGTGAAACCGCGGGCAACAGCTAGTTCTAGATAAAAAAACGAATAACTATGAGTTGGTTATAAATATTTTATTATAAAAACCAAAACATACTCATCACATCACAGAATGAAAAGGACCAGGCAAGCATAGATCTTCGGTAAGAAATTCAAACAGAATTTCGAATGCATCACTTATACAGGCTGCTTCATTTATATAGGTACGTCGTTTGACACGAGCTAAGTACTTCGGCGAGGTAAGCGCGGTGAAGCGTGCAATACTGTTTGTTCTCGAGAGGATGCATTTACTCCTTTGATGATATGCTCGAATAAAGCGGGCTATAGCAAAAAGGTTTTGCAACTTTTGATACTGTTTGCGTTCTTTATGGAATGGTATGAAATTGGAGTCAGGTGACAGCAAGGAGTTTTTACGACAGAGTTTCGTATGTTGAAGGTTGTATGTACAAAAAGGTTTTCTTTTGCACAACCTGTGTTTAAGACGAGTTTGTCTTTACTTTAAACTCTCATTGTCGCTCTCGTTAAGTTGAAGAATAATTTCTGTTTTGAATAGTTGGAACATATTATTGTTTATATTATGATAGTGGCATTTATTTTAATTTCACAGGTATTATTGCATGGTTATTCAGTAAGTTATGGAAAGTCCACTCCATCGATCTCAAAAACATGACGTGTGCAAGAAACAATATTTATTATAATGCCTTGCTAAAAAATAATATTTCATTTCAATGTTGGTAATGTTAAAGAATTTATATAAATTGGAACTCATATTTAATATTCAGCAGATTACCTTAAAATTTCCTCATCAAATACTTGAACCCATTGAAATAATCTTGTTGAATTTAAATAAACAGACCACTTCAGATTCTCATTTACTGATAAATGCCAAAAATCGTTATTGTAATAGACAATATTTTTTCATAACCCATAAAATGTACACACTTAACGGCCGACATGTACCCACGTCGTGCCCTCGAAGTGGGTTGAAGTCATAAGCGTGTCACTCCGGAAAACAAAAAAAAGGAATAAAGCCACTTCAGGCAGTACCTAAACATGATTTCGTGTTTCGTAAACCATTACGCAATATTGTTTACCGAAGCGACGTTCTTCAATAATTTCAAACTATCTCCATACAGGAGCAAAGGCAAACGTTTATTCAGCCTACAACAGCCTACATAAAGGAGGCTACACTCTACAACGTAATCGAATGAGTTATCTTTATATTCTGTCTGTTTATATAAAACTTCCTCCAGACATTGTTATTGTTCGTGTGCCTACTGTTTTCGATTCGCAGACTTTATCATACAATCTACGTTTAAATAGGGTAAGGTTTGCAGTTATTTATGTTATTTCGACATACCTTTACAAGAACGAAAACCTTTTTTTTATTTCTTCATACTATTATTGCAATATCGATGACTAGCTGTCCGCGTGGTTAGAAGATATAAGTTAGGAATTTTTGAACGGAAGCCCTCGAAGATGAATAATTATCCGTTTTTTCCACATTTCCGTTATATCTTCGCTCCTATTAGTGGCAGCGTGATGGTATACAGCTTAAAACCTTCCTCGATGAATGGTCTATTCAACACAAAAATAATTTTTCAACTTATCAAGTAGTTACTGAGATTAGCGCGTTCAAACAAACAAACAAACTTTTCAGTTTTATATATTAGTGTAGATATAGATGACTGGGTATAAAAAGTGAAAATCGAAATTTTAATAATCAAAATACATTTATAGAGCTCGGTAAAGATATTTATCGATTTAGGTAATGACCTTATAGAGGTGAAGACTGCCTTTGACCTTTGAACATCTTCACTTGAATGTGTATTTTAAATTAGTTAGATACTCGTACAGTCGGCAGAAAAAGTGGTCTAACAGTTTTGTTTAAATTTTCTATGTGAGGAAAACGCCGATAAGTTTGACATTAGTAGCTGTCAGTGTGAGTGTGCCGCGGTAGCTTTGCGGTTCTATGTAAGGATTTGTATTTAGGAGGTGCAGGTTCGATCTCCACGAAGACAATTCACCAATTTTATTTCTACAAAATTATAATATGTAATTTAGAATTTTATTCTAAGATACCTTTTTTAACCACCGCCTTCTTCATCTTAAATACAACTTTTTCTGCCGACCGTACCTACATTGTTTGTACATAATACCTGTTTGTTTGTTTCGTTAGATCTTTACTTATAATGTCAATATCTGAAGTTAAACCTACATTTATATTTGTTTAATAATACTTGAGTTTAAGTTTAAGCATTTTAAGTGTTGACAAATATTTTATCAGATTGTCAAATTGCTTAAAACATGATATAAGTATAATATTAATGCCATCCTTAAAGAATTCGCGGTTAATTGAACATTTGACTTTTTCTTACATATTTTTTACTCAGCAACAGATGTATACCGACAATTTTTAGTACAGTCAGTCATTAGTACACAAGAATTGACAGTATGATCAGGTTGGAGTTCAAATATATACATAACAATTTTTTTCACAAGACTTTACATACTTTATTGTCTTTCTTATTTTGTCAGCTTCATTTTAATCACTTGAATGAGTTGCAAACATTTTCAATATTATGTAACTTTCCAAAGTATTTGTAATTTTGCACTTGATGAAAACTTAAACTATATTGGCATTGTGTGGTTATAAACTTATAACATGACTATATAATCACTACACTGTTATTCAAGTAAAACTGGTCTACTGTGCCTTTCAATTGACCCGCCCCTGTACTATAAGTACCTAAATATAACTATTGCTGTTGTTCAAGAGAGTTGGTGCTACGCGCTGTTTAGAGCGTGGTCTCGTTTTCGTAACGACAATAAAACTCCTTTAAATGTTCATAGTACAGGCATAGAACAGAAATGAATATCTTCAGACTAATTCATTATTATGAGTAATAATTTTAGTGCCTTTATCAGTAGGTCTAGACTGTTTTTGGCTTCCAGTTAATTAGTTATTGTTTTTCTGAACATCAAGTACTAAATTAGATGATCTTTGTAGGTCGAGTTTTAGATTAACAATACTGATTTCCAGATACACTACTGCGTGGCAAAAGCTTCTTTTTATATGAAAATACGGAATAAGTATTAATTATCATTATTGGCTCATTTGTAGGCATTTCAAATTGGCTTTTAACTAACCATGTGGGGGTTGGTGTAATGTACATTCTTACTACAATTTAAAACTAAATTGGATCTTTAAAACAAAAACAATTTTCACCATCAATGCCAATTTCATCTATTTATTAGTTATTTACGATATAACTCATGCGTATTTGTCAGACAGAGTCGGAGTGATTTTATCATCCACAAAAATATGTCAATTCAAGTGTCGTAAATAGCTTCGTTTCAAATTACTCCTTTTTATATATATAAACAGACAATAGCTCTGACAAAAATATGTTCTTTTGTTTTGAACACATCATAATTAAATAGATTAATATCATTATACATTTTTACACAAAGCCTAATTTTATACGGGTTTTTGTCTAAGCGTTGACGTCACATTAGGTACACTAATAGGTTATCAAAATAGAGCAAGAACAATACCTTATTGTGATAAACAACAAAAGCACATTAAGTTTGGATCAATTAACTTAGCTTGTACTCGTCAATTAAACTTTAATATCCCAGATCGTGGTTATACGGTAAATAACGTTTATTGTGATATTAACCCAAACTGGGTATTACAATGTTAACGATTCACTATTTTACTTTAAATAGAGAATGTATACGTTTCTAGGAGTAATTAATTCGATATGTTGTCTAAATTATTGATCAGCAGTTTATAAACTGTTACATTGCATTAGAATAGACGGCTGGAAAATTTCTTAGTTTTGAGAATGTCATTTCTTATCGACAAGTGACGTGATTTTGACTTCTTAGTTCAACAAGTATTACAACGATTCAATCAGGTCAAAGTCACGTTACTTCTATCAAAACGAAATGCCTTTTTATTCATTGGAGTAGTTATTAAATTTAACATTTTAGTAATCACACTAAGATAAAGAGGCTGAAACAACAAGACAAAGTCACGTGACTTGTCGAAAAATGTTCTCTGAACTATACTGAGATGATACATTGGAAATCGCCAATAACCTAATTTGGGCCTAAGGGCCTTTAAAAGTTGTAGTAACCTGGTTTTGAATGTTCCTTGCTTGATTACTTTTCAACTCCAGAATTAAGATTATGAACTTGCTAGCGGCTTCCAACTATTATTTTATTTAGATTAGATCTCAAAGTGATTTTTGAGTTATTCTTGAAGGGTTAAAAATATTTGCTTTGTGAATTATTCTAAACTGGATTCCATTATTCATTATCTTAAATAGGACTTTGTTTTTTGTTCAAAAATAAGTTTGTTTTACGTCTATAAAAGCTTTTTCTTGGAAATAATTCGATAAACATGTCTTAGAAGAAACGTTTGATATTACGTATATCCCTTGCTTGAATGTAAATGTTGAGGTGGTTTTAAAATGGTCAGACATGGCTCTCAAACCAAGTATAATAAATAGGAATCAATAATTTAATTTACTTTTAAGAGCGTCCCGTTCAGGTTAATTCTTGATCCCGATCGGCAATCAAACGCGCACGATACCGATTGATTGTCAATCTACCGTAATTTTATTTCTTTCTCTATCAATCTGGACAAGTATTTTGGATTTAGATCGCAGATCACGTTAGATATTCCACCTGTTGAAAACTTACGTCTCCAATTGGTATCGTATTGAAGGAAACATTCGCAAAAGCCATTCGTCATTGACCCCATTCGCAAAAGAAAAATCCACAATACCACCTCAAACGACAGCAACTTAAAACATAAACTCTAAACTGCATTACAAGCATCTGTAAAACTAAATAAAATATTATCTTCCGAGCTTACAACTTAAGGTTGTAAATGTAAAGAATTCCACCTCTTTCGTTACCTTTCTACATTATTTCTAGGCATCGCACTGAATATTGAAACGAATTGCGCAACTTTGTAGACGAACTTAGAACTCGAATAATAAGAACCTGTGCTATGGAAGTAGTATTGTGTTAAGTAAAATACTCACCATCCACTTGAAAGTTCCGTGCAATATGGAACAAACTCGACTAACTTCTTTGACCGTTTAATTTCAGTTCTTGACTTTAATACGTACAGTTTACCTATATTGTATCTGCTACCTTATTGTACTTTGCGAAGAAAAAAACGCTTCTATTTATAATCTCGTAAGGTAGTTTTTGCTGCATTATAGTAGGTTAAAGTAAGATTTGAAGCCGTTGAAATAACACGGCGCTATCCTTTCTAACAGTGCCGTCTTTCTCTCACAATTAGTCTGTCAGAGATTAGTAGATGTTCAAGCGTCTCTACGTTCAAATTGCAAATGTACTTTCAATATGATTTCAATAATTTGTTGTACAAATACAACGAAATTCAAATTAATAAATCGTGTAAGTTTTTTTAATTTCCGACTACCGAAAAGATTTTAAACTATTATATTCTTAGTTTACACTACAGAATCAAAAAGTTTGAAATCAAGTAGGCCTTTTTCAGGCTCGCGCTATTCTAAAATATCATTCTTATAGAGAAGAATTGACAACAAACTCCATCAATTGAATATCCACCCACATATTCGTAATTGTACCACCTAACACGATCTCTTTGAACTTTGCTTTATACGATTGTCAATATTTAGGTTTAAAGTTAACAAAGTAAATCTTGAACACCTAAATTGATTTTGTAGTCGGTTTCTATTGGACTATTGGATCAGGTTACCCGTCTTATTTACACAACTAAACTCATTAATTCATTCATCCGAATTCTACACTGGACTCCAGCTAAGACTCTGTGTGTTTATGTAGACCTGCCCTATAATAAGATTTGTACAGCGGTGTTGCTAGCCGAAATAGCGGATTTATTCTGGTAGCGCAAACTGGTGTTGTCACTTCAAAAAAGTGTTATTTTTGGAGTAGTAGGTACCTGTATCATATGTGATAATCCGTGTTATATCTCTAAGTAATGTTTTCGATTGACCTCAATTTTAGACTCAATAACTAAGCCAAAAATCATTCAGTAATAAAATTATTCGATTCCATAAATTCAGTACGCATCGTAAATATTGTATACTCCAACCCATTTTAATTAACGAAAATAATGTGAAAACAATACACGATTCATAATTGAAACCAAACATGAAACTTGAAATGGGAATTTTAATTAAACTTGTGAATTTTCCTTTATATTTTCTCCTCTCGACGTATGAATATCATTTCCTCGTGTCACTCAAATACTGGGAAAGACTTTAAAATGTGTTTTGTTCCGAATTTGTTGTCGTCAACGAGAAACTCGGTCTCGGGTCGAGTGGTCTGACCGACCCAGTTGTTAGCTGCAGCCCTGCAACGTCGATATGCTGTCACAGCACACACCCAACCACTTTAAATTTACCGCCCGCTTAAAAACCTAAGCTACCTTATTCCAACCACATAAAGTATAAAATCGCTTGACGGCCACTTCTACAGTACTTCAGTTTGTGTACTTTTATATTGACGTGGAAGTACGTGTCGCGTGCCCGTTTTGAACTTAATTTGACGCTTACATTGCATTTTTATTTATTTCAGTACACTGTGTTGCTTTGCTCATAAAAATTGCAGTCGCAGTGTTGTATGACCTTATAACCTTATTTTTTTATCGTACGTACATGAAATGCTTTTAATAATTTACACCATTTCGTTAGTGTATGGAAATTATTCGTACTCGGTAAAATATAACTGGTAACGAATATCACAAACTGTAAAGTAAGTTCGGCTGAAGTGTAGTATTTTATTTATTATCCACTGATTTTCACGAAAATAGAACACAGAGAATTATTAAAAACATTTTGAATCGTGTAACTGATCCTCTTTGGTAAACACACGGCATAATAAAAATATTAAACACGCTATTTAACCTATCAAAACCCGAAACGTAGATTCATTAAAAAATGGATGTAAAAATACCAGATCTAGTACTCTCGTATAGAGTAGGTCTAAATACACAACAAACCTAAGACGATCATAATACTAAAACTCGATCTAAAATACCCCAAAACGTGGCGGGTTAATTTAAAATCACTCAAGGGTGTCGGGGATGGTATCTCGAAGATCACGATAGGGCCGCCGTTCACTCCCGCTCAGTTGGGCCGCACCCAGCTGAGTCGGCTGCCAAATGCCGACTCCTTACCAGATACCGCTTTACACAAATATTAAAAGTAATAAGTAAGTCTTAGTTGTGTATTGATAGTGTCTGTTCGGCCTGTGTGTGAGTGAAATGGTTGTTATATAATGGACGTTTGGCAGCTTTTATATGATGATGATGATTGTCACTTCCTCTGTATATATACAGCTACTTCTTGTTATGTCTGTATCAAGCTATGGTTGAATGGTAGAAAATGCGTCAGGTATCAAGTAGAAAACCAATGATATCCACCCAGAATTTAAGCTCGGTGTGTCCTAGGGAAGCGATTGAATGTTTTGGAACCAGCAACTTAATAACTCTGCAGAACATGTAAGAGAAGTAGGAAGAAAAGATTAACAAACTCTTTAATTCTAACATTGCGATTTCCTGTCCTACGTTACTTTATATTTATATCAGTACGTTTTACTGAAACGTTAACTTGGTATCTCCTGACTAGTTTCCGACCAATACGAGTCCTCTATTAAGAGTTAACGGGGCGGCGGCAATGTCAACGTGCAAACGCTGAACAGTTTAAAACAAAATGATGTCACATATAGGTACAACCTTTTTATATAAGTAATTGAATATGTACCAACAAACTCTATACTCAACAAAGTACTGCAAAGAAGTAGGTACCAGACAAATGTACAAACTTTTCAAACATAATAATTTAATACGATAAAATGTACAAAGAAAATTAATAATAAGAGGAACGTAAGTACATACTTCAGTATAAAACTTGTTTCAAGTTATTCTATTACTCGCATAAGTCCTAAAATAAATTTAACCTTTATTTAAACATTAATTTTACCTAGAATATGATAAAATTATTTGTAACTAATAAGGATACCGCGTATTCAAAGGTCAAATATTGGTTTGGTCCTGTTCTTTTTTGTTCTTTTCTTCTTACTATTAGTTTTAAGGTCGTCCCTTAACCTCGATCTATATTTTTAGTATTTGTTGTTATAGCGTCAACAAATACATCATCTGTGATATTACAGATGTCTAGCCGAGCTCTAGCTATCACGGCTCATGAGATACAGCCTGTAGGTTTCCGGTATTACCCTTCGGTAAAAAAAACCCTAAAACGTGAACCTTGCTAACCCTAATATTTATACATTGTGATTTTTAACATACTTTTACTCAACAAGGATAAGACAATGTCTAAATATAAATGTAAAGTTGATTTTTAAGTTAGTCCATTTCAACAAGATTTTATTAAACCGTTAACCACACTTAGTACTCTTAATTAACTTTTATCTTAGCAAAGGTAAAACTATGATTAGCAACTTATAATAGCTTTCTGAACTTCTATAGCTGTTTAAACGGTAGTACTTACCTACTTTCATCTTCAAAGGAATTATTTTTATAGTTCGAAATACATTTATATTACTCTGGTCTTTGAGACCTGATTACTCGAAGTTATAACTTAAAGATGAGACCTTGTTAGCATTTGTGTGTCGCAATAACATTTCGCAGAATCGATTTTCAATAAGAAATTGTATACTGAAGGTGACTGAAGATGTTCATATATTCGAGTGATTCGTCATCTCATCCCATACCCTTAGCCCATATGGGACGAGATGGGATAATACATTTTTGATAACAGAGGCAATAAAATCGACTTGAAATACAAAACTACTGAGCCAAACTTGACTAATTTTTATGGGACCTTAATGACTTCATGTTAAATAAATAAAAAAAGGATCAATAAAATCGGTTCGTCCAGTCTAAAGTATTACGTAACAAACATACAAAAAAATACGCATGAATTGAGAACCTTCCCCTTTCAGAAACAAGTTGAAAAAATACAGACGAATTGAAGAACTTCTTTCTATTTGAAGTTGGTTAAAAATTCAAAATAATCATTGGTTCATCGTGAATGTTTTACGATCAAACGTTTAGTACAGTTAACAATAATCGAAAATAAAGATTGAACAGTTAGTTATAAAATAAGTTTTTATGATTTTTCCATCTCGATTCATACGGGTCTTAGCTATATATGTGACGAATATCCCCAATACTCGATGAATTACTGAAGTTTTTATTGCGCACATTTTCGACGAAAACAAAGACAGATGGGAGGAGAAAAACAAAGTCTATTAATTTATACCGTCAGCTTGGCTAGTCTGGCTTTTTGTTAGGCTATGTTGCGGTTTCCCGTCTTACCGGATTTACTAAGCCAGTTAAATAATAATACATTAAGTACGTGTATTTTGTTTTCTGAAAATACGATGAAGGAAAACAAAGTTAGGGATAAGAGTAAAAAAAAAGGAAGACCACTACCCATTGCCGAATACTTTTTACAAAGAGTAGGTCAAAACTAGAAACAACTTTTTTAAAATTATAAAAAAAGATTGGAATTATTCGGAATATTTGTTATTCTGTGATGTGCTTACAACAAAGGATATTACATTTATTATATAAAATCCTCGTGTCACAGTGTGCAAAATTTAACTTCTCCGAAATGGCTCGCTTTGTGTGCATATTGGGTGGGTTTGAGAATCGGTCAACATCTTTTTTTCATAGGCCCGTTTTTTATCTATTTTTAACTCATCAAGTATGACAGAACCACGTCTGCTAGGACATCTAGTTTTATGATAAAATTATGATCCGTTTGAGTACCAACATACATTTTCATCATGCTGTAACAATATAAACATCTATTATATCCCATTCAACATCATTATAAAACAATCCAGTATTACAGAACAACATTTTGATTTTCAGCTTCATTTAAGTGCAGACAATAACAATATTAGTTTATCTTAAGAGCTGTAATGCCAACTAATGGTATCCGATTAAGAAAGCTTTGCTTTATTTAACTAAATGTACTCAATGGGTGTACTTAACTACACTGGGATTATTCTTTAGCTGCTATCTGAATATAGACTGAATTCTCCTGTTGACCTTTTGGCTACACGATGCGTACTGCTTGTCTTTATTGTTGATTTCATGACTGTATACTGTAAATACCGATCAAGTAGTGCGAGTCGGGCTTGCAACAGTGAGGTTTCTCATAAAACGGACGGGTGACAAAAAATAGTTAGGGTACAGACAGCGACAGATTTATTTGTCAATATATTTACGACCCCAGCAGCCTTTGCTCAATCTAGATTTTGTTTTTATTTTTCGTTGTTATATTGGCAACTCAAATACATAACTTGTGTAGATTTCAACAGTTTAGGTATCATGGCTCGTGAGATACAGCCTCGTAACAGACGGACGCGACGTAAGGACAGACAGCGATGCGTCAGCGAATTAGTCAAATGACATTAAGTTTCAAATTTCGATTTCCACTTCCTTTTGAGTAGTCAAAGAAAGTAAATTCTTCAATGTAAAATGAATTTTATGGTCCATATCATACTGTAACAGTTTACATAGTCAACAAACAATAAAAATTGCTTAAACTTCTGAATCCTCAAAGCAAATCGTGTTGGCTTTGTGTGGCACACAATGGCGAATAGGCAATGGATTTCCATGTGCGTTCACGAACAATAAACCTATGATATTAGTCGGTGGTCATCACTGGCGGTGCTTTGTGTTCAACGATAGCTGTTTTTACTCGACTGCCCAAAAATAAGTGCATTTTTGGCAGGTGCACATTACGTAATCTGTAAAGATGTACGAACAATTTAAGTTTATCGGCCAAAAAAATTAGAACGTTATTTTAAATTATCTACCATGAGGACTTTTTCACTGAACAATAGTTGCACTCAACAAGAGTCTTTTTCAAAAAGGCCAAACAGATAAATCAAGGAGGCGAACACTATAGACAAATATTTTATTCCGCTTGCTTTACTAGGAGCACTTAAAACTGGACTGTTTTTGTAGTAAAAGCGAGACAGACTACACTGTACGTAGCGGTGTCTCTGTTTTACAATAACAACAGTCCTTTATTACAGATCATGGTAGAGGCATACAGATAATATATTTGTCTAGAGTAACGACAAAATCCTTAGTAAGCGCGCACTTTTATGAAGAGTTATGGTAAATGTATGCAGCTATTGCATGGCAACAACTTAACGTCTTTTGTTATAGTCGCTATGGCGTTCTTTATTGTCATGGCGGTCCCCTCGGGTTAATCAAAGTAATTGTTTTGTTCGTTATCTATTTTCGGACGATAAATCGGCGGATAGTTTGCGTCGTAGTTTCGGCCCGAAATCTGATTACTTTATTAATGTTATCAGGGAGCTGGCTCTACCTACTTCACCCTTAAGTTTATTAGTTCGCTATGAAGTGCTTTTGTCTGAAAGGGTTATTTTTAACATACATAGAGGCCAGAAAGTGGTATTGTTACGAAATTCAACGACTTTTGTTTTACGACTTTAAGGAGTTCGGAAGGAGAATTTTTTGCCTCCATGGGCGAACTCCCATAAATTGCCTGCATGGGTGCTCTTAAGTGAATCATCGAAGGATATAAAACGAAGTTACACGCTTTAAAAAGTGGAATAAACCTGTTTGCTACATCTATGAACACCAGTCCACACGAACAAAATTAAGCTACCTATGCGGAGTTAATTAAATAATTAATGATGTATCACGCTATACAGCTATATACCTATAAACCAAAGTGGCGAACCCATTACAGCCAACGGATACCGCAACACCCATTTCCCTTAATAACTTATTATCACGTAATCCCCAATCATAACGAGAACTCCAAACTCTTAAAAGCCTTAATTATAAACTGGGTTGGACGAGGATCATTTAAAAAGCGCATAAAAGTTTTGCTCATAAATTTGGGCAACTATCCGATAGCGGGTACAGGCGCTCAGCCGACAAGCCGCACGGTGGCACGTGGGAAGTCCACGTTGCTAACTGATAATTAATAACGAAGACATAAAGTTTCCAACCAAAAGGGCTTGTTTTCAAACTGACGAACTAAATGCGAGTAAATTGAGTTTTGATTAAGCTAAAACGACGCCAACTTTACTGCGTAATGGTTGACAATGGCACGTTGAGAGCCACTTGGATGTTGATTACTGTGTAATTTTAATATGTAATCAAGTTACAAATTAATTCTTATGTGAGATGAGATTTAAGCGCAATTAACTTTATACATCGATGTTGTGCTTGTATAATTTTATGCGACGAGAATTTGTGATTAATTTTATGATGTTAATAGAATTTATGGCATAAATAACGATTTGTTTTTTTGCCAAGCGTTAATTGTAATTTTGAAGCGGAGATCGAGACTCAGGTCATTGCACAAGGTCATGAAGCGATTCGAGATATATAGATATAAGATATAACCTAACTAAAGTCCTTTGACTTTGGTTGGATTTGAAACTAGTTGGCCATCTTCGAAAACATTTGACCTCCCCGACCCATTTACATGGGCAACACATTACCCCTTAATCACACTGGTTGTCATACTAGCTTCTAAATCGTTACGACTGTCAAAGATTTTTAAACAACAGCCACCATTTAACGTGCCTTTGTTATGCCAGATAGTCACCCATCCACGCACAGACCGTATAAGTCGTAGCTTAACCTGTGAGCGATCAACTCAATAGTTTTATATCTGTAGTTTTGGTAAAACGGTAGATTACTAAAGTTCAAATAAACTAGAGTCTCATTTGTCGGGAAAGAGTAGGGATCTATTCAACTCGATCGGAAAAGCGATTCCGTTCAGATATTAAATGAACGTTCGTATCAATATCTCAATTTTATTGAAACTCGCTATTTGTCTGTAACTTTTGTAATATTTGATGGAACTTTAGAATATATAGATGATTGTTTAAATTTCATCAGCAAACGTCATCCTTTAATATTATATGTTATCATCATCACCAGCCTTCAGTAATCCACTGCTGGGCATAGTACTTGATAAATGATCGATTGCTTTACAGTAGACATATATTTCAGATTACAACATACCAGCTCTAATAATTTAATTAATAAAAGCCTTTCTTCGAACAAAGTAAAAAAAGTTATTTCTGTTGTTTTTTCGTTACTATTAAGGGTCTATACCAATATTAATATTAGCATTTATGGAAAAGATATAACTCTGTCTGAATTGCGCTGTTACGCATCCGTCGTGTCAGGTTTTACTATAAGATGGTGGTAGAGTCCCTGCTTACTGAACCTCTCGACAGCTACTAGTCCCATGTTATCTAAAATTATCCTTGAATCCTAAATTAACTAGTTCCCTATATTAGGTAATATAAGAAACTAGTTACCTCCATACAAATCGATACCTTGTTTTGCTTCATCCCGTTTCACCGAACTTTTCTGATATCCTTCGCTTCACGGCTATAAAGTTTTACACACTGGGATGAAATAAAATACAAGGATTATAACCATCTGTGTTTACTTGTTCTGTTTCGCAAAGAACACAAGTTTCGATCACGTACAAAGTGCGATCGAGTACAAACTTAACGGTTTCATGTAAGTTATACTGTACATCGAAATGGGTGCACGCGATAACGCATTTAATCTCAAGTGTGTTAAGTTCATTTTGCTGTGGAGATTCGAATGTCTTTCTTCAGAGTTCTGTTTTGTTTCAGATGTGAATGTGCGCACTGTTTAGTTTTATTTTGTGTTTGTAATTTAGATATGGAGGAGTTTATCGGGTAGTTTCCGTTCAGATATTAAATTATTATTAGATTCGGTGACTTTAGCCAGTTTGTATCCTTATCCTTACATATTATAAAACAAAGTCCCTCGCCGCGTCTGTCTGTCTGTCTGTTCGCGATAAACTAGAAAAGTACTGAACGGATTTTTATGCGGTTTTCAACGATTGATAGAGCAATTCTTGAGGAAGGTTTTAGTGTATAATAAGTTTAGGTTTTGTGTAAACTGACGATATTACAGCGATATTAGTTAAACATGTCGGAAAAAATTAAGCCATTCGAGAGCTTTCATCGAGAACGCTGCCAAAACCTTTCGAGTTACAACAAAACAATGTATTGCAAGTTTGTACCTCTTTAATAGATCTACAAAAAAGTCCGCGGTGGTATATGTCTATCTTCCAAGGATAACCCACAATAACCATTTTTATGTGTTTTCTTAATACAGTAAAATTATTGGTTACTTACGAACCTCTTTTTAACAATACAGTATTAATCCTTATCCAAATAAATAAGTTAGATATATTATGCATGTAATATAGAACAAAATTGCCTTTTACACTACGCCAAAAATGTTAATAGGTAATGAGTTATCGTAATATTAAAATCTCCGCGCGAGAAATTAAAAATCGATGAAACGTAGCGAAGATATCGTTGGCATCTATATACTAATTGTACTATATATATACTAATTACTGTGTATATACTATGTATGTACTATGTATAAACTAATTGTTTGTTTGAAAGCGCTAATCTCAGAAACTACTGGTTCAAATTGAAAAAATATTTTTGTGTTGAATATACCATTAATCGAGGGAGGTTTAAGGCTATATGTATATCATCACGCTGCGACAAATAGGAGCGAAGAAAAAGTCATAACTTATATCTTCTAACCACGCAGACGAAGTCGCGGGCAACAGCTATCCTTATCCTTATCCTTATCCTTATCCTTACATATTATAAAACAAAGTCCCTCGCCGCGTCTGTCTGTCTGTCTGTTCGCGATAAACTAGAAAAGTACTGAACGGATTTTTATGCGGTTTTCAACGATTGATAGAGCAATTCTTGAGGAAGGTTTTAGTGTATAATAAGTTTAGGTTTTGTGTAAACTGACGATATTACAGCGATATTAGTTAAACATGTCGGAAAAAATTAAGCCATTCGAGAGCTTTCATCGAGAACGCTGCCAAAACCTTTCGAGTTACAACAAAACAATGTATGGCAAGTTTGTACCTCTTTAATAGATCTACAAAAAAGTCCGCGGTGGTATATGTCTATCTTCCAAGGATAACCCACAATAACCATTTTTATGTGTTTTCTTAATACAGTAAAATTATTGGTTACTTACGAACCTCTTTTTAACAATACAGTATTAATCCTTATCCAAATAAATAAGTTAGATATATCATGCATGTAATATAGAACAAAATTGCCTTTTACACTACGCCAAAAATGTTAATAGGTAATGAGTTATCGTAATATTAAAATCTCCGCGCGAGAAATTAAAAATCGATGAAACGTAGCGAAGATATCGTTGGCATCTATATACTAATTGTACTATATATATACTAATTACTATGTATATACTATGTATGTACTATGTATATACTAATTGTTTGTTTGATTGTTTGTTTGAACGCGCTAATCTCAGAAACTACTGGTTCAAATTGAAAAAATATTTTTGTGTTGAATATACCATTAATCGAGGGAGGTTTAAGGCTATATGTATATCATCACGCTGCGACAAATAGGAGCGAAGAAAAAGTCATAACTTATATCTTCTAACCACGCAGACGAAGTCGCGGGCAACAGCTATTATATGTAAACGTTACAAGGTAATAATTGTAATTGTATCTAAACAACATTGTAAGATACAGACCACTAAATTATAAACTTAACGAGAGGGAGAAGTTCGATTAGTCCTAAGCTAGCCACACACGTAACAGCTACAACAACTTTGTTGTAAAAACAGGATATCTTTGCCTGTAAGACAGCACAGTTTTAACTA
Source organism: Trichoplusia ni (assembly GCF_003590095.1). NCBI lineage: Eukaryota > Metazoa > Arthropoda > Insecta > Lepidoptera > Noctuidae > Trichoplusia > Trichoplusia ni. Next base: position 13,610,865 of record NC_039480.1, on the reverse strand, counting down.
ACACACGCTCCGGATTGTCTGTACCGTTGAACCCTACAAACGTTCTGGTAAAACAGTAAGGTTTAAAGTAACGTGCATGGCGAGATCTGCCCATTGAATGGTATGTTTACAATTTAACGATTTGTAATAAAAATGATATTACAAAAATAAATTATATTTTAATTAACAATAGCAAATGAATTCAATTAAAAGACAGGCACGAAACCTAGACAAAATGTCTTCAAACAAAAATATTGTCTGTTGTTTCTTTGTTCGTCAGTCTCAAAAGAAATGGTAAATCATTTAAATTTCCTTTAAAATAACAAACGTTTATATGATCATTATCCCAGTATTAATTATTTGGTTCTGTGGCGGATGCTTGCCGACTTACATTACAATTAATTTAAATGTTGAATCTTACTAATTGGGGAGTTCTACATTCCACGAATTATATCTGCATGATTTACTATTAATGTTAACAAATACTGCAGTTTCTCCTTCAACAAATTTTAATTGAAACTCTGATTCCCGTTAAATATTATTTTATTCGTTATTGAATGTGAAATATTAAATACAATGTGTTTCGGCGAAGCCCGCTTTCAATAGCGCTTTTTCACTGCATGAAAATAAGAAACTTTTCCTAGAATAGTGTATTTCGAGAAAAAAAATATGGCCTTCTAGTGAAAACAACTTTAAAAAATACTTTGATATTTTTTTCTCATTTTCTTGAACTCAGTTCATCGAAATATAATGTGTGATGTTAGATACCTCTACAAAAATGTCATGTATAATATTTTTTAGAAAAAAACCATTAACTGTAGCTTATTAACAGCAACATAATAAACGTCCGTATTAATTATTTCAGTAACATGTTCAACACCGTCCGCCCCACTCAGCCGGCGACCGCGTTACATCACCACTAATTGTGATCCCGAAAAACGGTTATCGGCATTCGTCCTATCGATCGCTACATTCGCGACGTTCTTCTCACTTTGTCAGCTTTACATTGAAGTGTGAATTCCCTTAGAGATGTCGGTGGGTAGTATAAACGCAGCGTTAGAGTGTAGGTATGTCGATGGCGGCGCGTCGTTGAAGTGCGGTAGGGTTGTGGGTAAGGGACCTACGGGAAAGTAGGTCGGGCCGGCGGCTCTCCCCGCTCTCCCCTCTAGCCCCCGTCCGTGTTGTCGCTTTCACTGCGTCCGCTCGGGATAAAGCCTAATTTTATTGCGTTGCGTTCGATCGTGTCTTTTACTTGTGGTCGCCTGTTTGATATAAGAATTAGATGATCTCATGTTTGTTTGTGATTTCGTCTGAAGCAAAATTATAACTGACTGTTAAACATATCACAAATTAACATAAACTTACTTGAACATTTTCACGTTTTCATCGACAAGTTATTTTGGTTACGGCACGAGTTGAACAACAATATACATCCTTATATCGGCCCCTTCCATCAAACCAAGCCATTAACTAACAGAAACTTACAGAACCTCATTACGAGTTAGTAGTTTTAGCTATAATGTTTACCTGCGGTTTTCTCTACGTACACACGTTCAAACGCTTGTTTATTACTTCGAATAAGAGTATGCATTAACCTATATACGGTATGAGGACTGAGCTGAAAGAATGCGTCTAGAGTTTTGAATTGCCTGCTTTTTTAAATGTCGCAGTATTCTGCAGTCATGAATCACGCGTTGACAAGAGCCGTGGGACTTTGCTCGCGTTATAAATTGGTACTAGTCAGGTATGGTCGCATGATGTATTCGCGGCCACAGTGCACTACGCTGATCTCAGCATTAAATTTTATTACACTAGCATTTTAATAACGTTTTTCGTGAATAATGTAGTTTTCGTTTTCGACTAAAACTCCATCGAGAAATTACATTCAGTTTTTCAAAAATTTGATGTTTCTCTACGTAAATAGCCCCTTGTAGTTATGATGTTACAAAGGGAACCTTATTTTATTGAAATAAAATAGCTTTTTTAGCTCTTCTAGTAAAAAAGCGCAAAAAATCCTAGAGATAAAGTAGTACAACTACTAGAACATCTAAACGAAATGCCTTTTTAAACAAATTTTAAATTCATCTTGTTGTTTGTTTAGTTTAATTACTCCGTGCATAAATACACCATGAAATAAAGCGAGCAAAGGGTTACGTCGCCCCAACCCTTCACGTGCTAGCAGAGTGGGGCTGTATCATAAAAAATGCATTGGCGGTTTAGCGAATGGAGATACAAGAGTGTTTAAATGTCGATGAACCCTCGACTTTAGTATTATTTTGTCTCGAAAAAGTTTTTATTGGTGGCCGATGCCAACTCATTCGACTAGTTTTACGACAAATGTTATTTATCTGTCTATGTGATTAGATGTTGGATTTTATTCTCGTAGTCGATTTTACTGTCAATATTATATTTCCTCTTTTGTTGCTTATGTCATTGAACTTAGTTCTATTTAAGGACTCATTGAAAATCAACACAATAATCCAGCGCTTGTAATGCTCTCATGACGCAGAGAGCGGTACCGAAAGCTACGTCGTCGTAGCAACGTCCCACTTCTGCTACGGCTACAATTCTCCTTACACAGTCATAGATTCATAAATTAAATTACTTTTAAAATGAAATGTCTCTCCCATGATAGCTATAGCAGACTACGTTCTTAAATATTTACGAGAGACTCACAGTTCCAGTGATTCATCATAAAGACTCCATTTTATACTTATGTATTCTCTGTATTTTATAAGTTGGCAATCTTAAATTATTATAAAAAATACGGCTAACAATTTGCTTTGCCAAATGTACAGTCTACAAAAACTGTATCTTGGATAATCACCCTTCGTTATATTTATGGAGCATTAATAACTTCAATATTTCTTCCATTGATTTATAAGAAAGAAAACACAAAAGGAACAACTGTAATTTAAGAAAACAACAAAAAAGCCATATAAATTCTAGACGCAATTAAAAAGAAGGTCGTACGTGAAATTTTCCAAGTCTACTTTATCAATTTTATTTATGCTACACTTGATACATATTTCAGGCCAAATTTAAAAAAGAAACTGAGAGCGTTCGCCTCCCCGGCGTGACGTGGGGTATAAATCGTGCGCTATTCCGCCCGCGCCGCACGCCGCCATTTTAAATAGGCGTCATTCAACTCATTTGACGTGTAATTATTTTCATTTCGCAGCTCGGTTTTCGAACGTGACCCGCGCGGCCGCGCCACCGACATTTTTTGTCACTGGCAAACCTAATTTATGTTTTGTTCTTTCAATTAATTTGAATTTTTCTTGTCTGTCAGCGATCTTATGGGTGTTTTTGCTGCTTATAATTTGTTAGAGTAGATGTCGTTACGATACCGTTGTGTGGAAGGACACTATTGTTCTTGTTATTCGAACAATGGGGCTAGGTTAATTACATCGTATACATTGATAGCGACATAAATAAATACAGACAATTTTTCTAGAAAAGTGCTTACTTCGTGTGATGGAGGTAGATAAAGCTTTTTGTTTGCTTCATAATTGGATCGTATTTTCTGGTACATCTCACTTTGTTCACCATATTAATATAACCGAAGTGGAAAAAGTGGATTTTCGTATCCGTTCATTTTACTGCTCAAACATTTTATTTTTGTGATGTCAAGCAGGTGTAATAGCTAGAAAAAATTAACCTAAATTGCCCATCTTCGACTACACTGTCATTATGACCTTTGTGACTTATACGAACAAAGTTGAAAATATAATTTCTGCGACTTCAAACAACGTGTGTATGGTACCAAGACCGAGTGGTCTATATATCTGAGTTACCTACAGTAAATAATATGCAACCTTTATACCAAACGTATAAAACTAGAATCTGTATCAGCATTCAAAGTATCAGGAAGACTGAGATAATAAATGTAGTCTAATACTTGGTATCTACCACTACCTTTTAAGGAAATACAACCGTGGAAGCGAGATGGCGCTACATTATGTAGAGCTCCATCTCTCTCTTACAAATGCCACTGTTTTACTGTCAGTAGCGGTAGTCGGCACTCTGCAGTCAGATTTACTTGAAGTTTACGGCGGCTACATTCAACGCGTTGAGAAATCGATACGTATTTTATCGTTACCTTATCTTATAACTCCGGAACGGCATTTTTAAAGCCCGTAGCTACTCGTAGCATAAATCGCATTCGATTTATTGTGAGAAAGTTTTAAACAGTTACTAAGTAAAGTAGTGTCATTAATTATTGGATTTGGGTACTTGTTTTGTTACCGGAGAATTTAAGTTGTATGTTTCTGATTCTAAGTAAAGATAATCTTCGAAATATACAGACATGGAGCCAGAGACAACGGTAATTATACGAGATAATTATTACACAGTAGATCGAATTTTATGAAAGAAAACTGACAGCCTTCTAAAATACAGAAAGACCCAAAAATAGTAAAATACAGAAGTATTATCACTTAGCCGGCATTTGTTTTAGATCAAGCGGATAAAAGGTCTATTTTTAAAAGATGCTTATCCAAAGTGCTTTGTCTCCTAAATTATTTATTACTGAGCACGAACCATTTAATCATTACGTCATCTGTTTACTTACCAAACTGTTAGAACAAGCCTCAACTTTCTGGTATAAAACATATCTATTTAGGGACCAAAAGGTTCCATAATGCCGTAAAGGCCCAAACAATATTGCCTAAACTCAAAGTCCAGGCGACCGCAACATCTAGGTCATTTCGTAGCAAAAAATATCTCGGAAATTCAATGAACAATGTATGGCTATAATCGTGGTAATGTTGAGTAAATGAGGGTGCGAACGGTGGGGTAACAAAGTGGGACAGTTTTTGTGCACATTCCAACTAACAGAACGGTAATGTGTGTTTTGTGACAAAGGGGACGCTGCGGTAATGTCACACGAGTAGTACGGTGGGCGACGAAAGTTTTAGAGGTGTAAAATGTATATTATTTACCCAAATCAGAGATTATAATCCTACTAATATTATAATCGCATAAGTTTTCATGTATGGATGTTTAAAAATTACTGATCGTATCTAGGCGGAACTTAGTAAACACATAAGATTTATTTTACCCTGATCTTGTGTTACCATGGGGTCATTTTAGATTTGAATAAAATTCAACAATATTCACATAACGCCATCTAGTCTCAAACTAAGTTAAACTTGTTTCATTAGTATTAGTGAACTGATAAACATACTTATATTTTTCTAAATACCTACATGCATATTATACCTTATCACTAAACAAATGATCGAGTTCATGACACAAACATTTGTCAAGAGTGGGAATCCAACCCGCGACCTTCGGTTTAGCCGTTATTACCATGAACTACTCGACCAAAAAGCCAGTTAATACATACACACATACTCACAGCTTTGTACGAATGACTGAAATTAGTACACAAACTGATTCGTTTCATTACAAACTGTTAACGCTGTGTCGTCTATTAACATTTAAAATGTACCTTTTCAATGTGTTCATATCTTTCGAAACATTTTTGTTACTGACTGTATATAGTTACGCTTTTTAATTGCTGTTTCTAAATGTTAAGCTAAAAAATGTTGTTTCAATTTTTCAAAGCTAAACGTGAAAAACTCAGTTGAAATCTGAAATTACGTGTTCTGCAAGTATTTATTAGGTTTTAAAATCAGTATAAAGGTTTTTTATGAAATTGAAGTTGAATAGTTGATATTATTCGCCTTACCTTCAGGAAAAATCCAGATATAACTGACGATCCCTTCATTTCGGCACGTTGAAATTGAAATTTATTTCAAACTAGCTGTTGCCCGCGGTTTTTGTCGGCGTAATTTACTAAAAGAAGCCTGTGTCTTAGTCTTAATCGTCTTTAAGAGCCTAATACAATCACTTAAGTAAATTTTGTGATATGATGTTACCAAAGTTGCTGATATGAAAGCAGTACACCTCTCTTCTCCAAAGTATGCCATTGAAAGTACAAGCCATATATATATATGAAATTAAAGTGAAATTATTAAAAACACCAAAGAAAAGGTAAAGATTTTCCACAAATTTAAAGGAAGTAGATTTGCCTACATAATATTTATATTTCAAAAATATACTACCGATATATTCTCTACCAGATGTTTACGAGTTTTGTTCCACAAATGCGTTCTATATTACCCCCGAGCCATTATCCGCTAATCCCATTTATTGGGTTTATTAACCTAACATGCTAAATTATGTATGTGGTCTAATATTTTAATGTAATTACGTCATGCGACCGCCTGTAATCCGTCATTATTTACTCGATTACCGCAATAATGTTTAATCTATTTGTGTTATTTGATTGACTATGTTATTATTTTCGTCCATTTCATCAAATTGATATGTATTTCGTGTTTATAAAACATTTATCTGTTGATAGAGGCTTCTTTATAAACCTGTCCAAAAAGTGTAATGACCTTGCTTTTTTGCCTATGTACGAGAGAGTACGAGTTTTAGTTTCGAACACTACTGAACGAATAACATGAGGAAACCTAGAAGCCAAATACATATTTAAATCTGAAATCACCAACCCGCAGTGAGCTAGCGTGGTGATAATATAACAGGAGGCTTCTGCCAGCAATTGCACACCTATAGACTGGTATTATTATATATCATCTAAACGTCATTCTTTTGTTTGCTGGCCGTGACTTCCTAACATATATTCAGTATCCCTTTCTTCATTTGTCATCCTGTCTAATTTTTTTTTATTTGTGGCAAATATTTATTGTTTGATTGTACATGAACTTTGCAATCCACGGCAAATACACTTACCTAAGTACATATAGCTACCGTTTCACGTTGGAAATATATGAGAACAGAAACTTTCCAATTATCCAACTAAGTAATGAGATTCTCTAAGTAGTTTCAACACTCAGTGCTTTTGAGGAAAACTGTGTATAATACTAAACTCCGCCATTTTGTTTACTCTACCTGACTTCTTCTTACCTGTTTTAGTCGTTTACGTTCCGCTCAATAACTTTTTCTCATTGTGGAAAGCTCTGGAGTCATAAAGAATCTTTTTTTTTCTTTTCCTCACATTGTATTTCTTTACAAATCCTTCGTCTGGTTTAACCTTTTCTTTTTCATATTTTCGTAGGAAAATCTTTTTAGAATAATTTTCAGGTTCTATTGCGGTTTATTTTTTTAGTTTTGGATTCCCGGTTTTGACGTGATGCTTACAAATAAAAAAATACCAGATAATTCGCTAAAAATATTTCGTACCAGAACCCATTTGTCCTTTTCATAATTAAATATTTTACACTAACATTATCAAAATTCCCCGTATTCGTTCAAGTAACACCAAAATAAGCAGCTTTCACGCCAACTGTATAATTACCCTTCGGATCCATTTGTAAGCATTGGTTATACCACTTTATATAATAAGAATTTCAATTCCAGATCGAGAACTAAATTCAAACAAAATTTTCGTTTCCATGATGAATCACAAACTCGACCTTTGAGGGTTAATTTCGATAGAATTTTAACAAAGTCACTTCCTCGAAGGCTATTATTAAAATCACAGGTTTTTTTTTCTCAAGTTTTCATTTCTCTTCGTCTCTAATGGAAGTGACCTAGTTTTCCCTTTTATAATTATAATAATGTGATTTTGAAGTCGAGATTGTTAACTTTTAGTGAAGCGACTTCGTTTGTTAAGTAATTTCTTATTAAATTAGTGATATTGCCTTTCAATTCACAGTTAAAACTGAAATTCTGCGTCATCTTACGGCACTTTAGCAATATAAAGACTTCATTTTTGAACGGGTAATATTTAAGTATAGTAAAACAGTTTCACCGTTGGGCGAAAAATCATCTTTTGCTAGTCTTTATTATCTCATGCTTTGCAATTAAAAGAATGCAATGGAAGAGCTCGTTAAAATGATTTAGTGGCAATATTATGCAACAAATTAATTTGCCAGAGCAATCACGGTGTTACTGTTCTTTCGTATGTTTAACCAATCGATCAGCATTAAAACTCCTAGAAAGTGACATTGTAAGGCCAACTCAGAATAACAACCACATATCATTACATGGAAGAAATATGCTATCCACCGCCTTCAGACATAATCCCGATTTTTATGACACCCACAAGAAAAATGGACGCTCCTATTTTTTGAACACACGTTTCATAAATTATGAGCTCAAAATCTACCACCACTTCTCGAAGTAAGACTTTTATCGGGGCGCAAGCGGGATATTCTGCTTCGTAATGTAGAGCCCTGTCTCGCTCCCACAACTTCGATTGTGAGTCTAAAAGGAGGTAGGTCCTGAAAATATTTTAGAAAGCTAATTTTGGAGTTTTGAGGTTATAACTAAAAGGGTCTTTATTAACACATTCTTAAAAATTGGGAGGATCCTTAGGGTTAAATATGAGATCATTTTTATGAAAATTTAGCTCTTTTTCTAGTTTTTTTTTGACGGCACGGTCGTTTTCATTAAAATTATGGTCAGCTTGCAAATTTAAAAGGTAGTAGTCAAAACTGTATTTAAAAATAGGTATCACTGACGGATTACGTAACTTAATTAGTCCACGGATATCAATTAAAGCAAACGTGACGATTCAAAACGTGAGGTAAACTTTTTTTTTAATTTATAGGCACGAATCGTTCTCTCATAACGAGTCGTAGGCACGCAAGATTACCGCTTTTCACTATGTTTTACTAATAACTTAATTAAGACCATTACCACTGACTAAAGTAAAAATATTGCAGTAATAGAAACGAGATGGCAACCTATGACGTAGGTATAGGGGCCTGTCGTTTTGTTTAAGTTTCGAAATCTTATTTAAAAAGGTGGTAGGACGATAGTAACTTTTTTAACTTCCTTTATAGTTTTTTAACTAGCTTTTATTTTGCATCTGTCATGAATTTTCGCAATCTGAAATTGTTGTATTTCCCAGTATCCGATTGCCTTAAATTATGACATCATAGAAGTACATTTCGTGACGATAAAATATTATGTTATAACATAGCACTGATCTGCAAAAAACACCAGTTAAGATTCCTTTGCATTTTCAAGTGCTTTGATTTCATATGCAAGAAAACAACCTTTTTTTCGTTCCGTATTTTCAATCCTAAGCGCCCAACTACACTGAGCTCACGAAATATTTTAATTGCAGATTTTCATGCTGTAAAAGATTAAGTACCGAAGGTATTACCTACCTTTAATTAGTATAAAAGTTCGAGTCGTTAAACTGGGTAGTATAATTTTTAGGTAATTCGTCTAAATTTATCGTCGTTTTGATTAGATATTTGAAGGCCTGACACAGAAATTTTTGTCTTTATTACGCAATTGTCCAGTTATTTTACTTGTAATTTAAAGTTTGTAGGGCTTATAAACCCGTACATTCGGACTCTGGAAAACTAATAAAAAGAGTCGACGATCAAAAAGTCTTTGTGTATTATGGATCTAGAATAAGAAATACTTTGTTGCCTTAGGCCAAGCATTTTGATGACGTAACTCTTTTATACAAGCATAGTTCCTTGGGTTTACCCGCGTAATTACCAGTGAATGGGAATATTTTAATTAAATATAACTTGTTATTTCCTTTTAATATTGCTTCATAACAGTGACAGTATTTCCAGGATCCGTTTAGTTAGCAACTAAAATCACGTTTACATTTCATGTTACAATTGCTAAGTTAGGTTCTATGACAGGCTTATTTTGAGTTATTTACTACTTGCATACCTACGAGTACACTACATCAGTTAGTTATAGTTTCCATCAATTGTATTAAATAAATAGGTAACTATGCATAGTTCTATTCATCTCAATACAAATGGGACTCGCTTTGCATTCATATGATTCACTTACATCTCAAACAGAAACTCTAAAAAGTGTCATATTACGTAAAAGCTTGCAAGCTCAACAATGATACATTTCGTCGCTATGCGACTGCGAAAATGAAGCCATACATTGAATACGTAGCTAAATAGCTATACACAGCATGTAGGAGTATACAGTCTTCAGTTGTTTTTCTCTGTCGGGTAGTAACCGGGTGCTGGGTGCATTGACCTCCACGGAGCCAGGGACACAAGGACTTCAGTTGAATTCGAAAGCATTTTCTCGACAGAGCGAGAACATTCGAGAACATATTATTATGAAGCGACGGTATGCTTCTTTTTCTACGTCGACAATGTCTCATGTTGGTTAGAATTTCGTTGAATTAAAACGCTGTGTTCACTCAAATTGTATACAGAGTGTTTCAAAATTGGCTAGCGAGCTTCGCTGTTGTACAGTTGGTGTTACTGAATTTTATCTGGATCAATTGTGATGACGTCACGAACTCTGTTTAGAGCTGGATTTGGTACACAATATTATGTAACTTGTTAGATAGTGACGTGAGCGAACTTGACAAACGATTGATAGTTTTGGTGTAGTGAATCTTTTAAGGAGTTCTTATGCTATATTTGCTATAAATGTTTTGATTGTGTAAGTGCTTTTCAGTGGCATTTGGTAGCTATTATGGTTTTTGAAAAAGAGTTTAACTCTCAACTTTCTTTTGTTTATTCATTCAAAATACAACGAGCTTAACCTTTGTCGAAGCTGCGACTTAGCCGTGGTAAAATCCTTGACTTGTGTACATATTATAGTATAGAGATTCCTTATGTATTAAACATGTATTGTAACAAATAAAACCTCATTTTGAAGAGTTCAATAAGCAACTACCTAGAAAGCAAATTCTTAACATCTCTGAGTGCTAGAACTAAACGACAATTTTAATATTTCACAAAAGTATATACCAATACGGATATATAAGCTCACCGATCTCAAGTCACTTCATAAATAGTCTATTAGATTTACCGGCGATAGCGATGTCGAGGTAGGGTGGCGACAGGCTATTGGTGTCTCATCCATTTCCCCATTGCACGTATCACAGGCTCCCGAGTTTCCCCGTTACAAAGTTAGATAAATTATTATTACTTTAGTAGATCTCTTATGATTTTAAGCTGATTTGATAGGTCTACCTAGAAGAAAATTATGAGTATTGAATTTATGTGTGGACTCTTTTTGAGCATATTGTTTTCTTTTTTGTAGGAACTTTTTAGGGATGATACATGCTTAAATTATGTAACGGTTTACTCTCGCATATTTATAGGGATTGCCCGACTAGCTTCGGATTCAAACCTTGGAGTCCTTAGTCATGATCTGACGAGATTAACTGGTCTTCGCATAACGCGTGAGTAAACCGTTATTAAATAAATAAATGTGTGATAATATTATTATATTTATTTTTATATAGTAACTGTCGTGAGAATGAAAACTGTAGCATCGTTTAATACTTCACTTCACGTCAAAACCATGCAGACAAGGTCGCGGGCAACAGCTTATAGTAATGAATAAAACGAATTCGTTATTTTAAATGAATCTTTGTTTCTTCGAATTAAAAAGCAACATCTTAACTCCAATTAGTGTGAACACATTTTGATTTCAACCTTTTAGATATTAATTAAAATAGTTTTGACAATTCGCCGAACTATAAATTAGAAGTGAAGCAAAACTTTGATAAATTTATCGAAATTAATTGAAAATTTAAAATCTATTTAAAACTGATCAATTTACTGTATGAAAACGATTTTAAGAAAGAAATGCAATGAAAAAGAAGACTTATTTTTAATAGAATAAATCATGTATTGAAACATTATTACTACACTCAATTTTAAAACATTATTACTCTTAATTTAAAGGTAATTGTGTTACTTCATTTGATTTTATAAGTTATAATGAATGAATTAATCCGTGGCCATAAACTTTCAAGACGCATGTAAAAATAGTATTTAAACATCGACGTTAAATAACGGAGGCTACGGTAGAAAATTGCCTGACCAATTTTTGTATCATAAGTATTTAGTCTAAATGTATGAAACTCCTTGTCGCGACTCAGACTCGCACAGATTCGATAAGTCGTAACGTGGTTTTCAATGTTAAATCGTAACGGATACAATTCGCAGTGATTCTCACGATATCCCACGAAATTGTGGTAGTATTCATAAATAATAATGTAAAAAACAACTCACATATTGTGTATATGCGTGTCTACTCACAACATATCAACAAATAGGTATATATGAAATCTAAGCACATACTCGCATCCTTTTTCAAGGTTCTCGCATGAAAAACTCACCTACAAATATATTTGACCGTCACATTTCTATAGAGTTATTGCGATCTATATCCGCTGTCCTACTAACCTAGATATTTGAGTGAGAGTGAAACAAACGTCAAAATATCACCTCCCTCGGGAATTAACAATCTTACAGCAAATGACAATCGCTTTACGAATTAATTTGGAATGTCGAATCAAAATGTGCAATGGAAATGATATTTTATTATCATGTATTTAAAACAATGGAACGCTTGTACGCAATCGCGACGTTTGATCTATAAACCAATAGGAACACGCTTATTTTATGCTACGCAAATATTTTATAGTGAAAATACTGATCTATAAATCCTTATCGTTTTTAAAACTGTTGAAAATCAATTGCAGTCATGTAAGAATTGTAACGGTACGAGTAGGTACCTCGATAAATATCATTTTATTAATTGAAATGAATCGACTCATTTTTTGTTTAATTTCTATTATTAGTCTAGCGCTTCCATATGACGTTCTTAGGTTAGTTTCCAAACAAAAAAACTGTTTCATTTCCTTCACTCCCTTCTGAGATTACAATAAGCCAAACCCCTAAAACGAGATCCCATATGACAGTCGTTACAGCCAAGTCCGAACTTACATCTATACTGAGTACCCCAATAATAGGGTTGCCAAGTGAAAATATTAGGTGACTAATAAAACCGGGAAAAGGGTTCACTGGTGATTATTGTAAATCGAAGTCGCCATTAACAATAAAATAAAAGGGATACGTTCCACAGTTTCGCTTTCCAATATCGAATACTTGGAACAACGTTTTTCGACGAATATTCGTTAAAGTTTGAATACCGCTTTTTTGCAGATTTTCGCAGAAAAGAACATTCAAAACAACAAAAGTAACATTTCGAAAAAAGAAATTAGCGTTATTAACACAAAAATTGTATTTAAAAGTGAAATATGGCAAAAGATATTATCATATCAGTCAGGCAGGCCAAGCCAAATTTTCTTGATTATTTGGTCTTCTAGGAGATCCAAGTTTTCTCATGGTCATCTTTAAGATTAATTGGTCAGTAGTGACTTAAAATTTTCATACAAGTCCAACAACTTACCAATATTATTAAACTATTTCACTAATTGTAACAGTACTTAATAGTCAAAATTAACTTTTAAATTCGATTCAAAGCAATCAATGTTACCTTACAAGTTTTCTTTGAAAGTTTTCAAGTAAATAACCATTTTCATTGATTGAATTCGATGTTCAAAATCTTGCCGCTGAGTTTTTCTTCATTTAATTGAATGTTTGTACTTAACTTTTAAAAGATTGGAAACTACTTTTTAAATTATTCCACGTCTATGGAGGTTTGAATAAACTTTTATTGATGAAAACTTTTTATTAGATTTCACTTTAAACAAATTACTTAAATAGATGCTGATTAGATTATAATTATGTTAAATCTTTTGAAAAACGCAATCTAGCCTCAAGTTAAGCTAGTCTTGTACTATGGTTAATTGATTAAGATAGTTATTTAATTCTTAGCATTCACACACAGTATTGATAGACCACTCCGAGACACAGAACATGATCGTGCTCATCATTAAACTCTTTTCTGAGCTGGGGATCGAAGCCATATATTTTATTTTACATGTTATGTAGATTTCTGTTAAATCGCAGATTTGATTTGTGACCTGTTAGGTTTGAAAATTTGTTTTTCTTTATCTGGGTCGAGAGTCTGACTTACTCTTAAAGATCTTTTTAAATTATCGAAGAGTGTAAGATTCTCTAATAAAATAATATGACATTTTACCCGTTTGCTTGTGGAAAATGAACGTTATTGGAATATCTGTAAGCTCTAGCCAGTAAATACGTAGAAAACTTCCGAATTAAATTGATATCCTGAACAAATGAATGCTCGAACAGTGTTAACACAATACCTTGTTATTAATGACCTAGAAACGGTGGTAAGTGTAGGTAATCATGCGTCAAGTATTTAGGCTCAACTTGAGACCTAATTTTATAAAACCTTATTTTGCACGCACGTTTGAATTTCTATAGATTAAGGCCGTAATTTGAACGCATGGTCAGACGCCGAACATAATAGTTCATTAAGCAATTTATTGTATTATCGTATATTTACGATAAAGAAAGTGGCGTCCGCCATGACGTACTGAGTCCGAGGTTTGATTTTAATTTTTCGTCCTGTTCGTCCTGTCTTGAAGTATTGTTTGTTTGGTACGTACACACTTATATTAATATTATATTCCATATTGCAAACGGAAAGAGAGCGTGCTGATGGGTAGTTTGTTGCGCCGTTTCTCTCACAACAAAAGCACGGTGAAGGGTGAAACGCGAAACTGGGTACTGTCCAACGTAACTTGGCCTTTAAAAAATGCTCCTTCGTAGATTAATTTTAATAAATTACTTTTGATTTGTTTTTATTTGGTTCGGGTGGGCTTTCAACCTTACAAAGTTGAGTCAAATAACGTGTATACAGTACAATAGTATGGTTATTCAAAGATTCAATGATAATTAAGGTTTACACGCTACTGTTACGTTAACAATGTGGTAAGGGCAATGAGTTCCTGAAATTCTGTTAGTTTTTCCCGGAATCTCACCAGACTGCCAATTAAATAGTCATATCCGTTTACACTACACATGCGCGCAGTTTAGACCTTAATTATTAACCATATCATTAAATATACTAGAGCAAAAGAAAGGTAAATAAAAAATAATTATTTCTAATATAAAAGTAAAGTAAAATGAATATTTAATGTTGATATTTATCATAAAACAACATCACATACTGTTTACTATCGTTATAAATGATGTCTAGACATCTAAGTTATTATTAATCTAGATGACTATTCATCACATTAACTCGGTCGATTATAATTCACTATCCATTACTATGCATATTATATAATACGTTAGGCAAAGATCATGCAAAAGACTGGATATTTTTTGAATTATCTTCAGAGTAATTATAAACAATTTTGTTTTAAATCACACTAATAAAACTTGTGTATATAGCCACTATTTTTTAATTAAGAATACCATTTTTGTATAATTTCTCCCGCATTAATAGATTTTATACAGTACGATTATTTTTTTTAAACGACTCGTTCTTTCAATTCGAAGGTTTAATTGAACTCTTGTGTCGCGGGGGCTTACACATACATTCGAGTCACATGCACATACCCAGACTCAGGACAAGCATTCGTTTATTACATAAATGCTTGTCCCGCGAACCCGCGACACGTTTATATTTCCATATTTAGAGGCTGAACTGAAGACCTGTTTAAACATGTTTTATATATGTTGTTCTAAATAATATTTAGGTCAAATTCAAAGGTATGTTTAAAGGTTTCCGTTCTCAAAGTCAACCTTTAATAAAAGCCAATGTTTGAGTTGAAAAACGCAGTTTCCCTTTTATTATCATTTGTTGCTATAGCAGCACAGAAATGCCAATATAAATAACAAAAAAATAATGTTTTTTTTGCTACACGGTTCATGGGATACAGCGTGGTGACAGACAGACAGACAGCGTAGCCTTAGTAATATGGTTTCATTTTTACACTTTAGGTAAGCAACACAAAAAACGACTAATTAATCATTATTTTTTCATCCAACTGCCTCATATATATTCACTATTCATAAGTCAACATCCCACAGTAAGAACGTATACTAAATGATTTTTATCGCGAGTATCTACACAAAGTCGTGTAAACAAGCTGAGTGAAACAATACAAGTTTGACTTCGAGATGACTGCCAGCGAAATGAGTTCGTAATTACATGAGCAGCTCAAACCTATCTATATTAGGACGTTGTTTCGAAGTTGTCTTCACAACTTTGCTTGTAGTCTATATAAACGTAGACTTCGCTACATTATCTGTCAACGAGAATTGTAGTAAGATATGATGAGTGAATAATTTAATCTCTTAATTTATGAAAGGGTGTCTTAAAGTTACGGCATCAAAGTCTCTCAGTTTATTCTGAATTTCGACTGCATGGAGAACCAAGTGGTTGAGGTCACCACGAGAAATCCACTGTGCGCGACGTACCGTTCGATTCCCGGGTAGGACAAGCGTTTGTATGATCCACGAATGCTTGTGAGTCTGGGTGTAACTGTGCTTGTGATTTGATTGTTTTGTGAAACTCGGACTACGACTGTGATCGGATAACCACGAGACTTAATGGAAATTACGAGGCATTTTTTTGTTTTTTAGACTACGAAGAATTGTCTGTCAATGTGGTGAATTTATTTATTTCAAAGTATCAACAATTTTATAAAAGCAATTTAATTCCTACATTTATTTCTCTATTTTTCGCTTTAATTAAGCTTTGTCAACATAGACGCATACAGTTTTGCTTTAGAAAGCGTCTTATAAATATTTAACGTTTCTCTGTATTGGACCTATGTCCCATTAAGTGAAAATTCCATACAAAACGTATCTTATGAATAAATTACTACACGAATTAATTTCGTAGAGGTGACCGGTGTCAATAGACTTTTGTAGTTATAAAGCTCTTCGTAAATTGAATATTAAATGTTATTAAAAATATTGAAAGTGACTGTCAGTCGACGAGACATGAATATGTGTTCAAAAAGTATTCATGCAGCGTAATAATATTGTTATACTTGAATTTAATTACGAAAAATTTATTAGTCTTAATTCTTAAAACTATATTAATTTAATATTATATTTTTAATCGATTTTGTTAGTACAATAACTTTCGTTAACCAGATTCATAATTACGCTTTCCATTTTCGAACCTTAATTTACTTGGCATAAAAATCAATTCTAAAGCAAGCAGCCGATTAGTGGACGTTATAGTGCATGTTTCCATGTCAAACACTATCTTAAGATATTATTAGTCTATTGACAATTGACATCTAGTCAAAGGAAGCATGATCACACCTAGACTGATCACTAGACATGATTGTTCAATTATCTGATCGTATTACACGTTTAGCATCGAGTGTTTATACAAGGTTGGTACCGAATGCCTTTGTAACCTTGTGCTTTGCTGTTCGGTTGTAATTAGCTTATGTGTATGCCTTATTTGTGATGAGTTTGTGATGATCATTTATTCGTTCTTATTTGTTTTGTTTTGTTAAACAATACAATCACAAAATTGTAACAGTTTGTTGAAGATAATAGCGGGTTAAAATCTTTAACAATGATAAGAAGTGTTACATTTACAAATACAATCTTAACTACTGTTTATAAAAGGCTACATTAAGGAGCTGTCATTTTCTATAATCTAGCTAAAAACAAATGTTTCAGTAAGTAGTTAGACTTCAAATTCAGACTTCAAACCCTCTTTAGGCCGCCGATTTCTCTTTACACATAATTAAAAAGTCAGTATTGTACTCCATAGAAGTTAAATCATATTGTAAGTCTCTCTATTGTACTTCTACTTCACATTTGAAATGTGAATTATTTTGTATGTTGTTATCTACCTAGTACTGTTTTCCCACCGAGAACATACAATTTGTTCAACTTTACTGGACACTGTCACGAAATGAAAACGAATAGACGTAGAGAACTATGTTCTAGTAAAATTTATGTCCGGTATTGAACAAGTATTATGGAACTACACTATTTTAAAACAAGAAAACAGTTGTAGAAGCGAGAGCAACCAATCTACTGACATAGTGACATCTCACTTAAAATATGAAAATAGTCCTTTACCTACATAGGGTAAAGGACTTTTTATATTCACGCGGTTCTTTTCTGGACCTTATCCGTTCTTCAAGGGCTGGCAATATACGAGTATGAGCGCCTTTTAGACCATTCAGGAAACCCATCACGAGAACTATAACTTACAGAAACAGTAGTGTTTCTGAAGAAGCGAGACCACGCTCTATAACGCGCATAGCTGTATCTCGCTCTTACAACGGTCTTGAAGAGCGCACTTTAGAGGGAAAGGATCGTCGGTGATCATTCACTATCAAGTGATCCGAGTTTCCTTATACTACAAAAGAAATATTGTGCTCCCAACTAGTCGTATGGGTCAAGGATTTACACCCGTTATAAATCAAGTACTATATGTAATATTTTGTTACTAGAAGGTCTCTTCAGGTAATTTGAAAACAATTGGATCAAAATTATTATTATTATTCAGTAAGCATAAAAAAATTGTCCTGTCAGTTTAAGAGTCGTAGTGTAAAGTAAAATGATTGATTTTTAATAAAATTGTACAGATTACCTATGGCAGCACTGAATACTAATAAATCAAAACTAAATACTAACTAGTTAAGAAAAATGTCCTAAAATTCCTAACATGTATTATTTGGCTGTGCTTAAGAAAAATATTTTGATGTTATATATTATGTAGACTTCGATTTTTTCAATATTTTTGTAAGCACGTCTGACACGTCATATTTACGTCCTTCTAGGATCGGACAGAGTTTATATCAAACATACTGTATTATTTATTTCGTAGATTTGTACCTCTACGAATAATACCGTATTGCGTGCGGGACTGTTTTTATCGATGACCTTTTTTCATTTAGCCGAGTATGTTCTTAGTACCTGAAGGTCATGTTTAGGCTAAACTTTATACGGGTTGGGACTACCAATCTCTACCATCTACCTAGTACGGAAGTTGCAGTAGAGCAAGCAAGATGACATTTTCTTTCACCTTTTGTCATTGGTGTCTTAGATTAATTAAAAATAGTATATGTTAACTTTGAATAAGTCAAATTGGTACATTGAGGTTGAGATCTAACCTACACCTGCATATCTATTCGCCTTGAAATTGTCTGGACTTCAAAAGAGACTGTGACCCCTGGATTTGTTTGTTGTCGACACTTCTTCTCAGGGTAGTCAGATAGGAAATATCGACTCCAGCGTTCTCAAAAAAAGAAGAAGATATGTAAAACTGATGATATATCCTACTTACAGAATAAATAATTTCATTTCATTTCATTTCACCTGCATACAAATCCATGCATAGTAACCGCAAGAGCATCACACCACTTAATTAAACGTGACGTCATCAAATCGTTTAGGTGCGAGTTCTGTTGCCATTTGAAGGGAGTCTTGTTTAAGCATATTGCGAAGATCATAAGTAGGATTAAGGAAGCTTTGTCCTTCTTCTTCTTCTTTGTTATCTTGTCATTTTGAGCAGGTTGGATACACGGAAAGGTGTACACAGCCCTTAGCAACAGAATCCTAAGATTAAGTAAATAAATGTACCTATTTGCACATACGAAGGAATATCTTGACGACCTCCGTGGTCGAGTGGCGTACGCACCGGTTTCAAGGTGTCGCTAGCTCTGAGGTCCCGGGTTCGATCCCCGGTCGGGTCAATGTAAAAATTCACATTTCTACATTGTCTCGAGTCTGGGTGTTTGTGGTACCTTCGTTGTATCTGAATTCCATAACACAAGTGCTTTAGCAACTTACTTTGGGTTCAGAACAATGTATGTGATATTGTCCGCATTATCTTTAGATACTTGTTCCGTGATAGTGTTTTGTTTTTTTTGTTTTATCAGAACAAAGATGAGTAGCTATTTTATCAGGAAAACGTAATATGGTATAATTATACATTTTCAAGAAGTTTTTATAGGAAAGAACATTAAACAACATGAAGTACACAAGTATATAAATGATGACTGATAAAAAACGTGTACTCAAATAATTTTCTTATAAGTCAAACACTGGGCTAACTTGGACATGTTATTGTCAAAACATTTGATTTTTCAACGGTAATTAATCTAGTGCAGTTTTTCTTAAAGACGTAAATCAACAATAAATTAAAAACAAGCATAAAGAACCCGCAATTAACCCTACATGATGTGTCTCTACAAGATAACACAGATATGATGACGTCACAGAACGTTAACTCATTGACATTCTTCCCCTTCTCATATCTAGTACAAGCTAGGCACGCTAAGTGGGACCTATTTGCAAGTGATTCCATACAACACACATACATGTATCCCAAGTGTTACACGCGATAAACGAGACAACCCTTGGCGACACTCTCTCCGTCATAAATCTACATCACGGTTTTCGTTCCCCGCGCCCCTGGGATGTCTAGTGCAAAAGCGTCAATGTAATTCGAGCAATCCATCTTCTCACTGACCGAAGTAATTGCTTGGTAAGTTTTCTCGATACTGAAGACTGGTGAGATGTGTTTTTGTGGTCGACTTATTTGAAGGATTGACGAATAGAATTGCATTTTAATGACTAAAGATGTATATGATATTAATACAGATGTATTAATTAACTAACCTAAATTACAGATTATAACCATCAATTCATTTGAATTCTTAATATTTAGTTATAACATACTTAACTTTTAGAAAATAGTAAAAAGATACAAAATAAATCGTATAAGGATGCTGCTTATTTCGTAACAAATCTCTACCAGCATACATAGGAAATGTGTTTGATATTAATTTATTTCATTATTAATTCCTAAAGAAAATTTATAATAACTTTTAGATGAAAATTGTTCACAAGCATTTCGTAGTGTACATAATTAAATAATTTAGACGTTTATTATATTCGTTCACTATTAACGTTTTCTACTCTCATAATTAATTTACATAGTTCCTGTCAGTTATTTACTTTCTCTCGTTTTGATTAAATTGATTTATGGTCTATGATGAAACTCCCATACTAGTAAAATAGTTTTCACAACCAATATTTTTATTATATATATGTAATCGAGATAATATTTAATATAAAGAAGAATTAAAAACTCTCTGCGAGTCTGACTCGGACTTGATCGGTTTTTTCTTTTGTTTCAAAAACTACAATACTAATTTACGTTCTGTTTTTTTCAGGTATGTATACAACAACATAACATCCCGGTAAGAAATAAAGCACCTTTTATAACGACAGCATAAAGTCCCATTCTAATTGAATTTTGAAAACGGAATAAAAAAACAACTCTTAATAATTCAGGTAACGTTGATTAGAAGACTGAATTAAGAGTAAAAGTTGAAGGATCGAAAAAGTCTTACGAAATGAAGAACAGACGCTTGCATTTCTGAAGGAGGATGAATATTTTATGTATCATTTCGCAGTCCGGGCAAATTCATCTCAACTTGAAAGATTTATATCGGAAACGGACGAAATCTCGAGTTTACGGGCTCCCGGTCTAAATGCTCCAACGTACTCGTATTTCAGTAGTTACGTTGCAATTTTTTCGCTTGTGCATTTCCAGCGTATGGTAGTGAATGCATCTGTATCGGTAAAGCTCCACAGCTAAACATTCGATTTGAATTCTTAATGTGTATTTTCTCGCATTGCTTTCATTCCAATTTAATTGAAAGAAGTTGAGAGAGACTTTTTCTGTCGACGTTCTGCTGTTCAAACCTTTTCTTATACAAATAGATGTTCGGTATTTATATTTAAATATAGATCCAAATATAAAAATATCGTTTGAAGATAGTGTTTGCATAACCACTTTCAAAATCGAAGTCAAAAAAGTACAAGCTCAATCATATCTTCCACAAAAACAATTTATTTTGAGGCGGTAATTATTAAGGCTTTAAGAAAATTGTATAAATAGAACTGTGCAGGGTTTGTATAGCTTGAGTGACATTTGTCAAAAGTCGTCGAAGTGATATTGAACAGGCGTTCACCAAATTATTTAAAAACACAACTTTCATTCCAAAAATAAAAAAATACTTTTTACAAATCTCGAGCTCGAGCTTTATTTGTTCGCGGTACCTTGAAAACAAGGGCAGTCAGTTTCATCTAGTTAAATATTACTACTAAAAGTAATAATTATAACTAAGTACTGAGACTCAATCTTGACACTTTTCACTGTAATATTTAGTTTTATATTTTTCATTATAAAATTCTAGTTTCCCATTTTAATTAAACATAATTTATATTTCTTAGGTTTTCCGTCTGCCGTCACGTTCTTTCTACCTATAAGCTTCAAACTTTTGTGACGTCATTCTTTCCTTCATAATTGCTATTTATTACGTCACTAGACTACCTCACGTAGAGAAGTCAAATTATTTAATTCGCTTGACCTATTTACGAGATTCTATTGTATTTTATGGACGGCAGGACCTGGCACCTCTCCGTTAAACCTTCCGTATAATTTTAATGTATTCCGTGTGTCCGGAACACCCAAAATAAAAAATGCTTTTTTTTAGAAAAAAATATCTTTGAATTGGTTCCAGTTTTGCTTTGAACGGTAAAAACATTTTTTTAAAACAATAAGCATTAAAAACTGCAGATTTTAGTTTCTGTTAACTTTAAAACGAGGTGTTAAGGTGTGAATCGATTTTGAAAGTTATTCTATCAATGAAAAGAGACCTTATCTTTGAGTGTAATAGGCTGTGTAATAACCCAAAAAAAAGACATCCAACGAAGTTGTTCGGCGTCATGTGCGTGTAATTTACAGTACATACACATTTACTTCTTTGATAATAATATCTATCAAGATTACATACATGTTAAAAACATTATTAACAAAAAGTAGAGCATTAGGTACCGACTATTTTTATAGAAAAAAATATATTCGTGGTATCAAATTCGTGGTAACAAGGGCGATACGATTCGATTAATGCTTGTCTGGCAATTCCCAAGAGCGGGATTAAAATAGTATTCGATTAGTAAAGTAAAATAGTATTCATCCCAGTATTCGAACATTTAATACTTGTATCCAAGGTCAAATAGTTCAGCGGAAATATTCTTCTTTTAACTAGCAAGCAGCATACAACGTTTTGAAATAACTAATTTATGTATCCAAGTATTCTCCAAGGCCGACATGTCTTTGGGATTTCATTTTTGCCATAACGGACGTATATTTTAAACCTCACGACGAATGCAAAAGTTTCCTATACGTTAGCAAACAGAGCCACAATATAAAAAAATGTAAATAAAGTGATCAGAAGCTGAACCGAGCATTTTTAGTAAAACCACTCTAAGTATTTGCTCCTTATAATATTATCGAAAATGACAATATTGGAGTACTGTAATAGGGCCGCCGCTGCTGAAAGGACTTAACGAAAGCCCCCTCCGAAATTATTCTTAATGGCATCATAAGCGGTTTTGCCCAACATTCAATTTATTTCCATAAGATAACTCGTTGGGAAAATTAAACGAAAATAGAGTGATAATTTTGTAAATGGGTATAAAAGTGCGTGGGTATTCCCTGACGTTTCAAATAGTTGATAGATGGCGGAGAGGTGAAAGGCATAAATGGCTATGTTTGGCATACATACAGGCTTGTTAGGATCAAAGGCACGTCATTCAGTAAAGCATCCGCACAGAGGTCTGCGGCGCTCGCAGCGTTATCGATTTTCCGCAGTCTGTGGCGGGGACCGGGGCGCGGGGCCCTCGCTGCGGGGCGCGGGGCGGCGGGGGCTCTCAGCTGGGCGCCCCCATCCCCCTGTAAACATAAACACAGGCTCCGGCCGCCCGCGTCTCAGGATCGACATCCGCCGAGGTGAAATAACGGCACTGAATATTTATGAAGCCCTCGTATCACGGATTAAGATTCGACTTTTCTAGGTCATCAATCCGATAGGCATTTGTTACTGGCTAAGCCGATAGCTAACCGAATATCGTCAGAATGATGAGGGTAGCCCATAGCTTATGAAAAACTTTCTAATCTGTGTTTACACAATAGAATTGTTACGTGATAATCGATCGCTCTGTTTGTCGAACGAGCGGATGTGTCGTGCCAATATCGCGTGAAACATTTCGCAGTTGATATAAAATATACACCTGCGTTTGGCTTTTATGTAAATAAGTAGGTATAGACATATACATATATGTATTAAGGTAATAAGGTTAATAAAAGGATGAGAGTAAACCAAGCTCGGAGTGCGTTCTTGGAATTGCTAAAGCCGATATAACCATACCATTAAGAATGTTCTAGGGCTTTCTTCAACTACTCCAGTTATTACATTATGAAGCAAGGAAGTATAACACACGTGTCACTTACTCTTTCTGGGATATAAAGAGCATCCTACATTATAAGGTAGCGTCAGAAAATAAAGTGTTCGTACACTTTATTGCTGTCCGTGGTTTAGAGTGGCACATACTTATATTCAGCCTTTACTTCTAAGTTTTATTACTCGCTGGAATGTATGGCTATTCCAGTTGAAAGATCTCAGTTTAACGGGGTGTAAAGTAGACGGTGTAATTTGAGATTCTGGCGTTACGGCGTATGAAGTGATTGCTTATAGCTTTTCACTTGTTTTGATGTTGAAGGCGTAGCAGAGATTGTGTGGAATTAGGTACTGCAGATGAATGTAACTCCTAATGTTTTCTTAGTTTTATTTTTTTATGGATGAAGTATTTGTAAAATGTGTTGTTAATACTGAAGTTTAAACTTCAATGGGCCAAAGTCGGTGGAGGCTTTCTAGAAGATTTTTGTTGTTGTTAATAAGTTTCAATTTTTTCAGTTTACCCGGTTTGTTCCATAAACTGTAGATACTCGTACTATCTCAATTTGTTATTATTCCGAAAAGAGTAAGTTTTGGTGTTTTTTTTTTAGTTTTCTTAATAGCCGTTAACTAAGTCTATCGTTGTAAGTCCTTATTAAAAGGTAAAAATTCTACCGTAATAAACAAATTCCACATCTTATAAAACTATTTAATCTCCGATCGCCTGGCAGTGTTAAGGTCGTTGCGTGCTTCTGAATGCCGCACAGCTCATAGACCGATTTCCTTTCCTATTGTGACGTCACATCTAACGTAATTTTCACTTACCGCAGAATCTATACAGGCCTTCCTTCCAAATAGGTTGGATATATGAAGTTTGTATATGTTGAGACCACGTACACACATACAATATATATATCATAAACGTGTAAGAATCTTGAGTAGCGTGTGTGCGTGAGGTTAAAAGCTAAGTTTTATATGTGTGTTAAAGTTTGTCTATGTGTGTAGTATTGTTCTTTATTTTTATTTTATGAGAATGTGTTAGTGAGGTGTATGTGTGAGTAAAAATGTTATACATTTTTACGTGCTCGAGATAAAAGAAAATATTAAGTTCGTTACGAGTTGTGACGTATAAAAGTTATAATTAACGTATCACTTAGTACCAGTCTTAAGAAATGGATGTTCATGGAGACGAACAATATATTCCTTTGTCATTTTTAATTGTTATTTTGTGTGTTCAGTTATTATGTTCTGATATTGATAATTAGGTTTGAGATTTATTTCACAAATATTCAAGTCATGCACAAAAAAAAAATAAACCCCAGAACTAACTTTTACATGAATTACAAAAAAGATATTCCTCCGCGGGGATCGAACTCGGGATACATCGTGCATCGTTTAGCGTAGTGACCTTTGTCACTTGGCTATCTTTAGTCGTTACCAGGAAAAATGTATAAATAAAAAAATATATTAATTAGCAAGGAAACCAAAATAAAGGACAAATTTAATATACTATACATTCTGACATTAAAGCTTACCATTTTCAAACACGTAAAAGGCTTCATAATTAAAACCATTAGTATTTGAATTCTTAATTATGATACACAGGAAAATAACCTTGAACAATGAATGACCTGATTCTTAAATAGATGGCACGTGTAATCCTCCATCGAGACGAATAATAGAAGAATAACGATGTCGAAATACGACCTATTTATCTTAGATAGGCTTTATGGGAAACAGGTTGTCATCGACCTCTTGTGGTGAGTCTAAATCAAAAAGAATTTCATGAAGAAACTTTTGCCTGGTTTTCCTACCTTTATTTAACGAACATTTTATTAAGGCAGTGGAAAATGCAATCATAATGAATAGAAGATTGCTCATTGGAATATGAAAAAACTAAATTCGCCGTTGGTATTTAAGATATTACCAGGCTTAGCCAATTAAATGGAATAAAATCATTTATTCTTAATACATTTCAGAATAAATGTTTGTTTTTCAAATTAAATGTGTGTATCATCAATTCATGGTTCAGCTCTTAGGAGACTACATGACATTACCTATCTGTCTACGCTATGAAGAATTGTCTAAACAAACTCAGAGGTGGCCGTCCCTCTGAAGTCCAGATTAATTGTGTATGTACATGTACATATAAGTGTATACAGTAACAGTATTTCCTTGACTGACCTTTTGATACACAATATGCCCGAAAATACACCTTTCAACGTACTACCAAGAGTCTGCATTGTCTACCACAATATACAGTCATCCCAAGCTACTAGCTCTTCATTAAAGACGCGGTAAGACCAAGCCCTTAAATAAATGTTACCTGAATGCCCCCCTACGAGTTCTATGGGGTATTTTTATGACCCCATAAAATCCCGAATCCAAGTACATTTGGGGCTCCTACCTAATATCAATTTACTTGCCATTCTTCTGTATAAAGGATTCGAGGAAATTTTGTGGGCTTAATTGATTCTTCAATTATGGCTTTGCGTTGTTGAGGGAGGTATAAGGAGATTGCGGGTTTTAATTATAATTGAATGTAACGTCTGACCCCTTTTTCTTGGTTGTTTTTTTTGAAGATTTTTTTATATGGATAACTATAACCGTGTCATTTGAGTTTTCCTCTTGCTATTTATTTTTCCTTTTTAATAAGTGTAAGTGCTTACTTTTAGTTAACACCTCATGAAAGTATGGGGAAAATTTTGTGTGACATAACTACATATTTCATTTCCCATTTCAATATCTTTATGTAATCGACTGCATATTGTCTTGGAAGCATTTGTATATACAGTTTTTCGGTACAAATATTCATAGTACATACCTACATGTCAGGATGTTACTTAGCCAGTGTGAAGTCACTGACATTTTATTTCTTTCTGTCACGTGGGTGGGTTTGAACCCTTTGATGTGTGTCCTCTCTTGTGCTCTGAAGCGGGTAAATCCTCATTTACCTGTTAAACGGGTTTTTAAAATAATAGTAGATGTCTATGTATTTTCTTCTTTGAGGTAAATAAATAAGGTTTAATATCGTTTGTCTAGTTAGTTGATTTGATTAAACTTTGGATGGATATATCAATATTTATTTGTCTCTTTTCAGGCACGTCTATGTCAAGTCTAGATGATGATAATTAATGTTCTGTTATATCTCTCCTCGTTAATTAATGTTTGATTAGTTGTTAGAAAAAAACCGCAATATAGTTATGTATTGAATCGTTACCACACAATTAATACGTTGCATTCTCTCGTTTTGCTAGTTTTGCAGGTTTTATGTTTTTATTTAATATAGGCCTGTGATTTGCAAACCTATTACGCTGGTTAATCTAACAATTTGTTAATTAATTTCATATCATCAACAAATACCCACATAGACGTTATTAACACGATACGCTACCAAAAATTCATAAAGCTCGTACAGTCAGCAACGGAAGTCATTAATACAAACCGATTTACAAAGTAAGACCTACTAGTAGCTAAGAATAGATATGCGATTTTTTAAATGAAATTCTCATAGAGAAAAATCGGCAAGAAACTCCAAAGTAAGAGAATGTTTAGTGTGCGTGAACAAAACTTTCAAGTTTTTTTTGTAAACAAAACAACAGCAAAAGCAATGAATTTGATTCTAAACAGTTATTTAAAAAAATATTAAACAATCTAAATCTAAATAAATTTAAAAATATGTGTTAATTGACTTCTGTTTCTGACTGTACTAAATATAAACCTGATCGTAAATTAAACATGTTATTTCGATAATGTTTCGAATACATTACCTATTGTGTGTGACTTACGATTTGTTAGTACGATGAAAACGCGGGCATGTATTGCGGGCAACATTTGGCTAACCGTTGCCAACGGTGTACACAATTGCGTTTAAAATGTATTTGAGTGTTACATATACCTGTCTTTTGTGATATTTTGTGCATTCATATTGGTCAAATATTGTGAGCCTTTTTCCGTCTATATTTTTACGATACAAAAAAAATGGGTGTATAAAAATAAAACAAAAAAAGCGCTGGCAGTCATTCGAAAAAATACGTATGTTCTTGTTACTCATTTTTCATTGTATAAAAGCTTTATGCTTTGTACAGTTTTTGTTAAGGACCGATGCTGTAGTCTGAAATGTATTGGACCAATCGACTCAATCAAGATTAGATGGGGTGTTATTGCTTAGTAACATTTTGATTACTTGCACAAATGTAGGCAATTACTGTGAAGGCTAAACAAGACCTTTCAATATGTGGCCATTTCATAGCATAAGGCTGAAAGTATGTTAACGATAAAGAATTACAAGACTTCTGAGGATATTCCATCACATCTCATAGTCTGTTGCAGAAGTGGAAAGTAGATGCCGCTCTACTGCGTGCTATGCGCTGTCTCATTTTTAAAAGTTTAAGAGGTATTGGAAGATCCTTTGCACACGCTCCGTTCCCAATATGCTACTATATTTAAAACGAAAAGATTGATTTTATACGTACTCGTCGTATTTAATTACAAAAAAAAATGTCTGCTCATATACTCCAAAGTTTAAAATTTATGATTTATTGACAGACAGTTTTAATGTTCTCAAATTCATGCATCAATTGGCGATAAACTCCGGAACGTATGCCGCCTGTAAGACTCATAAAACTCTTATTAATGTCAGCTTAAATGTCAAAAGATCGAGTTTGGTACCTAATTCATTTTGCAAGACACGGCAGTTTATTTTAAATTATACCTCTGAGACTTTCCGCTCTTTAATGCAGATGTTAGTTTTTGCTTTAAAAAGATAATAAGAATTTACGAGCAAGAAATTTTACCCCTGAAAAGTTGGTTTCTTATATTTCTTTCAAAAAATTTACGTTGTTTTGACTAATGGTGATACTAGGTCTCCCTCATATCTATCAGGAATAATATTTTCCTACTCACTTATCTCTATATCTCGCTCCCTGTCTCTTTCATTTTTTCCCCCACAGCTGAGGATCTTAACTTCTGTCCTCAATCAGTTGTCTCCACCAGTTATACCCTGTTGCTTGGTGAATTTCTAAAATAATAAATACTTTAAATGTTTTAGTTGAGCTTATCGAGCGTATCTATGAAACTACTAGCACTTATTCGAAAAATATTATGCTTTGGATAGTCTATTTATTAGCAAGCCTATTATCTAGCTACAACCAAACGAAGCACGAAAACACGGGTAAAGCTGCAAAACTTAACTAGTTAAATAAATAAAGTGGTTGTTATTTGCAATATTCATCGATATTGTTTATTAATATAGATCAGTTAAGTCCCAGTTATTGACTGTTGGAAATGGAATATACACCTGAATACTCGTTCAATTAAAAAAGAATAATGATTCAATCATATCTATTGGTTACGATTGCAGATGAGAATCGTAATTGAAAACATTGGTGGGGAAACTCCATTCAGTTTTAGTAGAGATTTTATGTTTTATATTTTTGTATTTGTTTTTGTTATTGCTGTTACCTGCAGTATTTTGATAATAAATGTAGTAATAGTAGATTTAAGTGTCCAAGTTGGAAAAGCACTAGGTAGTGACATAAAGTCTTGCCTGCGTTAGGAGGGGGTCAAGCTTACAACTAATTAGTTTGTAGGATAAGAAAGAAAGTGGCGCGTCGTCTTCATAACACAACCCTTCGAGAAGTCCATAAAGAAAATTAATGCCATCCAGAGTCGAACAGATCATGGAGGAGCGATCCTGTGGCTCTGGCTCAGGCAGTTGTCAGAGCTCGGGATGTTTTTATTCGGCGAGAGTTCGACATACCCTCACAACATGCCCAAAGCTATGGCAGAAGTTATTAGCGTTTTCACTTTGGTAAAGTGTTGCAAGGCAATTAGTAGTTGACCTGTACGTGTTGTTATTTTGAGCGATGGATTTAAAATGATTTATTTATTGGAATCATTTGACTCGGCACGCTCCCTCGTCATGCCATGATTTAGGTTCGAGATTGGAAGACGATGGGACTCTCGTCATGTCCGTAACAAGACGGGCGATAGATAAAACTAATAGATACTTACTAAAATGATTATTTGTATTCTCACTTCTGGATAAAGCCGAGACTATTATTATCAATCAGTGCCACAATAATCGATATCCCACATACCAACATAAAGTATCGATATAAAAAGGCTGAAACTAGGTAACCTACATTAGATTCTATCTAAATTATTTTTCACAGAGTCGACCGCATAAAAAGGGTTGGGAAGAATCTATTAACCCACTTACCTGAGGGCCTACCACCGACTTTTAAAATAGTATTTTTGCAGTTGTGGAAGAGAGATGCCGCTCTACATTGTGTAGTGCTTTCTCGCTCCCACAACTGTACTAGTCTTACTTTAAGAGGTGCTGGTGCTGGTAGGTCCCTAAAAACCAACAGTTATTCTTAATTAAATACGAGAAAGTCTTATTAGCAGCGAAAAGTTTGTTTCAAGGTTTAACTTTTGTAACGTTTTAATTTTTACCACTTCGGGGAGTTTTAGTTATGTCAAGTAAAAAGTTTTCTTATAGATGAAAAAATTAAATTCCTTTTAAGTTTTTATTAAATTACTTTTATGTATCTGAGCACGTTAGACATACTATTTTAGACCTTAGGTACTGGAAAACTAGACGATTGTTCGTCAATTTAATTAAAAGGTTTTTAATTTAAAAATATCGGTTTTTTTTAGGTATATAATTAAACAACACTTAATAGTAAATCTGGCCGGCTAAAACAATCCAATCCATTATCCAATAACATATTTTTTAATATTTGGACCACGTAACAGCGCAGGTCAGCTAGTATACAGCCACACTCATTACGGCAAGTAGGCTTCCTCTCCTTCCGCCCCAATTACAGCCGCGGCTGATGACGACTCAGCCGGCTCTGACCTGAAACTGTGCGATGCATCGAATATTCAGTCACGTGTGTTGTTTGGCCCTTAGTTAGAGGCTAACATAATCTATTAGCTGTAGGAGGCATAGCAAGAATGTTCGTCATTATCGTTTGTTCGTTCTGCTTGCCGTCTTTTCTTTCGTCTTTATTGTTGCGTCACGGGGTATTTTTCTACTTTTTAAACTTTCAAGCCGCTTGCATAAAGATACCAAGACTCAAGCCTTTGAGAATTACAGAAACGTTTGCGTCGACAAGCTTGTCGTCGCTTGGCTAAGTACCTACCTTCTTTTATATGACTGTATTACAACATTCTGATTGTCATTTGTTAATCTTTGTTTAAAACTTTTAGTATGATGCAGTTTTAGTCGATTTATTAATATGATATTTTGCTATGGTACTATACCACATACATTTCGAAGTCGATTTAACCAGCGAAAAACTTACTCTACAATATTTTCTTATAAGTTAAATAGATATTCTAGATAGCGTCGGCTATGGGTGAGAGAAATACCTACGCAGCCCACACAAATACCTAAAGAAACAGTGTAGGCGATACAAATATTAGTTCAGTGTATCGAATATTATAACACAAAGTATTACGGAGGTCGTAAGATAAACTTTCACTTATTTCTCTTCCAAAGACCTTTCAAGTCCGTTTCTAAGATTTCTGCCGAATTTTCGGGACCGACACGTGTTATAACTTCGCTTGACACAATACACGTGCTTTGTTCAGCTGTGTGTGTACGTGTTGTATATTTTTGATTGATGTTGGTTACGTTCCTTTCGATGAGTTTGTGGATTACTGGGGCTTCATTTGTTTATTAGGTGATTGTGTTGTTATTGATTTAAACAGAGAATCGGTTTCCATGGCAACGTCCTTTTGGTATTGGAACGGTCATCAACAAAATTTAAATACAAACTCACTTTCTAAACTTCCTTAAATGAGTCAAAGCATGATGTCCAATACTTAATCGTTATAACATGTATTTGCTCGTATTCAAGAGCTTGTTGCATCTTTGATAGTGTTCATGCATGACTTATTCTACCATTAAGATTAAATAGATTTCTTTTTACAAGCTTTAATTTACTTTCAACTCTCCTGTCCTCCTGTCTACCTGTAATAAAATCTTATGAATTTAATTAGACCCACTTCCCGACTTTCCCTTGAGCTTCATGCATGTTCACATAGAATTATTTTGAAAGATGGCCATAGAAGATCCGCTATAAAACATCACGACCCTGATGAATACTTGAATCACAAAGAAGACCCCTTTTTGATTATAAGTATCTCGCTACACAAAATCTTATGTCATGAAAATAATATAATTTGGATCTAGTACGACCTCTTTTGATTCAACCTGATATAATTCACGAAACTTTTAAATATGTAGGGTATCTACGTCTAGTACTGTAAATATAGATATCTGTCTATGAAGACCTCGTAGCCAGTGCGAGTCAACTTACTCAGCATTTTAATGAAAAACATCGCAAGCGCCAAATATTATGAAAATAATATTCGAGTTAGATTCTCCCTCAAACGAATTTGTACCTTATGACTAAAGCATTAAGGTTGAAGTTCCATTTGCAAATGATTTCTTGAGGTAAGAAAAATCAGAATGATACCGTAACTCAAATTATTAAGAAAATATCTTCTCCTGTGAAAACAGATTGCTGGCTGCGATGTTTTCTTATTTTTGAAAAGGAGGGTTCTGTATTTTGGATGTTGAATAGGACGGAATCTCTTAGAATCGCTCGTTAGTTTTAACTCGATGAGGAATAATAACAGAAAGCGTATAGATCATATTGGGTCTCGTACTCAAAGGGTTACGGAACGGATTGTCCAATATAATCTGACCTTCAAAAAGTGCTACTTATAGTAGCCTAATTTGAATAAATTACTTTTTATTGATTGATTGTCACCAGGCCCTCCATTTTTACTGTTGTCTCTATAACAATAAATACCAAAAAAAGACTGCCAAGGTACCTTACCTATGTAAAGATTTTTCTTTAATATATAAAACGTGTCGTCGTGAGAGATAGACGGAGAGAGGACACTGGAGAAAAAAGGTTTTAAATTAAATATCCCGCGGTTGACTTGAACAAGCAACATTATTTACTACCTCCAAATCTACTGCAATTCTGAATAATATATGGCCAATAACAAAACAAAAAAAATATTTAGAAAACATTGATAACATGTCTATAAAAAAATAAAATTCTGCTATAAAAGTCAGCCAAGCAAATAAATCTACGTAACTTTCAAAGCTTTCCTTTTATTCTTTTGTTTCGATACAAAACGTTGGTAGGATTATTTTTTGTTTGTTAATTAAAAAAATATTATAAGAACTTCGGCATAGGCCACAAGTGCCTATTGAGTGTTTTTGATTACTGTTATGTATTTATCAATGAAGGAATATTGAATTATGGGTTGTAATTGTTTCTATTTCTTACTAAACAGTAAAATTGGATTTGGATTCTTTATAATTATTTTAAGTTATCTATATTAGTTAAAGTTAATTTATGATCTCTGATTTATTAGACTGAAGCAATTGTTACAGAGATAATTTATTTTTGTTATGACCACCAATACTAAAAATAAAACTGGAAGTATATTTGTTGGGTGTCAAACAAATTAGTGGACACATCTTCTATGTACTTGTCACTCAACCGTTTTTTTTCTTTATTCCATTTGATAGAATCCCTCAGTATCGCGAATCCGGCTCGCACTTGACGGGTTATTTTACACAATTCTATTACAAATACTTATAATTATATCACCGTTCCTGAAAAATAACTCTGCTTACACCTTGTTGTTAGAAGTACAAATAATCACAAGTTTTTTTCTTTTGTCTTAAAATAGACAACAAACTCTATTACTCATTAAAAAGTTTTTTTGTTTGAGTTTCTGTAATTAAAAGGTAAAAAACAAGGGTTTTACCTTCAAAAGCAAAAAAGGAATGCAAACAAATCTGTTTAGCATGGAGTTATGCATTGAGATGAATAAAGAATCATTAGTGTACAAAAGTATACAAATGTAAAAACATAGTTTATTAAAATATGTCTTATTTAACTTATTAAACTTATTCTTTGAGATTTAAAATAACCATTTTTTTTAATGCCTTACAAATTGCTCATATTTCAACAACAAAATGTATTGTTACCCAAAAGTCAACCACACTTTAGTACGTGCTAGTAAAACACTTATGTACTCACCCACACAGACTAACTTGTATCATTTTACATGAAGTGTACTTTTACTAGCTTTTGGTCACGGCTTTGCCTGTCTTGAAGTCGGTTAAAGCTGCAAAATTAATACCCTCCTTAAACATAGTAGAATAAAAAGCCTATGTGCTAATCCTAGGTGACCGCTCCCTCCGCACTAAATTTCATCAAAACGGTCCAGGAGTTTAAGCGTAAAGAGGTAACAAACATACTTTTAATTTTATAATATTAATTAATGTGATTGATATGATTACGCCTTTATTCTAAGTACCTTCAATGCGTTGACGTTAGCCATCAATTAGCAGTTACACCGCGCCCATGTTTGATTGCTTTTAGCGATAAAATAGCGATCGGACGGCGGTAGCTGTATGCACAGAATTACACGAATATTTGTTGGCTGTGGTAATGTTTCCGTGTATACATATTGTTTCAAGGTCAAGTTTTGACTGCACAGCCGAGTGGTGGAGGTCACCACGCTAGCGTGGTGTGTCGCAGACTCGATTCCTACATAGGACAACTCTTGTGATTCACGAATTCTTTGAACTGAGTCTGGTTGTCTTTGGGTGACTTGAATGTTCACGAAACTATATAACGACCGAGTTGTTTCCGGAAATCCTATTATTTCTAATTCTCATAAACGAAAATTTATAACAGAGCATCATGGTAGTATTTCTGTGTAGGTAGTAATTTGAGTACGAAAATATGATTTTGTATCGAGTCGATCTCAAGAAATATCTGATCTAACTTTTATGTGATCACATAAATTCCTTATCTACCTGACCTTGTGTACGAAGGTCGCCGCAAGGTGACAAGAAGCCATCAAATTATGTATCGGTCCCACTCGACTAGGCAGTAAATATTTTACATAGGCAATTTTCTCCGTACTATTTTTCCTTTTATATATCACCGAATCCGCAAGGCCCGACTCTTGAAGCTCTTGAAGTAATATTAATGCAGTAGAGGAAGAGAGAGGCGCTCTACGCGTCTCTACGCCGTGTAGTGCGCTGTCTCATTCACACATCTACTTATATCACTTTAAGACGGTAGTAGGCCCCTATTTCGTATTTCTGAGGGTCGAGTAAAAATGTTGTCTGTATAGCGTCGACGTTAAAAGGATGAATAGGTCTATATAGGTACAATTGCTACGAACATTGTTAGAAGAGGATGCTGTCAAAATTTAACGACAGCCTAGATGTAATGTTCGTGTATTTTTCATCAAAATATTCGGGCTACAAATGTATGTGAAATAAATCTTGAAATGTTTTCGAATTCTGCAGCATTGTGTACAAAAAAAGGTAATGCTTAATAAAGAACAGTAAAGTTTTCATGAAATTGCGTCAATTTGCGGAATATTAATAATACTTTTTTTGTTACCCGAGTCTCAGTCCAAGCTACCTCTACAACAAATTTGATTACATTCAGCGAAACTATAAAAGCGTAACATATAGACCAATTACACAATTATAATATTTATATTAATTTGATTCCTGTCCTTTTATCTAAACAAAACATAAATTTTGAGGAATTCTGTCCTTCCATTTTTATTTTAATCCAATCAGTTTAAATACCGAATGTGAAGTGACCAGTTTAAAGCTGCCTCCAAAGCATTTCTGTTCACTGAACCGAAATAATTTACGATTTTCTCCTAAAGTAAAAGAATCATCAAAAATATTCTCAAAGACGAAACGTAAATACGATTGTATGTTCTTTAAGCAGGATATAAAATTTTCATAATGTATTTGTCCTTTTTGACCTACTTTCAGACATTCGCATCACAAAGGTTGTATGTGTCCTTCTGAGGTATTAGGGGCATTACGTTAATAGAAATAGTTCAAACGTAACCCAGCTGTGGCAGAAATTTGTTGACTTCCAATTAAGTACTGTATTTATTTATTGTAAACATCATTTACTCTAATGTAAAGGAGATGAATAAAACGTAAAGTTGTATTAATATTCATATACAAACACTAGCTGTTGCCCGCGACTTCGTTCCCGTGGGTAGAAGAATATATAAGTTATGATTTATACCCGTCCTGTTTTTTTCACATTTTCCATTGTATCTTCGCTCCTATTAGTCGCAGCGTTATGGTTTATAGCCTAAAGCCTTCCTCGATTAATGGTCTATTCAACACAAAAATATTTTTTCAATTTGAACCAGTAGTTCCTGAGATTAGCGCGTTCAAACAAACAAACAAACAAACTCTTCAGCTTTATATATTAGCATAGAGTATAGATGTGCTTAGAGTAAACATTATACAAAAAAGAAAATACTTTATTTTAAAACGAAGTCTAATTACATAAAAACCAACAAGATCTCATAAACCATACTTGAATAAGTCAAGCAAATTATCTACCTGAATATACGACCAAAATTACATACACATACTCCATATGGGACCAAGTTAGGCAGACAGCCAAACGCGTTAGCTAATCTAACGATCACAGCTCAGTTGCGTATTAACTACGTTGAGTATATAGTGTGGGAATAGTCTCCCATCCACCTGGATGCAGTATTATGTCCATCAGCCTTACAAATCATAATGAGGGCAAGGGAGTTCCTTTTTCGCCTATAATACCCTTCCTTTTCCTCTTCCTGGTTTGTAGTTAAGTGCAAAAAGGATGGTTTTATTTCGTTTTCCATTTTGCACTGAATTTTTTGCAACCCTCTGAAAGGACAAAGATAAGTGTTCATAAAAACCTGTTTAAGGTTCAGCCTATTTAGGCGAGTCATATTTTTTATTTAATAATTTATGTACACAAACTATAAATAAATATAATACAGATATTCGGAAAGAAATGTGCAAACGTATTCCATTTCTGTGAGGAATGTGTGATTGATGACAGATGATGCTATTGAACATCACATTACACAGAATTGTCATTCAAATGCGCATAGTTATCGGAAGTTCCGAAGAACCGTACCTAAATATAAATGCGCATCCTATAAAGTCTGGCGATTGGATGAACATTATGTCGTAAAATGTATACCGAGAAATATCATCCGGAATTCGAATTCATTTATTGACAAAGATTCAATTAAACCTAAGTGTGATATCTCTGCTTCCGTAATTTAATTAAAAATTCTTTATTTCAACTGGCAAGACAAATCGAAAATGGCGTCTTATTTATCTGACTCGCAATGGAGTTTTGAAATTACAATGGCAACTTCAATGGTTTTCCAATGAGGGGGAGCAATAATTGTCTGAACGGCTGCGAGGCAAATTGGATCACAACTCGGTTGGAGATTGTAGGCAGTTGTCAGATTTTGGTTAATGTTTTTTATCTGTGTTTGTTTTCGTAATTTCTCTAGGGAATATTTATTTACATCCATGTAGTTTTGGGATGTTGTGTAGTTTGTAGGATGATTTAAACAATAGATTGTTGAAGAAGTCGTGTTGATTTGTATTCTCATATTATTACTTTCGTCCGTCTTGTCTTACACCTATTTAAAAGTTGATTAAGATGGAAAATACAGTTTTGCTCACCTGTATACATTTTCAGCTCCAAATTTAACCGGAAAAAACCCTCTTCAAGTCCCAGTCCGTTCTTTCCAAAATCTTTTATCTAGTTAACATTTTTAATTAATCAAAAATTAGGGAGTTTCAGTATTCCACGGTAACAAACAGGGATAAAAATAAAGGTTGAGTTTTCTTGTCCTTTTTCTTAGTAAATTGCACGCTGTCAAAAGATGTTGGGCCGTGATTTATCATAGTTAATGGTAGGAACGGATAACCCCCGGGCGTCATTTTAATTTGATTTTTTTGTAACACCCTGTGCGAAAATTGTTTGCTGAGTTTACGAGTTGTTTTTATTTTGTAGTAAAATGTTTTATTATTTTTATATGATACATTGTAGTCTGTTTTGTGTCTAATGTTTTGCATATTTTTCAAATTGTCCGTCTACTTTCGAACCAAATAGTCCAACTTGAGTATATAAAACTTAATGCATTTAAGTCAAGCGTCGCTATTCCATGAGTATTCTTGAAGACTGATTTATGGAAGCCTCAAACTTTAGAAGAAATATTTTTAGATCACAAAATTCCATCCTATTCGTCATTCAAGAATAATCTAAGAAATAAAACCTCAATTTAGGGACCTCGATTCTTTGCCTGTACCACGATCTCCTAAAACGTCCTGTTTTGTGGTAGTGAGATGCCGTTATCAAAAGTGTATTGCTTCGTCCCGCTTGCACAATGGCGTGTCCGTGTTTAAGGGCTAGCAACCACTGAAGTGTCGTTCAAAGAGAAAGAATCAAGAAACTCCGTAATCCATTATCCGTTCCCGAGAAAACCCCTTATATTCCAACATCTGTCATCTGTAAGCTGAAGTTATCTTGTATTATCAGTTTATTCCGTGTCAGGTAAAACGAAGTGGGAAGTCCGTGTTCAGTTATCAACCGAAACTCTTCTAGTTAAAAGTTTTACGTTGCAAAGAAAGCTCTCGCTCGTTTTAAAGTTTGATTGTCTATTACAAAGCCGTCGGTT
Organism: Trichoplusia ni; assembly: GCF_003590095.1. Taxonomy (NCBI): domain Eukaryota; kingdom Metazoa; phylum Arthropoda; class Insecta; order Lepidoptera; family Noctuidae; genus Trichoplusia; species Trichoplusia ni. The sequence continues at coordinate 13,572,356 of NC_039480.1, read as the reverse complement.
TATTTTTAACTAAACCAATATTGGTCGTAAACATTGAGATACATGACGTCAAAGGGATGGGGACAGGTTAAATTAGAACTTTTGTTATCAAACAATTTGAGATATTTTTAATTTCAATGGAAAAGAAACTCATTTATTTGCTTGTGTGTAGTTGAAATGAGGTCATTTTTATTCAACTGAAATATAAATAGAACAATTTTCTTTGTGCTAGAAAAACGCCCGGTTTGTTAAATTGTATATTATATAGCATACCTACATACTTTACAAATAGTTGGCTTTATTTAAACATAGACCATTCAAATAATATTGATAGCATGTTTGGACAAAGAACGATTTAAAAGCGTTCATTTAACATCAGATTAGAGACCTGTTCATCAAAAACGTTACCCGAAACAAATCTGTACATAAACATATTCAAATCAAAATCACATCCCACCTTTTTTATTCAAACTAAATTTAGAAACGTCAAACATTTCCAAAAAAACATTTTTTCTACTCTACATTCCGCTGACACCCAAACATGTCCTAAACGATACAAGCTTCATTTTTATTCCCTCTCACAAAAGATGTCAGAAATAAAGTTACATGGAATATGCTGGAATGTCTTGAAAATTTCATGTTCCAAAATTGTAGGCAACAATTTCCCGAGAGGCAGCGGACACACGGACCTACATTTATGAATGAATAATGACAGTTACATTTATAAAACATACGTTTGATGTTTTTAGTGTACAAAATAAATGTTTTTAGTCCTGGAAACATTACTTAGGTATTCGTAAGAATTATTTTGGATAGTTTATTATTTATGGGTAAAGTAAGGATCTTTGTGCCATTAAAAGCAGGGTAATGGGATTTTCGAAGAAACGTTTTAAAGATAAGATGTAATTTTGAACCAGTGTTCCCGTTCACGCCTTTAAAAAGGACCGGGTCTCTTCTCATGAAGTTAACCCGTGAATAAAAAGAGATGTATTTTTTTATTTAATTTTCACCAAAAGACCTTATTTGTATATCACAAAGTTTGATGGGTATGTAAATATGCACTAAAAAACATTGCGAAGTCTTCTTTTTTGCTTATAGGGCTCTATAGTTGATGTACAACTTGGTTTCAGAGTGTAAGCCGCCCCCGAAATGGCTTAAAACACCCTTATTAAATGATGTAACGGTTTACTCACGCGTATTTATCGGGGTAGCCCGACTAGTTTCCCGCCGCGTCTGCTCATGATTAAGGATTCCGGTTGGGTCCGAAACTAGTCGGGCTACACGTAAAAGACAAAATTTAACATGATGTGTTGAGATTACCATACAAAAATAATCCTTATTTTCTAATTGAAGAAGATTCCATTTTCATCGGAAATGTTTGCCCACGTCTAAGGTAGTCTAGACGACTAAATACTAGATACTCATAGAAGAAGATAATAAGACAAAGACAAGATATTTTTAATCTCACTATAACTTGAATCTTTTTCTATATCTCTGATATTTATTGCTGCAAAAGTTTTGAATAGATCTTGACCTTCCAATTGATCTGGTGTTCGTCAGTTCGATAAAGAAAACGGATTTCATTTTAAACTATGATCGAACGTAGTTCTTTCATATCTTAAATTACGATGTCTAGACTAGATATTAAGCATTTGTTACATAGATAATCCAGAATATTTGAAAGAACGAATGCTCAGGTGGAGAATCAACGTTTCTTAGCTTGTGTTCTTTTACATAACATCGTCTTAAATATGAGAGCTTTTCGTAACGAATTGCATTCTTGGTTAAATAGATGACTTATAATCATGATAAAGTTTAGATAATATATTAAATGTTGACGTAAAAGATATTAAATTGGGGTTTTCTGAGTTTTTGAAATGTTTTATGAATTTAAATTAATTTGACGTAAATTAAGTAAATATTACATTACAGTTTTCTGAGTTTTTGAACTGTATAATGAATTTACATGAATAAAAATTACCATGATCTTTTAATACAACTTTAAATAAATATATGTAAAACACAGAAAGTAACTTTAACTCTCCAATTAACTTCTTAATCAACTTTAACCATACTCAAGAGAGGAGACGGAGGTTATTAACTCTATATAAAAGTTCAATTTTAATTCCCATTTAGTTCGTAAAGGAGTTTTTACATAAAAGTTTCAACGTGCCTTCTGTTTCAAGAAATTACATGTTAAATGCTAAAGTTGAAACCCGATACTGTAGGGTGACCTTACCCGCTCTTACTCTGAGCAAAGTTCCCCAAGATGTGTGTTTAAGCTTTCCTTTTAGGGCGTTCTTTCTTGGAGGTGTTATAACCTTTTTGGCTCTGAGGTTGTGTGTTCTATGACTAGAAGGGGTATTTTCGTTTCAAGGTATATGTGATGTCGTTTTACTTCTGATGAGTTCTTTCTATGACTATATGACTGTAGTTTTATCATTTCAATACATAATTTGAAATATTTTTTGCTTTTAAGTTCAATTTAGTTAATGCAAAAAGCATGCAAATATGATCTTACATTTTTGCCGTAAATACAGCTTTTATACAACTTAAAGTTAAAGCAATGTGTGACAAAATTGCCGCTCAAGCAGAATATATTTTCAAGCTTAATTATATACCTTTTTTAAACTAGCTTGTGTAAGATTCCTCTGTTGGGCAGCGATTCTCCTCTATCTTGCAATTACTGACAACCTCATTTTGATTGTACTTTAATTAATTTATATTGATTTGTGAAATAAAAAATCGAATAAATATTACTAAAAAGGAATACCTACGAAATTAAATTACCGAACATTTTACAAAACCTAAAACAATTTACCCTGAAAAAAAGGTTATTTTTTATATATCGCGTAAGTAGTCACAAGTTATATGTTTGTGTGAGAGGCCGACCGTTTTATTATTCGTCCGTTTTTCGAGTCCAGCGTAATTGCAGTAAAAGGCTCAAGTGACGTCACGAACCACTATTTGTATGTTAATTTACTCTTGTGCTTTGTTTAGTAAGAAAAATGGCATTATTATACACACATTTGTAAAAGTTTCATTAAAATAAGTAGATACTTAATATTTGTACTCTGGGTTACGTTTTGTTTTACTATAATTATGTTAACAGACTTAAAATGTTATATTGTAAACGTTAAAAAATGTTAAACATTTTATTTTATTCGTACGTACGATTAAAATGTGACACAATATGTTACTAATAATAATATACGTAAAGATATTCTTTGTAGCGGCCTGTGGCGTCACGTGACATTTTATAAGAAATTACTTCTACCTCATCCAATCATAGGTTCTAAAATTGACAATTGTTGCGTGGGTTCACCCCTTGATTCACCTCTCGAATAGATGTAGGCAAAGCACGAATGTGACTTTTTGAAGTTCTTCTCAGTTATTCTAAGACAACGCTGGCAATCAATAAAGCTACAGCGACAAACCTGAATCCAAAATTAAGTATTTAAAATTGACAATCTGCGGTGCTCTGGCGTGATGATGAATGCCCAAATCTTCCTTATCTGTGCACTGGGACTTTGGGGCTAGTATTAAACATATTACAGACACCGACAGCCAGATCATTCACACACAGCATCAAAACAACTAAACAATACACCAAACACATTACCCGCTATTCCTCTCGCTCCAGTTGGGTAAAACTTGCTTGCAATACGGCTAAACAAAGCAACGGAACATGGGTTATGACGGCCATATAAATGGAAATTGTCGCGATTTAACTTTCGCAGTTGCAGACAGGATTCGGAAATGACACACGGAGCGAGTAACCGACTCGGGTTTGTTGACGCAAACTGTTTTTGTCTTCCGTAATTAGTCTGCACATATGATTTATTTGAACTAACAACGTCTAACAGTTTTATGTCATATTTTTGCTTTTGTTTTTATTCTTTCTGTTTCTAATAAATGCTTGTTTACGTGGAAAGGTTTTGCAGGTCAGATGTTTACATGGGGATAAGTTCTTTCCATTTATTATTTGGAAAAATCCAGACGTCGTTGGATTTTAAATTCGTTTTATCTTTAGTTTAGTGTTTTTTAGGTTACTAGATACTCATATTAAATGAGCTGTGGATAATAATATGAAATTCAACATTTAAATTTACTTACATAATCGTTAATTTCAATATATAGGTATTTCATTTTCTTACATTCTAAGTTATACCTGTAACATACTTTGTTTGCTAAAATTAGAAGCATCTAAATGAATGGTTAAAGAGCTACTTAATAGGTTTAGTGAATTAAGCCACTTAAGAACTCTGAGACACCTAAAGTGTTTAAATAAATTCTCTATGATATACTAGTTACTTAGGGCTATGATCCTGAATGAATTAATATTAGAGCACTCTAATTCTATAATTAATACTATAAATAATTTAGTTTCAATTAGGATTAGTTCTGACAGTGGTCATCAATTGAATGCAGAATAGAATTGCTATTAAATAATTAACGAAACCACAAATTTCTATTAGGATTGTGTTAAAATATACAATGAAATGTAAATGTCCATTTGAAGTCCCAAAGTTAGAAGAATTAAGCATTGACTATCAAGCTTGTCACGGGTTGAAGATTTCGAATTCCAATATTTAGAAACCTAGTTTACTCACAATGACTTCATTCACCGCTCATCAGTACATCCAGGAACAATTAAGAAAGTACACATTTGAAAAGTCTCTTTGTAACTTGCCTGTATTGGGATCGAAACAGCAAACTGCATATGAATAAATATCCTATCCTACAACAACTCAAATATAAAGTCCTATAATAAACGTAAGCAAGAAGGTCACTATCATTAACCGACTACACACAAAAGAGGATAACAACAACGTATCAATTGCTCAAGTTTTTTATTCCCATGAGAAATAGGTTTTTAGCGATCGAAGTTTTTTGTGGTACACGAGGTTCTTATCGCTTTTCTGGCACGTTTCTTTGGAAGCCACGTTTTTGCCCTTATATTATCAATACGTAACACTGCACTGGGAGAAAATCTCTTATTTATGGTGGAATTTGTTGATACTCAGTTGACTGCGTTGGAAGCTTAAGGGTTTTCTTCTCCATAAGTTTTTTTTTGTGCTTGGTGAAATGCAAATGTGTTTATGTGAATCTGAAATTAAAAATATACGTAGATTTTTGGGTGTCGTATTTATTTTTTCTATAGACTTTATTTCAAGCTTCGCGAGGGGTTTTTTGTTTCTTTTTTTTTATTGAAAATTTTCAATTTTACTGAAACATTTTTAAGCTCTAAATATTTTTCGACGAAATAAAACAGTACACCGAAAATAAACAAAACACAAATACATATATGTATTCATTTATTCATGCTTTACGAATAATTTAAACAAATAATTTATAAGTTTTGACAACACGAAAGGCCTAACGCATAATGAATATTAAACGCTTGAAAATCTCGTGGGAATACAGTCCACATAGTTGGAAAACCCACATGCCTATGACGTAATCCAATGATATGAATACTAGATCCAATGTCGGCCGATTTGAATACAGAATTATAACATAATTCCGCGTACAAAATATGGTGGTACAGGGTGTGATGTAACTTGACAAGGCGGTAATGAGGAATATAGAGGCTCATCGCTTTTGGACAATAATTAGACACATCAAGCGAAAACGACGTTAATCGCTTTCGTTTTAAGATTTGGTTTACCTTGACAATTTACAGCTTGGGGCGTAGACGTGAATTACGTAAGGAAGCAGCTATTAAAATAGGAACCATTTCGTAACAACGGCTATAGAAAATATAGCTTTTGACATGTAAGTAGTACGATTTCAAAAATAGATTTTTATTTGAAAATAGCCAAAAAATAGAATCGTTTTGTATACCGTTTTATTGTTCTTAGTTTGCGTTTAATGAGTTTTTAATGGTTATTGACTAAACGTTCATATTACATAAAAAGTCTCGAAACAATTTAGGGCCGCTTTTCTCAAAAATAATCTAAAAAATTACCCTAATTGGTTTTTAAGAAAGTCTTGTGGCTCCCTCGTGGCCATCACTCAGTACGTCACTGATAGCTTCCATAATTGACAATTGACATTTACCTCGAGACACGTTTATATTAAAGTAAGCCCAGAGGCATAGCGCAGTATAATATAAATGCTGCGATAGAAGTCTATGGCATCGGTCTTTCAGTTGTTACGTTTTGGGTACTAAGTTAAAGACAGACAATAACCAAGAATATTGCCGTTTCGATCTTGTTATTTACCTTCTTATGCATAGATATAAAGTAATTCCAAAACATTATTAATTAAGAATATCGTCGAAAACAATATATTAAAAAATCAGAACCGCCTAAAACAGTGTTATTCACACTATACAAGTAAACACTGCATCAATAGTCTTACACTATTCTATGTAACAACAGTTGACGCAAAGACAACACAACAATCCATTTTGGGTCGTAACTGGACTGTCCTTTGTATATCGCAGCATTATTCATAGCAATCTCGGTATGGGAGAGACGCCCGGAGTCCGAGACAATAGTATATTATACTGCTTACTATAACACAGTTTATTGGCTGCCAAGTCACAACGATGCAACTAGGGACATTTTGCTCCTCCGAATATTCCCTAGTTTCATTGGATTAAGTTTCGTTATGAACACCGTCTTTATAACGCCTTTTTGTCTGATGTTTTATGTTATGCTCTTTTGTTTTTCAGATAGTTTTAGTTCAGGTTTTTATGAACCTGCTTGTTCTGTGAAAAATGCATGTTAAAGCTTTCTGTGAATAACCTTATGTGTTAGTGGAAATGGAGATTATTTTGCTTCAGTTTTTAGGGTGCCGTACCAAAGGTAATACGGAAGCTTTTTGCTAAGGCACCACTGTATTTGCGTCTGTCTGTCACCAGGTATCCCAAGAGCTGCGGAAGTCGTTGAAAGATTGAAAGATGAAAGATTTCTGTCACCCCTATAAAACACAAATAATAAAAATGAAGATTGAGGTTACTCTTATTATTGTTACGGTCATAAATTGAATCAATAACTATATTATTTATTTAGTATACAGCGACACGATTCCAGTTTGCACTTGACCAGTTTTGTAAGTAGCTCTAGTACCTATTAAGTGTTCGGTAACCAGTAATTCTGTCAAATCAATTTGCAATTGGTGGAGGGAAATTGTAGGTACTTACCTACCTACTTGGTGCTAATGACAGTGTTGGGTTTCAGGTAATAGAGGCCGACGCTCGGCATTCCACGTGACATTTAGGGCACACTTTAGCTCACGTTTCTGACAGTTTTTGAGCACTTTTAATTTTAACGGAATAAAGCCAGATAATGTTGAACAAATGCTATCGAAAAAGTCAATGACGTCAATTTTGTAATTAGTTTGATTTTTGTGATTAGAATAATATTATTGTTCTCTTCTCTTATAAAAAATATGCTTTGTTTTGAAGACTTAATCGATATTGGTTTGCGAGTTTAATATTAACACCATAAAGAAAAAAAAAGGAAGCGTAGTATTTTTTTTCGAACTTTAAATTAAAAGACTTTAGAAGTGCGATTTAGAAGTGCGATAGTTGGGGTATAAAAATATTATGTTTGTGACTATCTGTGAACCATGCTATGCGCTTCATATTCCCCAACCCCAGAAATATCAAAAAAATTACCAAAATCATATTAAATCCTTTTTTAACAATTCTAACACTTTTGATTAAACACTTTTTGCATGATCACATCCCAAAAACAAAACACGACGTCGCGTCGTTTTGAAATCGATTTATTTTGACTGTTTGCTAAAGAATTTTATGGATTATGCTTTGATAAATTATGCATGTAGAAAGGATTATGTCTATCGATCTCGCTTGACTGCCAAAGCAAACGCCCGAAGGCTTCGGAAACACTTTGAATTGATGGCGTTATCATTATGAGTTACTTAGTATGAAATCTTAGACATAAATCTTTGTAATCCGTGTCGATTTATGGTATGGATATATTTTACATGTTCAAGAACATTTTATGGATTTTTAAACAATTCCGGTCATTTGGGTTTAAGGTCGACTTGAATATGAGTTTCTTCATTAAATTTTTTGATGAAAATGTGAAAAATGAAAAAAGTGTTTATTTGAGCTGGATTCGAAATACGAAATCGAGGGAAATAAAAATATGAAAGATTATATATTTCTATTCTCGTAATCACACAATCTAGCGTTTCTGTTCCAATGGCAGGAAAAAGTAAAAGAATAGGAACTACGCGAATTTTATTGAAACTAGGTTTTTCCTGACCCTTTTACACGCGTAGCTCGGGTCCACCTGGATTTCCCTTATATTTGCAAACACTTTTGCCTTCTTCTGCAGTAAGATGAAAAATAGCATATTTGCTTTAATCCAAGATATCACTTAACCCCAAGTTTCATCAAAACTGATTTGTCTTTTGAGCGAGCAGAGGTAAAAAACATACTCCCAAATTGTCGTTACCATAATATAACGTAATTATTTAGAAAACATGTAACTTCAATTAAACTACATAAACAATAGTATTTGTCAGGCCTGATTAATGTATTTTATGTACCGGATAACCCAGTTTTGCAAATATTGCATGACTAAGGCGAATCGAACGGTCCCTAATTTATTGAAATCGGTCAGTTGGGTTAGGCCAGCACGCTCGTGAATAACTGAGTATTTAGACAGTTCTCTTATGTAATAGTTTATAGGGTGATAGTAAACTAATTGAGGCTTTGTTACAGTTGATATTGAAGCATTGTATTGTCTCTAGTCACGCGATATTGTTTGTAGTGTGTGACTACTAACACAACCTCTTATGAGAATTCACCGTGCACTACAAGGTGGAGAGTTGAGAATCAGTGCCAAAAACAATAGGCAGGAATGGCAGTCTCGATCGAAATATATCGTGAACATATGAGACTGAATGGAAACTTGTCGGTGGAAACCCTTTGGATGATATCCTATGACCAATAATTTTATCATTAAATTATGATGCGTATCAGATAAAGGCTTTCTCAGGATCGCCCGACTAGTTTAAGTCTAACTAGTGCGGCAATCGCAAAATTTCACTTAACTTTAATAATTTTTTAATCGCCTTGCGTAAAATGGTCTTTTTTATATTATCTGACAGACTAAATCACAATTTTTATTAGTATCATATCTTCTTATTAAATTTCCTTAATTTTTTATACTCTTCTGCCCATGAAAGGAAACAAAATACGTAGAAAATTATCCCTCAAACAATAGGACGTTGCTGTAATTTATCTTGGGTTACAAAATTAGGGGGGACTTGTAAAAACTAATTGGGATACGATGCAAATGACCGTTCCTGGGGCGTTCGGTGGCGGACAGACGCAAACTGTTCTCAATGTAAATGAAGTCGGCTGCTGCGAATTTATCTGCCGCCGTTGTAAAAACAATGTGCCCTCTCCTGTTCGTCCTTGCTCATTAACAATATAAAAAAGTTTTCGGATTGGAGATATTTACATGTATTATTTTTGAGCACTGTTTTCTGTAAAAATGTTGTCGATTTATGACTCGATTTTATGCCACCACTTGTCTAAGTTATGCAAAGTTGTGTAATCGCGGAGAAATGGATGTAGGTATTATTTAAAAATACTTGACAGCTATAACTTCATTATAATTTTTTTTCTGATTGACTAGACACCCTCTATATTCGAACTCATCAGCTTTAAAACTTGGCTCGAAACAAATTTACTACTGGTCTTGCACCCGTCAACTGGTTATGCCGTAACCAATCAATCATAGTACTGCATGCTCGCACTAGAGTAATTCAGACCTATGTAAACACACATAGCATGCAGTCATCGCGACTAGACTGCGTCATCCAAAAAAAAAATGCTTATACACTAAACTTACCCCGCAGAATTCTACAAAAACTGTCTTTCCAAATTACGGCGTTACGCTACAAACGTGACAATGCAATTAATGTTTGTTAATTCTTAAAGAGGAAAACTTATCACGTATGCTGTAAATAGACTTTTACAAAGCTGTTTTGGATTTCACGGTCAAATATCTCACTCAGACATCCTGTGATCGGTCTAGCGTAATAAATTCAGAGGGTCATAGGAATCCAAGGCTCCCTTTGACAAGTTCTCGAGAAATTTATATGACTGTAATTCGAAGAAATACTTTGAAATTTATTAGCTGTCTGGGAAGTCTTGTGTTTTGTTTAATTCGACGTGTACATACCACCTAGGTAGTAAAGAATGTCAAATATCACATGGTATAAGAATTGGGAAAAATTTAAGGAATTGATTCAATCATTTTTTCATCATTCGCCTAGCCTTTTCCCAACTATGTTGGGGTCGGCTACCAGTCCAACCGGTTTTAGCTAAGTACAAGTGTTTTACAAGGAGCGACTCGAAATGCCACAAAAAACAGCGACTCGTTATATTCGGTCAGTTTCGCGTGGTGGCAGATTCCACTCGGTTATACTTCCATAAATAAATTATGCGTATTAAATAAAGTATTTACAATACTTCTCGCTGCTAGCCATACGTTCTGGATGACGTCACTCCAATTAAAGGGTGTCCCGATAAGGCTCTAGCCCACCGGACGCTCGAGTTTCTTAATTAAGAGCGCGATGGTAGTTCCGATAGTGTTAAACCACCACCAAATCTTAAAACATAATTATGGAAGTGGAAGCGTGACAGCGTTATACACGACATGGAGCGCCATCTCTCTCCCCCATCCACAGTAATATTACACTAAGCCATGTACAAAGCTAGTTTTAATTGTAGAGTTACATGCGATCGTCTCGTATGCACAAAAGGGTTGGAACTTACGAGAAACTATGCTATTGATGACAAATAATAGTACAGTGACACGCATAAGCATTAAACTCTAGCGCAGAAGGTATTTATTTTTATGCGTCATAAAATTATAAGGTTGTGAACGTGTAACGTGTATTTTATGTGTGATTTCTTGGTACCTGATGACTCTTTTACTTGCAGTGAGACTAGTTTTAGGCTTGTACTAATGTTTTTCATTTCTGAGCTTTTTGTTTTGTTGTTAGATCACTAGTACACAAGGCAAAGGCTATGCCTGAAGCTCGAAGATTATCTATGCTCTCAAAAAACGCGTGATTTTTACCAAGCTTTTTTAGCTAATAATACCAAATTCTCTAGCCAACTCATAAGGTATAAAACACATTAGGAATTTCAGATTTGTTAAGTCATTTATGTGTAAATATTCAAGCTACTTTCGATCACAAAGTAATATAATTGCTACAGATTAAAATGTTGACCTGACCCACAAATATTTTTTATACTGTCTACTTACCTTCCTTTTACTATCAAATTGTATAAAAACTTTTAATGAGACGTGACCTTACTCCTTAATATACAAATTCTAAGAAAAACCTTAAGAAGTGTGACGTCACAACGTAAGCAACAAAATATCCTTATCACTGTCACCGACATCGAAGGACAGCCTGTATCGGCAAAAAAAAAGAATTTTTTAATAAATGTTATGAATTAAAGATGTCTGAGAAGATGAAATGATGAGGAAATGCAATTATATTTATTCATAATGAATAAGGAGAAAAAAAGATTTTCTTTGCTGTTTATAATGTTTTTACGGCTTAACTACTCCATCGATTGCAGTGAATTTGTTATAGGCATAGATCAAGTGAAAAAATTCAGGCTACGTATTACCTGAACAATCGATACTTACAGTTAGAAACCCGCAAGAAAAACTTACCCAACCTCGTACTTATAAACGGAACGTCATTTCCTAATTACAATAGCACGACCAAGTTTCGAGTCTTGCTACAACAAATACAAAATGTCGCGACCTTCCAAATTAATTCCTTAGCAACATGACATCTTACGTTATTAACAAGTTCGAGACGCTCCAACTCTAGAATGTTCGATCAAGTTTCCAGAACTTTCTCGAAGGTACCTTTATTTGGGTTAATACTTTATGGCAGGGAGAAGTGTTTTCACTTTTGTTTTCTGCGACATAACATCGTTTTATGTCTGTACTTATAGTACTCCTTAATATTAAAGTTGTACCCTGTGTCCGTTCTTATGAGCTATGGCAGGGCTTTTGTGGAAGTAAGATGGCGTATACATTGTGCGTAATGGCGTCTCAATTTAAGACGCCATCTTGGTTTTAAATAAGTCACGCGTTTTTAATTCATTAACTTTCTTGAAATACAGACATATTTCAAGAAAGTTGATATAAATATATAATATGACATTATATTATAATAGTTTTGTACAAAATGTAATAGAAATAAAAATGAAAGTAGTTTCAAATATTATTTCCAAGAAATTGTAATGAATCATTTGTAATAAATTTCCATTCTTTAGACTCTCCATAGTCGATGTAAATAATCATTCATATTAATATAGTTTTTTTTCTAAAAGCTATCTTAAACTGAAATAATAGTATCGAAGCTGAAGAAGTGCAAAAAAAAAAGAATAAAATCTTTTATCGATTATTACACAAAATCGTGATCTTAATCTTAGCTTCTAATATTATTTCAAGCATCACACCCAAGAATATCTTCACTCCAACAATGCATAACGCTAATCAGTAGTAACATGTGAACAAACTTTTACATCACCAAATACTCCGAAGGCGTATTGAAAAACTTGTCTTAAGTAACGTGTTTTTAGGTCAAAGGTCGGCCCATAACTTTGCACATGATTAACTTTCTTCGTGACGTCGACATCAATAAATGATTGTAAACTTTGTTTCGTCATAAGGCCGTGTTTGAAATAAACGCATGTCAGCCGTTCAATGTAAATCCACTGTGAACTAATAACGTTTGTAGGGATTCCGTGCCCTAAGGGTAGAAATGGAACCCTGTTTGTGCCTTAGAATAAAAAGGATACTAAAAATTGCAAATTAATAAAACATTTCAGAATAAGTTAGTTCTGATAGCCGACCTCTTTAGGTCTTCATTCGATATTTTTTTAAACAAGGCTGGCAAAGTCTTAAGCAATACGCAATAATTTTTTTTTGTTGTAAATCGTCGCCAGCCTGTATAAAATCGAAATTTATAAACATTTTCTAGAAAAATAATTTAGCTATTTTCTTCTCAGTATGATAATACTGAACTTAATTAAAACAACTCGCTAATCTCTACCAGGAATAATGAATTACTATTCTGGTTTCACGAGCCGTACCAGGGAAAATGGGGTCATAGTACGAGGAATTTTAATCGCATCAATTTTATTACTGGAAGTTTGTGAAGTTAGATCTTCAATTGCTCTTCCCCAATGGAGTACTAACCGAAGCTAGATACAGGAATAAAGTCTTTTATCGTTAGACAATAAAGTTTAAAATCATTTTATGTAATTGTTGGTCGTGGCCCATCAACAGATAGACAAATGTAAGTTTGTACTTAACTGTTGCATTATATGATACTTACGAGTACTTGTAATTATAGATTAAAGTTGGTTAAAATAATGTTACTTATCATAGCTTCTGTAGAATAGTAACAATTGTAATTGCAGTGTAATAATTGGAACTTTTTGATAATTTACAGTAGCTAGTAAAATGGGTCGCAGGTCAGATGGGCAGTTGCTCCACATGATATACAATATTCAGCTAATTCTAGTAAGACTGGAAATGGGTTCCAAATAGGTGAGAAAATGTACAATACAGATTTGAACACTTTTGGGAATTATGAACTCACTATCAATCTTTTAATTTTCAAATATTGATCTTACAATTTTCAATTCTCGACATTGTAAAACCGCCATGTTTTCTTGCCACAAACAGACTACAAAAATGTCCAATGGATTTCTCCAGTCCTCCATTTAACAATGACTTAAAAGACAAAGTTCTGAGTCAGTTTTAATTGCTTTCGACCTATCAGATGCGATGAGTCGGCGTTGTTTGACCGAGATCTTCATTCGGAGTCTTATCTTTATTTTATTTGACGTTTTTATGACCTTAAACGGCCTCACTAATACTGTTTATAGACCTGTATGTCTGTCTCTCTGTTGATTTAAAGGTGAAAACGTTTAGAGACGAAACATCGTTTGGGCAGTCTATTGCTTTACAAAACGTACGAAAGCGCGCACTTTTAAACCAAACTTCACCAGACAAGGAGAGGCAAGCTGTGACTGCTTGGATAGCCGAGTGATTGAGGTCATCACGCCCAACACACTTTACGCAACATGTCGCGGGTTTGATCCTCCCGTAGGACAAGCTTTTGATTCTGAGTGTCTTTGTGCATGTGATTTGAGTGTTTTTTGAAACCCTTGCGATTCAAGGATTAAAGTTCTTGGTGCGGGATTCGTTTTAAATAACCGGGGATTTTCAAAAATTCCTCGGATTTTACTAGAAAGCTGCAAAAAACATTGACCATTAAAAGCCGCGTGTTGCTGCGGCACGCGGCGCACTTGCAATTTCAATTTCGTTTTGCAGAATCTGTTGACAATCTTTACGTGTTCACGGTTAGAGTTCAACTGACTTTGTTTATTACAAGTTTAAAAATACCAGCCTATAGATGTAGAAATGCTAGGCAAGCCTCCTCCATATAGGGAATGATTCATAATTGATCTAGCTCACTGCGGGTTGGCGATTGCATATTTCAATATTTGGAATCCCGGTTTCCTCACGATGATTTTCTTCAATTCTTCAGTTTTTTCACCGTTGTTCAGATGTTTATTTGAATAATAAAGAAGGTACATATAACTCTTGAAAAAGTCACATTGGTACTATTTCTGTGGGGATCAAACTTGCACCTCGTGTATACAAATCCATGCGTAGAACCGTAAGGCCACCAGACTTCTATGTATGCGGTTAGCATGAACTTCAAAAGATCAAGAATACTTAGTTTCACCACAACATGCGACCTCTGAACGAACTGTGGGCCAAATAAGCTTTTTAACAAATGAAAACTGATATTAAAATTGAAAAACAACAAACTAAAATTTAAAAACTTTAAAAAAATTAAAATGCGTGTTCTGATTTTAAAATGGTTGAGCTACGGTTTTGTTGAGGTTAATTGAATGTCTTTTTTTATAAGTTTATAAGGCTTGTTGGATTAACTTGTTGAAAAAGTTTTCGATGTTATTTCGAGGTTAGTCAAAGTGACATCCTGAAGGTTGTTGAATTAAAAAAGTAATTATTTTATGAAGTGAAATTTGATAGAGAACATGAAAGTGTTACTAAAATAACTTAGGCAAAGTTATGGACGAAAATCGAATAGATATAATCACCATTTATAAATTTGGAAGATTATTAAAGAGATCCTACAACATACCTTCAAGGAAAAATCATCAGCCGGTGGTTAATTGATTTGATTGATTTGAACTGTTTAATTCTTATTTCATAACAAATTTATATAAATAGAACTATACCGATCAATTACGTTTTTTTAGTCTATACCCAGTGGCGTGCACAGAGATTTTAGTCAGGGTAGGCAAAAAGAAACGGCCAAGTGCGATTCTGATTCGCGACTCTCACTGTTGGTACAAAATGTAAAAAAGGTTACCCATCAAATTCACGACCGTAACAAATGATGCTTAACCTCGATTTCTCGGTGATCTTTGAAACTGTTTACTCTCTAAATAACTATCAACGTTCATGCCTACAGCCGAAAGACAGACGGACAGAAGGCCAGCCGGATTTAAAATGTTGTGCGGTAAACTTTGTAGTTACCTACCTAGTGTACCTAGCCAACGTATTTGAATATTAAACTTTTATGGCTATCTTTTCGTCAGATCATTTATCATTGAATCGCAGGTAGTCAATAACGTATACATTTCTTTAAACGTTTTTCTATTGACATCATACCTATCGTAATATTGTAACCACGTACGTAAACACAAAAATAACCTTTTCGTTGAAGTAGGTACCAAGCGGGAATCTTACCAATAAATCGTGTCAAAGGTACTAAATAGATATTTTTCTGTATTTTTTTGTAAATAAGTTTAGATAAGTGAAGTAAATCTAAGTATAGTTTAAAATAAATGGATAGGGAAACAGAACAAGCGATTTCTCTGTATCTACGAGCAATTCGTTAGACTTAAATCATTATGTTTTCTACGTATTGTTTTGAACGATTGACTCACCTTTCTTAATTTATTAGATGTCTTGCGTAGTTTTATCTATTTCAAACACTTGTTTTTATCACAGAAAAATAGTTTTAAAATCGCAATTTTTGTGTTATGAGCACACGCCGTTTGAAAGTTCACAATTATTAATCAATTTTTCGACTTATATCAAATAACTTAAAAACCAACGACCCAGAAAACGAATTATGACAAATGAAAACAAAAATGCATCGAAAAATATTGCGGCTCACTTTACGATAATTACTGTCAAAACATAACCACAGATAACCGCTCATGTCATCCGCTGTCTTTGTCGTGCAAAGGCAGTGTCTCTTTTATCACACACACTAACAAAACGCAGACTATTTTGACATTGTGTGACAAATATGTATAGGAAAACAAACATAGACACATTGTCATGACTACGAGTCTGTCACACGCACACATGCTTAAAGTACCTACGTCACTGAGACATCGAGTTGAAGTGTCTTTCCAACGGGAAAACGGTGCCAGCGGCGGCGCACTTCGGCAAAAAAGTGTACTAATTTTGAAATATTGATAATCCTCCCTTGATAGATTATGTTACAATGTGTAATAGATAGATGGCGCTGATACATGTTTTACGAATATTGTTTATTTTATGGATAGTAATTATGTACCTATAATATCTGAATTTCTCAGGGTAGGCAGTGTCTTTTTGTCTCTATGGACTGCACTGTCTATACCAATACATAAACCTGAAGAGTTTGTTTGTTTGAATGCGCTAATCTCAGGAACTACTGGTTGTGTTGAATAGACCATTCATCGAGGAAGGTTTTAGGCTATAAACCATCACGCTGCGACTAATAGAAGCGAAGATACAATGAAAAATGTGGAAAAAAACAGGGCAGATATAAATCATAACTTATATCATCTAACCACGCGGACGAAGTCGCGGGCAACAGCGAGTAAACGTATATAATTACCTACCTTTTACATAACCAATACAACACAAACCCACATTATACCTGTTTAGGTAACAATATAATTCTATCTAGGGTCTGTACGTGACTAATGTCCGACCTAACTCGATCGGGTCACACTCGCTGAACTATACGTGCTTCGATTTATGTAATAAAGGTTATTCACCTCTAGTAGATTGTTATACAATTTGGCTTATATTTGTTTAGATAATACTTCTGATTTTTTAAGGTAAAGTTTTGTGAATGTGTCTTGTCTGGAACCCTCCGCGATACAAGGATTAAATTTCTTAGTGCGTTAGTCTTTCTTTTCAAATTTCTTGTAACGAAGTTGATTCAATCTTATGTATTCTTAAATATATAACTGTATAGTTAATACTAGGAGCTTTCTAGTGGAGGCGAGGAGGCCGACGCTCTTTCACACGAGAAAGTGACCTGCCGGCCCACGGATGACGTAGCACGGCGGTTCAGGTTTAGTCAGTAAAAGTCTGACACTACCTATTTCCTCCCTCGAGGGAGTGGGGATTCCCCCGCCTTACCAAAAAAAAAGGAGCTTTCTAGTGCCTCATAAGAAATTGTTTATGTGGAAGCAACAGCAATACACAGCTTAGAACGGCGTCCCTCACTATCACTCTTGAAAGTGCCTAAAGAACTGCAATCTTCAAAATCTTAGAACTAGAGCTGTGAATAAAATAGTACAAGGCATGAAATCTCAACATATGTAGTATTAACATATAAGTCACAGCTTTTAGAAAAACTCGATTCGCGTATGTAAACCGAGACAACATAAATGTATAGTATAAGTGCTATATAACTGAGTAAGGCAGGTGATATCACTCACCCATTTGTAAACGTAACTTCAGTAGGTAATGTTCGCAATATTTTACAATACACAACGTTTTATACGTCGTATAACAGAAAGAATAAAACGGGGAAGGACGGGTAAAGAAGAAAAATATCCTTTTACTCCGTTAATGGTTACTGTAGTCCCTAAGGACACGTTTAATAGAAATTGGTAACTTGTTTTTATGATTTCCTACCGGTTACGTATTTCAGGGGGTCTTAAAGGAGTAAGGACTGTTGCAGTTGGGGAAGAGAGATGCCGCTTTACAAAGTGTAGCGGCTATCTCGCTCACAATACGTTACGAGGTGTTAGAAGGCCCCCAGGTGCATTAGCGTTCTCAAGATGCCAAGCAAATGAGAACGTAATTTTTAATCAAGTGCGGAGTGAGATTTTTTTAGCTGATAGTCATTTGTTTTATAAATTGTTATGGCTTTATGAATGTTTTATGAACGGCCTGCGAGTAACCGGGACTGCGCGCACTGCTCAATAAGGAAACCTTTGTATTATGTTCAATATGCTCTACTTGGTCACCTAATTTGACAAAACGAACTAAATTTTCAATTTTAACTTAATATTAAACTAAATTTAAAATGTTCCAACATAGGCCGCTGATATGTAACGCATGACCACAGGATCAATTAGTTGTGTCCCCAACACAACATCCAATTAGACGGATTTAATTCAGACCGTTCATTTTAATTAATGATAGGCGTTAATATAACGTCACTTGCGTCTTGGGAGTGTGTTGTGGACAAGCTAAAGTAAAACTATCAAGTTGTTGTTAACAATGATAACATAAGTTTTGTGTTGTTTGTGTAAACAGGATTGTGTGTCATGGAAGTTTATTTGTATGCTTGCTACCTTGTAAAAGCAATTGACGTGGTGATGAATTCAAAATGTGAAGACAATTTGGCTTTGTGGAAGATGTAGAACAAAAACCCGAAAACTGTTTAAACTCATATTTAATATTTTATTTGACCTCCACAATGTATAAAGGAGTTGAAATGTAACGGGTAACAATTGGGTAGGTAAGAAGTAACTTGGATTCATATCCAATCTACGAGTAATAGTTTAAAAGAGGATTCTCCTAAATAATATGTTTGTTATAGAAAGACCATAGAAAACAAAAGCACGACAAATGATGATTGACGTCATAATCAAAGTAGCGCTTTAAACATTATCAAATAAAATCGTCTCAAGTTCTATACCTCCAGAATTTAAATGAAAACCGAACAGTATCTTCAAATTGTTTAACAAGTCAAATAATAGCTTAACCCTAATAACAGAAGCACTCGACTGACCTAAACGAATCCTCTCGATCTAAATCATAAAACGTACATTTATATTATGAAATGCTAATCCTGATTCATAAATAATCTTTAGATACCCCATTAAGAGTTTCATGGCGATGTAAGTACTGTACAGTTAGCAAAAGAGGTTTGTTAACGCGATCAGATTATAAAAGAACTGTTATTATGGAGGGATTATTGACGACTAAATCTAATAGTATTGCAGGCGTAGAAAGAGATGCTGCTCTATTGGTTGTCGTGCGCTGTCTTGCTTCCACAACACTCTCCTCTGTTTCGATATCAATTAATACAGGATTCGAAACCTTAAACATGTTTACAACATATAAGGCACTAATTTCTGCATGACGTCACTGAAAAATGGTATACTTGTAAATCTGATTGTGTTAAAAACGAATTCTTTGCTGACTATACCTACATTAAAATATTAATCAAACGTTTTCGAGTTAAAGTGAATTAATTTGTTAGATAAATTAAACTGTGTCAAGTTGCGTCTGAGGTGTAATTGCGGTGACCCAGTTTTTGCACGAAATTGTCGTGGCGCCCTCAACGCGCTTTAGAAGCGGAGCAAGCAGAACTGTTGCTGTGGGAGCGAGACTCCGATATACACAATTCTATTTGCCGTCTTGCTTGTTAAGTGCCAAAGGACCTCTTTTAAAAACTTATAGTATACAAGCACTTGAATAGAGGAAAAAAGGTAAAAGATTTTTTTCGGCATGTTTTTTTATGTACATGCTACTTTTTATCACGTCATTAAAATACTTTAACAGGTTTCTAGGAAATATTTTATTTTGGCATTTTTGCTCTCATCGTAATACTTAAGTAGATGTCGCTACTTCCTAGAAGTGTTAAGACAGCATGAGTATACCGAAAGTTAAACCATCTCGTAGTTGCATGTATTATGTGAGTTTTAACAGCGAATAGAATTGCGTCATTTCCAAACTTCACTCCGATATTTATTAATGAAGCGTTCTTTTGTAGGTTTTGTTGTATCGGTAAGTATCATTTTTACAGGTTAAGTAAAATTTATTTGTCACTCGCACGAAACCAGAATAAGGATTATAGGTCCTTACAATGACATCTTTTACCCATCCTTGCTAGAGACATGGTCTTTATAGGTCCTGTCATTTAACATTCTCGGTACAAAACTGCAAAACTACACAATATTTGAATGACAACAGGTAATGCAAATAGTTTCTAACTATAGTCACAGTTAATGTGCGTCAATGTTGCATGTAACGAGTTTTTAATGTCACGTTTTGAATTCGTTTACCTGACGACCGACATGCTTTTGAAATGTTTCACCTCTGAATTTGTAAAGTACGAGACTCGGGTATCGCTTTGTTGTCCGCGTCTGATTAAAACCTAGTCATGTCTTTTTTTTTAAATAACTTGTAATCATGTTTAAATATCGACCAATATCTTTATCGATATTAATGAGCCCAACGCTAAAGCTAAGTTCCTCATTTATCGATCGCATTACATCACTAAGTCGATAGTCGGCGGTTTCCGTCACATCGTATATCATCGCAATGAGATATCGTTCATTTCCTCGACACCCCTAATCGTCGTCATCTGCGACACCTACCCTACTTTATGTCACCATCGCGCTTTTTATTCGTCGCAACTTTTCTTGTTGTGAACGAAAATAGAAATGGATGCAGACGTAATAGGAACGATGGATTGCTTGATAAAGATTTTTATGTTTTGATACCTAGAGTGTAATTTTTGTTTTGTTAAAGGTTGACGATTTTATTTTGTTATGGGCTGAATTTCATTTGTTTCATACTGTAGGTATTTGAACTTTATAAAAAACAATTCACGCACTGGATTTAGATATTTAATGTAAGTGTAATTAATTAAAAGCTATTTTGATATCATTAATCCAAACTTACTTAATTGCATACTTCAATTAAGGTCTAAATAAAATGATTAAGTCGTGGCTATGTTAGTAAAAGAGTTTGTGGAATAAGACTTATAAATCCAAAGCTAAATTATTCACTGCGGCGAAAAAAAATTAACATTTACTGAGAAAACCTTTTTTGAGTTACAAAGCGTAAATAAGTCTAAACTATTTAATATGAGAAAGCTTTATTAATGAGAAGACAAAAGGTTGTTAACCTCAGGCGAGGGATGGTAAACATTTTGTAATTTATGATGCCAAGATGTTATTAGTTTCTGAAATATCCTCGTTTGTTACACTGTGTATTTCGACCGACTTTTAGGTAGAGAGAGGTTTTTAATTCCACTGTCTTTTTTCACTCTACCCAATTTTGTACATGAGTAAGAAGATCAAAATAACACACATAATTTTAAAAATATGCAAGCTTCTAAATTATTCAAACATAATATTCTATGACCAAGAGAAAAACATTTTAAATCGGATTACCACTAACATTGAAGTATTTTTTCATTTAAATATATTTTCAGATTAATGTTTTGAATGTTTCTGCTAATGATATGCTTCATCTGAGGGCACGGCAGTGCCCCTGCCAAGTCTCGAGCAAAACGGGCACGGCCGTACCATCTTTTCTCGAAGCGATTCGCGGCTGTTTCGCCCCCCCTGTATCTTCGACGTGGACAAAGCTAGGAGTTTAGCTTTTCGGGGAATAATAGTAGGCATTAGAACAAGCTTAAGTTCGAAATTACATGCCAATTGAATTAATGGTTTAGGAGTTACGGTCGATCAAAGTTACACCATTTTGTCACTCACTGACTCACTGACTCACTGACTCACTGACAGATCATCAAAAATCTAAGGTACTTCTAGCAGACTTAGAAACTTCAAATTTTGCACCAAGATAGGTCCTTAGCCACATATAAAGGAAAAATTATAAAAACATTAAAAAATAATATGCCATAGAAAACAATTTTATATTTGCGGTTTGGCAAGAACATTATGTATGGATTTTGACTGCATTGTTAACTTTGTTCGTTGTTTAAGTACCTATTCAATTGGATGAATACATACATAGAATAGAAAAGAATAATATAAATGTAATACACAGACTATCATTAATACAAATTAATACATAAAATTCATAATTCATTAAATTAATAAAGCTAAAACTCCATTGTATTGCGATAAATATTGTATGCGCGCTCGATAGATGGCGTTGTACGTGTCTGAATCGCGCTATGGTTTCGTTACAAAGCGCAGTCTAAGTAGTACTTCAGAATAATTCGATAATTTTCATTTGATAGCGCCACCTGTCTATGAAAAACCATTTCGAAACTAAAAAATATTGTAGTGATAATTGATATTCGGAGAACTTTACGTGTTATTTAGTTTAGTTTAGCTATAGTTTGTAAGTTAGTAGATATATATATGCATATATATATAAGTTTAAGCTTGTTTACATTAGAAGTAACGAAGTCTCAGAGAAGAAACAAAAGAGATAGAGATAGAGAATGGGTTCTAAGCAAAGCAGTAGCTGAAGTCCTAGAAATTATGACACCTAAAAAAAAAGAAAGAAATACACTTACAAAAAATAAATAAGATCCCACCAAAAACATTAAATGTAAAAAAATGCCAAGTCTCTCGATGCAGTCTTCCATCGTAAAAAGTTTTGAGATCTCATAGAAGCCAAGTCCTATTCAAAATATTTTGTAGTTATAAATCAACATTTAGTAATTGTATCAATAGTTTTCTTTATATTATAATTATAGTGACTTGGCAATGAGCACAAATTAAAAGCTGCTTGATGCCTGGAATTATGTGCAAATGTTACTGACGAGACCAGTGATCAGATTATTTGTTATGTGTGAATCATGATGGTCACTACCGACTACATGCTCCAATACAATAATTAAGAATACCTTACGGGCCATCGCTTTATGAAAGTAAATGAATCGAGAGTACACTAAGACTGACTGCCGTTGCCGAAATTCGGTTGGGACGACACGGATAAACCAAAAGAAAATTAATTTTGTGATATTAATGTTTACGCATGCGGTGTGTGTAACTTTCAACTCCTACAAATATGCCGTTTTATTTGTTTCTTCTTGTGCTCATTGCCAAGTCACTATAATTATAATATAAAGAAAACTATTGATACAATTACTAAATGTTGATTTATAACTACAAAATATTTTGAATAGGACTTGGCTTCTATGAGATCTCAAAACTTTTTACGATGGAAGACTGCATCGAGAGACTTGGCATTTTTTTACATTTAATGTTTTTGGTGGGATATTAATGTTGAAATGTAGCCAGACACCACTTCAGAAGGCGTTTAGGCCAGCGCTTTAAATTAACGAACCCAATGTTGATGTAACTTAATTAAAATGAAAGTAATTTTATTAATTTTCAGATACTCGCTCCCTTTCTGTCTTATATGTTCATCACTATCGGTTAGGATTTTGTAGAGATGTGCTTTTATCATATTATTGGTGTCAAATACCTGAGATGTTTTAGTGCATACTACTTTTATGCCTGGCTAAAAATGATTTCTTATAGGAACCGGTCAAGTAAGAGTGAGACTAGCAACAGAAAACAAATCGGTTGGGTGACAAATTAATTTGACTTTGAGTATTGCAATGATGTTTTGCTACGAAACTTTGTCCAGATAGTCTTAAATACATTTCAACATTTAAATAGGTGTAAAAGTAAATACCGAATAAAATGGCGGCCATAAAGATACCGCTAATGCCGCCAAGCATGTACTTATTATTCGACTAAACTGAGCATAGGATAAGTAATTCTTTTTTTTAATCACACTTTTTATTTATTATTATTCTTGGTTTAAAAAAATAATACTTTTTAAGTGTATAATCTTAAGACAATAAACAATCTAAAAAAAAATATTTGAGATGAATTTAAAGGACTTGGCCGATTTCTGCCCCAGAGTGTAAAAGAACCAAAATAAAACCAATAATAGTAAAAAAATGAATAAGGAATTTAGAAAATAGCTCAATGTACTGTAGCAGCGGTGGAAAAAAACGTACAATAAAAAGATTTTCGTCGTTTGTACTCCACTCAAAAGTACCCTTAATGTTGCCATATAGTATTCACAAAGAACAAAGTAGGGAAAGTCCGCCACTAAAGACATCGAGCTTAAAATGTAAAATGTTCATAATTAATTATAACTTACATATAACAATTATTTAAAATAAGCTTTTTGATTTATTTAAATAAATGGAACCATCAATATTATTAAATAAATAAAACTAAGTTCGCGTACAAGGAAGTTAGTCACTTTTGTGCTGACAACACTGGAGTGATGAATATCGAGCGTCTAATGTCAATGTCAAATCACATTCTCTCATTTGTAAACAATAAACTGACATTGCGCCGGTTTGTTTTTTCGTTTATAATAATATTTATATTTTAGTGTCGTAGCCCCACGCAAGTGCTCCTCTAACTAGTCGTACAGTATAATTAAGGAAAATGGACCTGTTACAACCGTGTGTTAACTGTGGTATCACAATCAGAGAACGTATCAGTCGACATGTTTTATCATCATTACCTCCCGATATGACTGTTGTTTTATCGGAGTGGTTAACATTCGAGGTATGTTGTAGCATCATTAAATCCTTTTTATACCTACAGCATTCATATCATTTAAATACCTACCTATAATCTCAAGACTAAAAGGTACTTATTTTACTTTCACAGTTATCATCTCATAGCCATGTCTGTGGTGCGTGTTACGACAATTTATCAAGATGTCTAAAAAAAAAGCCAAATTCCTACATTTAATCCGAAAATAATTATATTAGATTTTGAGAGGGCAGCAATGTCAGCAATTCAGTATGCATTCCCTGAAACTACTGTAAGTGGGTGTTTCTTTCACTTTTCAAGAAGTTTGTGGAGAAAAGCCGATGACCTAGGGATAACAACATCTCCACTAGCTCGGAAACATGTGAAAATGTGTACGGCACTGGCACATTTACCACAAGAAACTATTGATAGTGCTTGGCTATACATTATGTCTCTATGTCCAAACGATGTGAAACTCGTCAAATTCAACGATTATTTTGTCGATACATGGTTGAATGAAAATTCTTTTTTTTTTTAACAAATGGAGTTGTAATAATATGCAACACCGTACCACAAATATGGTCGAGAGCTGGCATGCCACTGTGAATAAAAAAGTTAACAGTAAACCAATCAATATTGCACATTTTCTGACCATATTACAACAAGAAGATGATTATTATCAAACGCTATATTTAAAAAATTCTAATATAAGTAAGAAAAAAAAAGAAACATGTGATTTGGACTTCCATATTAATACAACACTCACTGAATTGAGAGACGGGAAAATAAATATAGAATTATGCATCCAACAACTTACTGTATGATTTTTTTCATTATTAAAAAAATATTCATTATGTTTGTATTTAGTACTTACAAACATTTGTAACAAATTCTGTGATTCAAAGTCCTGATTTATGATTTTCAATTAATGCTCATTATTTTTTTTAATGTTGATTGTTTTGTTTTTTTATGATATTATTCATTGTTATAGTGTACGAAGATTAATATTTTCTAACTATACCTGTAAGTTAGAATTTTTTATTGTGATTTTTATGTTAGATGCTTGTTGAGTTGTAATGTTGATTATTTAATAAAGAAGTAGTCTTTTATTCTAGGTTGTTGATTATTACATTATATATTATTTATATTGAAATTTTGTTTTATTTTATTGTAAACTCATTATTTTGCTACATAAAAGATACATTCCAAAACACTTTTATAATTGACTGTACCAAATCAGCAATGATTTTAAGTGTCGTGGGAGTTGACGACTAGAAAAATAAATTAAATTATTTTGTGCCATCTCCCTCGATCGTGCGAGATTTGATCGTGGGAGATGACGACTAACTCTCTCTTTTAGCAACACATCTGTAAGGCGTTTCCTAGTTTCCTACTTTCCATCAAAGGTACTGACTCTGAAACGTCTCGGGCGCGTTAGAAAAATGAGGTCCACAAGGGTTCGTAAAAGCTTGATTTTAGTGGTTCCAAGGTTAATTTATTAATGAAATAGGTCAGCTTGCAAGAGGAAAAAATAATTTGATTATAACTCATGGCTTTTTTTCTTTTCGTTTTTTTGATTTATAACCTGGTTATTTGGTTATCTCAAGATGTCTTCCTTAGCCGTTTTTAATAAGTGATAATTACATTTTAATACGTAGGTACATGAATTGAAATGCAGGTGACCTAAATTATAACATAAGACTTTTTACCATTAGGTTATCTCAGCTGCAAAGGAACAAGCTACAAGCTATTACAACTACAGTAAGTTATTAGCTACAAAAAATATCTAACATCCAATTTATCTAGAAACTCGATCTAGCCAATGTCTAGCTAAAGGCAAAATAATGGTAACTCGATAAACGAATGCAAATTGAATAAAAACGTCTGTTTTCAATGTAATAATTGAGACTAGTACCTGTACCAAGAACTTTAAATGCTGGACTGTTATCAATGCGAAAGCGAGACGGCGCTACGCGTAGTGTATAGCGCCGTTTCTTTTTAACATCGACAAGAGTCAACGTTAATTGTTCGTGGTACCGGTATAGTTAGACAAGTGAGTTAGTTGATTGGATGTATCAATTGTCTACGGTTATGAGTTTATTGAATGAAGCGCTTGTTACCAATCGTTCTGACAGTTATTGACGAGATTCCTGTCTATCTTGATTTATGTATGATATGCGAAGAAATCGTTTATATATTTTTACCTTTGTAAACGAAATATAAAGTTTATATGGTCGTGTTTTGGTCACTGTTTTACATTTAATAGTGACAAATACAGCATGATACTTGAAATTGGCATTTTAGTCACTCTCGTTATTGAATATGGTCTCTTAACTATTGTTACTTTAAAATAACATTGATTTTAATGAGAAATAAGACTAAATTATTTTCATGAACATAACATAAATTAAATATTATAAGAGCAAGATGAAGTATGATTGGAAGAAAAAAAACACACGCTCCTTATTGTTTCAGTTCTAAGAAAACCTAGTTTAATGGAAAGGTTAAGAACTGAATTTTAAATGTGAATAGCTTTATTTGTTCTTGATGTACATTAACCCCGTCTCTGAAATGAATTGGACCTTATTGCTGTATCGGGTTTGTGATACCGGAGAATTCAAAATTGGCTCAGGAAAAGTCACTTGGTACTTGGATTGAAATTTTTCAAGCTATTACTAGCGGGATGTCAGTTCATTGTCGAAGAAAATTTGGTAGTTTTGACCGACCGGTCGTATTTATAAAACCGCCTATGAATGGAAATAAAAAAATAACTGTAGTAAAAAAAAATTGTTTTTTGTAAAACGTGCTTTTTGACAAAAATTTCAGCCCTTACCAAAAACAGTGATAAAAAAATTGTAAGGTCATCATCATCATCAATGGCCTTGAATATGCCACTGCAGCTGGAGCATCTATAAGACATTATTTCCTTACTTTTTTTAACACATTATGTAAAATAACTACTAATATTAACAGTTATATGATTAAGAAAGAGTTACCCATCCTAGTAACACACCAAAAAGTGATACCGTCTGACCCTCACCAGACAAATTTATACATAGTTAATGTTCCCCACATTTTACATAACCTCTAAAAATATACCGTAATGTAAAAACTCGTTTGATTTGGGTTGTGGGCAAAACATTACATATCCATTAGCTAAAATACGCAGACGAAAGCATGTTACATTTTTATAACCGGCCAGATGTTTTAAAGTGAAACGTCACAATTTTTTCTCTCATTAAAATTGCTCGTCGTTTGTTTTTATGTTGACTTTACTTATTTTAAATTGTTTATAAGTTCTATATTTAGAATCTGTCTGCGTGGAATTGTGTCTTTTTTATTTCAAAGTCTATTGATTTTAAAATTAAGTGGTTTTGACAATTAGCTTCAACACAAAGCTTTGACTGCTTGAAAGATTTTTATGAAAAGATCACGTAAACGTAAGTTATTTTTGTTTCATGTTTTTTCTTAAGTAAAAGCCAACTTCATACCAAATTAAATTACATATTACTAGCCCAGCGGTTAAGCAATGCAAATTTTCAGTCGTCATATTAGTGTGAACCAGGCGTAGTATACAAATGTGTCCCAATACTAAATCAACACAATATGAATAGTAGAAATAAAACAACATATAAAACGTTCTGTTTCAATAAAACAGAAACTACACAGTTTATATTTAATACTAGAACAAATGTTTGCTGTGATTCATGTAATTGTAAATCAATACAAAACATGTCAAGTGTATCTATTTGTTTATTATAATCAATTTAAATTTAGGATGTCACTTTAGCAAACGTGCTCTAGCATGACAGGTTTATGAATTCACATTAAACAGTTCCACAATATGAAATTTGGTTATGCAAATACGTTTATAGATAAATTATTGTCATTTTTATCATGCAGTGACTGTGCATAAAAAAGAAAACTTTTTCAAGAAAGAAATGTTGTATTTCAGAAAAAAAACAATGGAAAACGGGTATTCATTTCCCCAGCCATAAAAAAAGTTTAAAAATCGATACATACATACAACGTATTGTAAATGACCATGAGGGTCAGTTACAACATGTTGTATAGACTTAATAATGAATTAAATAAAATTACTTTTCTAGCTATTAACGCAATTAAAAACAGAACCTAAAAATAATTCAAACAGCATCTCAGTAAAACCATTTTAGATCTGTAAAAAAGGTAAACTTATAACTTTCCAACGTCCCTCGCAGCTTAAAAGCACAATTAATTATATTTTGCCGATTCGTTTTATTGGCAACTAACCAATGTTATAAATCCTTTAATTAATAGGCTCAATTATGAAGCAATTACTTTTATTGGCGAACTGAAAATATTCACGACTGCAGGTCGCGTTGAAAACCACAGTCGATTAATTAAGTGGTTAAAGATTTGTGTGCTTTTATCGTTGGATCATTTTAAATGAACAAACATACGACATAGCAAATGCCTTCCCAACACGTCTTAAAGCATTATTATTTATAATAAAGACGACTCCCAGTCTCTCCTTGTAAACACTGGTAGGTACTTAGCTGAATCCGTTTAGACTGGAAACCGACCCCAACATAATTGGGAAAAGCTAGCCCGATGATGACGACTCTCGTATTAAATTATTTAATCCTTGTGTTGCGGGGCTTTCACAAATATTCAAGTCACATGCACAAAGATACCTAGATTGAGCTACGCTTGTCCTACACGGGGATCGGGTTTGGCTTGGTGTCCTCAATCACTCGGCTATCTGTGCAGTCTAAACAATAGTATATAACAGTTGGTGAAATATGAGGCAATGCTTCTATGCTTTGTTGTGCGCTGTTTCACTTAAGCTGTCCGCGACCCTACTTACACCACTAAATATTGCACTTTGAGAAAGCGAGACAGTGCAGAACACGGCTTTAAGCGACAACGTCTCATCTCAGCAACTCTGATAAAATCACCTTAAGAGGTGAGTGATAAAAGACGGTATTAGAATCGAAACGTCATCATCGTAAAATAAATACTTGTGAAGTCAGTTTTCTGTATTAAAAACTCATTTCACCAATGTAATGTAATTACATATTTACGAAATTCTACATAACATTTGAAGAATTTGTGTAATAATGAAAATGAATATGAATAATAAATTTATATTTTTATTTCGTTATATAAATTTTCTACTTGACCTTATAGTAACATTGTAGAAATAAAATAAAGGTCGACGACCCCCGTAATTATTTATTTATACAGGGCGTAGAAAATGTGTAAAGGTGTTAAATTACGTAGGGGTAAGGTTAATGTATTTATTTAACGTATTTTACGTGTAGGTACAGGATTATCTATATAAAAGAACATTTTCAGTAATAAACCACTGAAATATATGAAGCTTACAATTTAATAATGACTGAAATGTAGTATTGATAAAAACAACATTGCTTTGGTATGTTATTAATTTACTGGCTTGAAGGACTATTTACTGAACGTAATGGTTCCATAACGTAATCACCAAAATGATTCTGTTGCTGGAGCTACAGGTTTTCAAATGTACAATGAAACGTATACTTTATCTCATCAACACCAATGACACGTTAAAGATCATATTATTATATTAATAAGGTCCTTTTTTCAATCACGTCAATCTCAACTATATTTTTACATTTCGACGTTTTTCTCTTGTTTTATTTTAAATATTTTGTTGTTATCCACTTTCACTGTCAATTGACTGCTTACATTAAATTCGGACTTGATGGACTTTATTCAGTTATGTTAATGCAGACTTCTTGCCAATGATACTGTCTAACATGGTCAAATTTCTCTGAAGTGTAATGTAAAAATATAAAAAATGTTTTTCTTATATTAAAAGAAAATTAAGGCAAAGTTTCAGAGTTACATGCTCAAAGTGTAAGAATTCTTAACGAAAGGTCATCGGAACGGTAAACGAAAGTACTCCGGGTAGCTTAAAATATTTTTAAGAAAATAAAGAAAATGTTAATGTATTTCGTATGTTAGACCACGTTCTTAAGGCTTCTTTTTAAATATGAATAACTATATTGATGATGAGAAATTGTTCATTCAATTACGCAACATTACGTCGCGTCAGTAAAAAGTAAAATATAGACATAAATTGATTTTGTCAGCATATTCTGTGGAAGATAATTATCTAATTCAAAATTCAGATTAAAAAATCCACTCTAAGATACACACATACATGAAAAGTTAAATAAAAATATCAAAATGAAGAAACTTCAATAAAACATTAATTCATAACAAAAAGCTAGTATACTTAATGTTTGCATAAAGCTTGCATTAATTTGCGAGACAATTCAAGCAGTCCCACGTTCCGGGTATTAATGAAATAAGTCATAATTATTAAAATGCCCGCCTAGGCATCTGGCTCACTGCCCGTAGCTCCCGAACAATTGTAGTCTCGCAATCTTAGAGTAATTGCTGCATTCCAACAAGCCTTTCATTGTTAATTAATTATTCTCACGCCAACTTTCCATTTTGTATTCATTTTTGGTAGGTTTTGCTACAGTGCAGTCGCATTGGGACTAAGTATATGTATAGACATGTAAGTAGACATGACGAAACTTTTTGCCAATTTGTGGCATATTAACTGAATCGTAAATATGATAAAAGTAAAAAAAATGAGAGCAAAATCGTAACGTCGTGTTTGGTTTCCTATTTAGTTATTTGTTTGATGCAAAAGTAAGGTATCTTTTATATTCGTATTTTTGACCAAAAATTCGTAAATCATGTAGTATGTCACTCAAAAATCTTTGTCAAAAAAAACCTCATTCAAAACGATAATTTACTTTTCAATAACCGTAAAGACTACTTTTCAATAATTTAAAGCACGAAAGCTGAAGCTTAGTATTCCATGTTTCAAATTTGCGACACAATGAATTATGGACTTGAATGAACAACAATACAGTCCGGTTAACCATGCATGATTTATACTGTAGACATTAATTCTGGTTTTTAATTTTGGAATAATACTTGAGTTTGTTTTCTAGGTCATTGTTTGGAAAATCTTTATCTATGAAAGGAGAACTTGATAGACTTATACGCAGGACCTAAACTATAAGAACGAAGTTTTGTACTAGAGTTCCTTTTAAACAAAAAGGAGGAAGAGGTTTCTTTTTTCTGAAAACTCCCTATGGGAGTACATAAGATGGTAGAAGTGGTAGTAGTGGTGCAAAGTCAGTATGAAAGTTTTCAGTTTTTGAAGGAATTTGAATTAAATGTAATATTGGAGTTATATCTTCCTAATAATGATTATATCTGCGAAAAGAAAAACCGCGAAAAGCTAAAGAAAAATACGTGACTATTTTGTAATTTTATCACGTAATTTTCTTTAGCTTATAATTATTTGTACGGAGCTCTTAGCGTTGCAATTTTGACTCTTTTTAACAGGGTTTTTAATGCATTTCCTCCATATATCAAAGTCAATTGTACCTAACATTTGATTAATTAGATGCAATCCTTCAAGCGTAGATAGGCAGCACGCGTGATCGCCCAAAATGACTTCTATCACAAACCAGATTGAAACGCGTTACGGAAGTGATGACATCGAATGGAAATACAAATTGGCCATTCAGAGATTTATCTACGAACTCAGATAATACGATGGTGTTCAGAGTACGGGAGAAATTTGATGTTTGTTTTAGAAATATGAAAACAAAATGTAGTTTTTAGCATCAATCATAAATTTGATTTTAGAATTAGCTTGTTGAATTTAACCTGAAAAAGACCCTTATTTAAACACCGTTACTCATAAAATATATTATGGTGTGAAATTCCATTTATAAAATCCCTCTAGACTTGTTCCATTTTTAATCTTCTTTCTTAGAAACTAACCCTATATAAAATTATAAAGATTGTAATATTGACACGCATTATGAATTCTGAAATGGGAAACTAGATATTCATTTCCTCGTCGACAAATGGCCTTGAAATATCATAACTAAGTAAAATAATTTATGTTTGACTATAACAGCATTTATGTTGTTTGCAATCAGGCAGAATGAAAGGTAATGTATCATGAGCTATAAGCCAGAGTAATAAAACAACGTTTTAACAGCCGGTAGCGAGTTAATTCGTCCCCGCCACTGATCCTTGAATATGTTGGTCAAGGATACAGTTAACGCACCTTTTAACTTTTACTGCGCATTTTTATCTTGGCCTTGGATGGTCAAGCAACGGGAAGTTTCCATTTGACTGTTAAAATAGGATATTAAACCTCTTTGTTCGGTACATTAAAAAAAGGAAGGGTAAAAGAATGTATTCGATAGAAGAAAAGGAATAAAAAGGAAAAAATTAAATACTTCTTATTAATTTTATTGTAAGGCAAATCAAATCGATTGCGTTTTTTAATTTTAACTTACTTCAATGATCAGTTTTAAAAACCAGCCAACTATATGTAAAATTGAATACAATTCATTATACGCATTATAAAAGGCACAAAATCAGAGCTTTTTTATCATCTGAATGACTTCACTTTATATTTCATAAAACTTTTAATTCACAAGCAACGTTAGTTCGCCCATGTCATAAAACAATTTCAAAGTTATTTTTTAAATTTTAAAACTCTATTTGTAACTAAAATGTAACTTCATTTAACAATCAAACTAATTTGATGTGTACTCAAAGTTTGAGAACATTTATGATTTCAAAGCAACTGTTTCAAAACAATGATTATTTTGTAATTACTTGGGTTCAACTCTCAGACAATGAAAATAAGGCTGATATATATTCTGTAAATGTGATTTTACATGTATGTCTGTTTGTTACGCTTTTATAGATAATTGCTTAACTGATTTTGACATATTAATTATCGTATTTACTTCTTTTTAACAACTTTTTTACCCCGAGAAAAAGTAAAATATTTCCATCGTAATAAGGATAGGTACCTTTACCTCTCAATTAAATTATTGTTTAAAAAACGTGTTTTTCAGTTACATAATTCTTCTTCATTTTTTTTTAATTTGTCAACACAAAGAATAAATTGTAACACGTTTTAAACAATGTTTATACAGTCTATCCAAACGCTGGTTACTAAAATATGATAACGTAACATCATGCGGTTGCAGAGTTCCTCCATGGAGGTAAACTTTGCTTTTATATTAAAAGCCTTAATTCCCTGTTGGAAGGCTTCAAGTCCGTGTAAGCTGTAGTACTTTGTGAACTTTATACACTAGGTGTTACTTTGAAACTGACAGAATGTATGGGTTTAATATACCATGGAGGTGATATGTGTCTGCGAATATGAGTAAGGAGTTCTTATCGCTTTCTATTGTTTTTTTTTTAATTTATGGCTAGAAAAAGTTGAGTTAGGTCATCTGTATACCTGTTACAGTATATATATGTTACAATGACAAAGGGGTATATTTTACAGCCTATCACCACGTTTTAAAATTTGATTGCAGTTATGCAAGAGAGATCTATACGCCGTGTCATGTTTCCACAACCTTCCACTTCAAATTAGATAGCTCAATTGTGATAAGAAATAGTTAGATGATCTTCATGTGATAAAAACAAATTCTCATTTTATTTCTAGTAGGTCTAAAGAGAATTAGTGTCTAAGTGCGTAGTTCCAAAATGTAATTCGCATGGATAAGAACCGGCAAGAAACTCAATTAATTTTGAATCTTAAATCTATGCCAGAAACTATAATTTCCTTTGTGTAAAAAAAAAACAAATGCGTAGTAAGTAGGTATTATCGAAACGTGTTGAGGCCTCATTGATCAACATGTTTGCAGTTTGTGTTCAATAATAGTGGAAACGGCCTTATTAGTACAATTTGCATGTGCCAACAATACTGCGCCTTGTTTGTACATAATTGAGCATAAATTATCCACGAACTCTGATATAGCTATTTAATTAAGCAGAATAAATATGATTAGGCTTTTGTGTTGTGATGGCTTTGCGGTTCTATGCAGGTGCACGTATGATTCCTAAGCAGGCAAATTACCATTGTGATTTTTTTTCGAAGAACTTTAAAAAAAAAATGTTTGTTTTCTACACTAAGGTGTGCACGAAAAAAATTCAAACATCCGTGATTTTAAGAATACGACTAAATGTCTAACAATTATAACCGCTTAGGTATCTATTTTTATTCTTTTTCTAAACAAAAAGTTCTCACTATTAACAGTCTTGTTTTTATAATTTTATTACTTCATATACCTACAGGAAAGTGCATGAAAAGCTTTATCGGAAACTCGTAATGACCTCTAAATGATAATTAACGATATCTTTGTAATTATTATGAAGACCATTCTGACCTGTCATTAGCCGGAGTGTGGGGCTAAATAACCTGAATGACGTTTAGGGTTGACAACGAGTCACAAACAGACATCATTAAAAAAAAGAAGAAAGTAAGAGGGGGTCAATGACAACTGTCAATTTAAGAATGTTGCAGTTGAGAAAACGAGACAGGAGATTAGAGTGGCGTCTCGCTCTTACAGCTGCAAGGATCATACTTCGAAAACCGAAACGTGTTGTTAACTGTGAGAATACTGGACATACCCATACGAATAGATATCGACAATTCATTACAATCACTTACTCAGTGACTTCGTTTTGAAGACTTACGTTTTTTGTTTTGATAAAATGGTAGCCTGTAGGTATATCTCACAAGTTTAAATTTGCAGCTGTTTAAATGACGTTGGTAGTATCTACAAGGTCTATTGGTATTATGACAGGACGCAACAAGCTTCGTGTTGTTTGGTACGCTGATTTGAAAAAAAAGAAGCATGGTCGCAAGTCTTAAAAAAATCGGTAGTGATATTATTGTAATATGTAATCTGAGTTTATATAACTCCACAATACTATCCATTAGGAATTTAGTCAATTTTATGTTTTAAAAATGCTGTTCCACTAACGTAGCAAATATAATTATTAAATTACTTACTCATTTCAAATTGTAATACTTCTTAATAAAATTGTAAACAACATAATTATTTTCTATCGGTTTTAATTCTATTCGTGCCAGTCCTAGTGACGTGGCGCTAGTGTTAATGACAGTTCCGTCACAGTACGGAACCGACGGTGTCGGCGACAACTTTTTAAGTTCCTCTTAACGTTAGAAGGAAATAAAATTATATTCGCGTGTCGTTATGAATTAAAACTGTTGAGAATGTTCTAATGTTCTTGAGGTTTTATTGTACTTTTATGTATTTCTATTTTAAATTGTTTTGTTTTGGAATATACAATTGTTTGTATATGTTCAATTTCTTTGTGATTCGTAGCTTAGAACCCTTTAGAAATTATAGTGGGTTCACAAAGCCATTTTTATTAGACATTAATATATTATTTAATGTTTGTGATGTTAAGGTAACAAATTTTGATAAATTAAGTCTTTTGTCTGTATAAAGTGACGTGTACATTAGTACGAATCCGCAATTTATAAGTACCCTATCTACTTGAATCAGTTCGTTTCAACAATTATGTATGTATTATAACATCACTTTAATCCGATTAGTTAAACCAATGTTGTTTTCGTTTAAAAACTATGTCATCCTACCACTGATAGTTGAAAATCCCCCGCAATCCTATATAGGACAGTCGCGCAATTGCGCTAAGAAATAATTCATAGGTACGTATCGACCGGCCGGGCGGCCCCCACCAAGCAGCGGCCCCGATAAGCTGCCAGTTACCGCCAACAGCTTATGTAGCTCGTCACACAAGCTACCTAAGCGATACGGGATTTGCATATCCCGTTTGAATTATATTTCGTGATTGAAGCGCAGGGATCGATTGGTTTTAAACGAAAAGTTAAAGCGTTAAGTATTTTTTGGAAGATTTTAGTTTGAAAATTAAATACAGATCTATTATCTGGATATATGTACTTAATTTTAAAATGATTTTAAGTCTATCTGTAGCGACATGCTGGATTGCTCTTAGTTTTAGCTTTAGATACTAGATAAGGGTGCCTACCGCCACGTTTAAAATTGTATTGTGGCTTTTGTAAAAGCGAATAAGCACACTTCACTTTTCAGAACGGGATCTCTCTTAAATAACTGCAATAAAATACGTAAATACCTGGCAGTAACTGTTCAACACTCACCGAAGTAACACAAAATTGAGTGACGATTCTGTGTTCAGCTACGGCCGCGAAACAATATTAAATTCTATATAGTATAGTCTTTGTTTATCTTTAAAAAACCACATTTAATTCCCAGTGTGCTTGATTGCATGATCTAATCAATACTGAACAAAACAATTGAATTCCCAAAGTCCATCGACCCGTGAAAATTCGCATACAGAGGTTTTGCAAACAAGGGTTAATTTGAACTGAATAATTTCACTTCGTATGTACATACATGTATAGTATAATATTATAAAATCTATGAACTCGGGATGCGTATAAGATGAAGAGAGATAGAACTATCAAGATAGAGAAGGAGAAGAATATTACCACGTAGTTTTCATTCGAAATCAGTTGTGTTACACGAAATAGGGCAAAGATCATTATTTTTCTTGACATGAATCTCGAAAGATTGTTTGACAACCATATCTTGGACTAAATAATCTAAATACAAAATGAGCTACCACACAGGAATTATTACTTTTTTAACAAATAAGGAAACATTGAAACCTTTTCTTTTAGCGCGATTAGTAAAATGTATAGTGATGTAGATTATTAGAAGTTATCAACTGCTGTTCTGCTAACAACCAAGAGAGCTGCTGTCCTTTCAAGGTGTGTTGTGAATAATAACCCCAAATAAGGAGGGTGAGCTAACTCTCAACCTTTGTATGACGTGCCCCACCACATCCTGTACCGTATAAATTCATGAGCTAAAGCAAAATTAATTCACACTAGCTCCTGTAATATTTGCAAACGTGTCGGCGAATGCATTCAACAAAATTTATGTTCGTTTTATTTACTTACGATTTGAATTAAATGTCAGGATGGTAAACATGTATAAAACTAGTTTTAATTATTTTCGATACTTTCAATAAAGTATGCAGAAACTGTGTTTTTGGATTGGTTTTGCATTATATTTGATTCGATCACCAATCTCAGTTAGAATGAACGTTTGTTCTTTAACTTGTAAAGATCATCATCATCATGATCATCATCCTAGCCTTTTTACAATTATGTTAAGGTCGGCTTCCAGTCTAATAGGACGCTGCTAAGTACTAGTGTTTTATAACTTATACAAATATTCATTGATATCTATGTCTTAATTTTACTATAACACGGTAAGATCTATACTGCTAGTTTTTATAATGAAATAAAATATGTTTAAATACAAGTAGCTCACACGGTGGGCACTATTATTATTTAACCAACCATCGACACCCCAAAAACACTTATAACTATACTCAAAAAGCATATTTTCACGAACGCATCTTATTTTATGTAAAAATCAATTATGCATTACCTAGGTCTAACTATATACCTACGAACCGTGACAATGGTAGTAGTCATATCATTACACAAATAGCTGCACTCCACCTTCACAATAACGACCAGTTTCTCAGAATGTCACTTCATTCTGCCCTTTGAATACTTCTTCGAAAACGTTTTACAGTTAATAGACTCGCAATTTCATAAACGCTCTCTTTTAAACTACCCTGTATTTGACTCTATAAAATTATATTCTAGTATAGTGGATACTAATTTGGCTTTACTTGAAAACTGAATCTAAATATGAATCATTTACAAAGAAATAAACGTATCGTAGTCTGTATTCTCAGAAATATTTTCAAGAGATTATTTTTTCGAAATATTGTTTATGCAAGTTTAGGTAATTAAACAGACGCAGATCATGTTTTATATAACGTTTGTGTGTATGAAACCCAACGACTTTTTCAAAACAGATAGTCTATTAGCCTTTTTGGGCACGTTTTCCGCTTTGTAAATACTATTTTATCTTTTTCTCTTTAGCAGATATGCGTCTAGGTGAATTTTTAAATGTAAAAAATTAAACCTGTTTGCAAAACATTTGTATGGAAATGCAATGTTTGGAAGATTCGATGTTTCAAATATGGCGGGGTTAGTTTAATCACGATGCATTCGATCACTTAAGGAATCAATACTCCTATCACTAACGTCGCTTTTTATTTGAACAAAACAACCCGGGCCTATGTTTCGTTCTAAATATACCACCGATAATTAAGCAACTTTGAACCTTATTCCTAGTTCAATTAGAATTACTTTAGTTAACCCATCGGTAAGTACCTTATGATTTTCTAATGACAACACCCTGGAGAATGAAACAACAAAGAGAAAAGAGATTTTTCTCCCAAGGTTTGTTTACCCGAGAATGTTTAAGGCTTCGAACTTTCTGGAACCCACCGGAATGTTCAATTTCTAAACTGTTATTGTTCATTAACGTTGTCTCAAGTTTATGTAGAACATTATGTACAGTATGAGGTTTACGATGTTTTACGAATCACGGGTTTGAAATTTCGCTTCGTGATTTTAATGAAGGTTGGGTACTGTCTGAAACAAAAGTCTGTGAATATTCTAGACTCTTCTAGATATTTGTTTCGGATTTTACCCACAATGAAGCTATCATTTGAGTGGTAATTTGTGTATTGGTTTCATTGAAGTTTTTTGTAAAGCTTCAAGTTGAGATTACATTGTTTTCTTGTCCAAAAGAAAATCTTTCTATACCCAGTCTATGTATTTTTGCTGCCATTACGCACAGAAGTAAATAATTATAATTAATTAACTCATTTCAGGCCAGAAATAATTACGATACGATTTTATAGTTCAGAACAGAGAGTTTTATTGTCCGTGACGACAACTTAACACGATGAAATAACATGGTTTCATTAGAGTCCCTGTAGCCATTTTCTCCCACCATCAACCAACCCCAGTAAACTACCATACATAACAGTTGCAGTATGTTTATTGCCAGGAAACCATTTCTGCCGACTTGCAAAAAGGCACCATTGTACATAACTGGAATCTGGCATGGCTCCAGAATAGGCTGGGATGAAAACAAAAATTTATGATGCGATGTTTTTATAAATATGTCGGTTATATTGGTGACCTCGCATGTGGAAACGCAGTGTTGGTAGCATGGTGTGGTAAATGGTTAAAGTCAGAAAAGATCAGAAGTCAATGAAGAGGTTTTATAGAAAATAGCGTGAGGAGGACTCATACTACAATGATAAAAGTGCGGTTGTCAGATCGCGAGTGGACTTGCACATCAGCTCATGATATTGGACTTTGGTTGGTTCTTAAACTACTCGAACGATTAAGAAGCCGTTCATCTGATTTAGACTTGTATTATGATAGGTTGACTGGTTTTTTGATTTTGAAGAAAATGTTTTTTTATTGTCTTTCGTATGAGCAACTTTCTCCCCCGATAACTTCACTAATATTCCACTCCACCTAAAATAGCCATCTAGCCATCGTGGTATGCTTCTATGTCGAACTGTTTTCAGTGAGAGGGTCGTCCTTAACACCTCACATGTGGTACAACATTAGTTATCATTTGAGAACGAAGCTTTAGTAGTTTGTCCACAGCCACGTTCTGAGGAACCAGTTGAACTTAATTTAATGAACTTATTTCAACTGGTTCATTAGTTCATGTTTTCGAAACAATTTTTCTCTAAAGATCTAGGAAATTAAACTACTCTCAAAGATTTCCAAGGAAAGATTTTGCTTTTGAAGTTATGTTTGAAACATAAAAGCCACAGGAGAAGAAAAATAGTCAGATTAAAAGTGAGCAAGTTTGCATCCCTATCAACTTTCACAGTCCCAGAGCAGCTAACTTTTACGTTCATTTAAAAATCGTCCACATGAAAGTATTGACCGTGATATATCGCAGTTCTAAACTTCTCCAACTTTTCACTATTAGTTCGTATGCCTACATATGTTCTCGATTCACGCTGTATGTGCATCAAGGGACCTCGTAAACTTGCCAGGAAATGCATTGTCGGTTATTTTGTTGGCTAGCCAACTGAAATGTTACTGTTACTAACTTTTGTAAACTGTCCAAGTTTGCGTTAGTATACACTTACTGAGGCCAACGCGGTAGGATTATAAAAAGTTTGAAGATGTAAAAACATGTTTTCACCGAAATGGTATAAGTTTTTTAGCATCTCCAGTTATGACGAACATATAAAAGAAAAGCTGTACAGTATACGTGTACTGACACAGTTTTTACATTATTCTGTTAAAATATTGCATCGTCGCTACGGCGTAGCTAACGTGACTACGCCGCTACGCTGATGTAGCCGGTATCTGATTCACTACACGTCATGAAACTGAGTGGTTTTAATTAGCGATCCATTTCTTGCTTGTACAGTGTTAATCTACGTAATTACTGTGTTGCAATATTATCCATTAAAGCTGGCTCTTTCATTTTAAATCTCTGGAAGGAAAACCCAAAAATAATATATTTAGTACCACTTTTATTTAAAATAACATTTAATAATATCTTAATTTAAAAAGTGCGTAATTTATCTATTGAATGCAATCTTAAATTTTCTCTATGTAATTTTTGTACATAAAATGAAAGCTTCTAAGATAACTATTTAAGCTTTTTATAATGATAAGTTCTAAGAACGTAATATAACTCTACATTTACAAGTGTTTCATGTGAATGAACTCGTTTACAAAGAAATAACCTTACAAGGATTCGTTCAATGTTTGATGTATGTGAAAGAGTAAAGTTTCAAATGTTTTATTCTAATTTCAGAATGTGTTTTTAATATTTATAACTTAAAGGTTCATTGATAAGTTGACCTTTAAGGAGCTTAGAGGAGCTCGTGGCTAAGGAGGAGCTCGTGGCTAAAGAGGAGCTCGTGGCTAAGCTATAACCGCAGAAGTGAAACGATCACTAGTTAAGCTATGCTTGACGCGGTTGGTCCGTAGATGGGTGACATCTTTGTCATAAGGAGTTCCTCCGCGTTTCGGAAGGCACGTTAAATTGTGGGTCCCGGCTGTTATTCTTACATCTTTGACAGTCGTTACAGGTAGTCAGAAGCTTGAAAAGTCTGACGACCAGTCTAACCAAGGGGTATCGTGTTGCCCAGCTAACTGGGTTGAGGAGGTCAGGGAGGCAGTCGCTCCTTGTAAAACACTGGTACTTAGCTGAAACCGGATAGACTGGTAGCCAACCCCAGCATAGTTGGGAAAAGGCTAGGCCAATGATGATAAGTTGTCCTTTTACAAAGTCAATAAATTAGTCAATGATATTTTAATATCGAACAAGGTAATAAATACTCATTTTACTTTATTTATTTAAATAACGTATGACAATTAATTTTAAGTGTATTGTGGTTAACTTTGTTATATGACAAACTTATATTTGAGGTTTGACTAAATTAAGTTTTCTCTTTCAGTTATATTACTGTGTGTAATGTTTATTCAAATGTTGACCGCAAAATATCAGTCGTAACTATCCAGTGAACATCTGTCTCGGATGACATGTAAATATTTGACAAGCTTGACATATATCGCGGTTTTTATATAAAATGTATTATCATGAATATCATATATGTAGTTTAATATGTATGAGTTGTTGGTATTTATAACCTGTCATTTTAGGATATTGCTGTACCAGTTTACGTTAGTGGTTTTTGCCCAAGTTATTGACAATATTGGTTAGAGTTGAAGAGCATTATTTCTGAGAGTCCAATGTTGAACTAAAACACACACAGACAGAAGTGTGCGTGTTTTAGTATTATAAGTGTAATCATATTAACAATACTAAAATGTATAGGTGCAAAGAAATTTGTGTCATAAAAATCTGAATTTCGTGAATACATTTTAATATCTTTCACGAGGTCGATTCATAATCATGTATTTAAAACCCATGGTTAAATCCCACGTCTTCATCGGAATTGCTCGACTTCTTTGGTTCTGAAACGTATTCCTGGATCATGAACAGAAAAACTTATTGTAATTGTATTAATTGCATATTCAAGCTGGCCAAAGGCCTAAAATATAGAACTCACATTAACAGCACTAAATGCAATACAGCAAGTTATACTAAGAACCAGAATTCATTATCAAAAATTGCTATTTATGATTATCTATAGCATCAAAACAACTACTAAGGTACTCACGCCTCAACTCCACTGTATTAACGGCACACATTGTCCTAAATCTTCTGGTTGAACTTTTAGCTAGCAAGATGCAAGTTATTTGCATAGTATTTCTC
This sequence comes from Trichoplusia ni, assembly GCF_003590095.1. Classification (NCBI taxonomy): domain Eukaryota; kingdom Metazoa; phylum Arthropoda; class Insecta; order Lepidoptera; family Noctuidae; genus Trichoplusia; species Trichoplusia ni. The sequence goes on along the minus strand of NC_039480.1, from coordinate 13,529,666 downwards.
CATTAACGTCAAGGCTGCCTAATAGCGAGCTCAACTTTCAAATTACTGAACTACCTTGTAGTAGCTAGAAACATTTACTTGTACAGGTATTATGTGTTAGAGAAGAACCAGGTTATATTTTGAATACTGTTTTTGTCCTACACCTTGAAGAATTTCGTTCACAAAAAAAATCTTAAAAATATTTCAACAAAATTGTTATTAACTGATAGAAGTTTGTATAGTAGACAATTATTTTTTCCGGGTAAATTTCTAGGCTGCTGTTCCCAAAAGGTAGAAACGGAACTCTATTACTAAGGCTCTGTTATCTATCCTTTGTCACCAAGCTGTATCTCATGAACCATTATAGCTCATGAGTATGTATATAGCAAATAAAAAAAATAAAAAATAAGGTGCATAACCCACGTGTTTTTAAAATCTCTCTCTCTTTTTATACCACTATATCAAAATATGTTTTCATATGATCCAACTCTACATCCAAACATAAATTATATCCCCTTTGCTCTACAAACCATTTTCAAAGCAGATAAACTTTCAAATGTCGCGTCGCGTGAAAACGAATCTTAATAGAGATGGGTAGGGATGTGCCCCGGCTCCGCCTGTTGAATTATTAATGTAGAGACATGATACTTCGCGACATCGGCACGTAGAGAACGGCATAACTACTTTCCCGATTCAAAAACAAGTTGAGAATCGAGTTTTGATGTGCATGTATCATGTGGGAACGTTGTGAAGTGAATGAATGGATTTGTGTCTTGGTGGTATTATATGTACGTTTGTTTTTGCCTTATCTTTTCTTAAGCCTGGTCTGGTTTGGATTCTTGTTTCATCGGTTTTAGATGAACCCCCGACGCAAAGTGAGGGTTGTTATATTGTTATTGACGTTTTTGTCTGTGTCATCATAGTTCCCGAACGATATTGCGCGATTTCAATTTAGTTTGTTTTGTATTAAAGGTGAATTCAGTAGCAAAAGTTTTCGGGGGGAAAGTTATACCGTCGTTTATTTTATAAAACAGTACAGATAAAATTAGATAAATTAAGTAATGATTTTGTTTTGTTTATTCTCACTTTTGTATAATGTTTCTTTACGTGGATTGCGATTTAAAGTAGCTAGAAACTGGGACACATTACGAATATACAGCTCAGAACTAGTATTAATACAACTCGACCACTGGCTATATCGATTTCCTTTGCACTGAAAATTAGGTCAATGACCTAAAAATAATGAAATAAATCTGTTTCATATTTCAATGAAATATGTATGTACGTTACATATGAAGTGCAATGAACTTTAGTTATCCAACCGATAGTTGCAAACTTATGACTAGTTTCAATAAACTTGTCTAGACTTGAATATTACTCGAATGAACAAGTACCACTGTAGGAGATATTCTTCAACTAAATCTTCGGTGCAGTACATAATGGTGTATCATAACAATAAATTGCACGAACAGCATCCGTACTTCTAAGTTTCTGTACGAAAATCGATATTGTACACCTTGAAATGATAGAGAGTTGCTCTATCATTTCAAGGTGTACAATATCGATTTATAAACATTTGTCATTTTGTATGCACTTTTACTATCATGAGAAAGGCCGTAAGGACGGATCTAAATTTTTACTTTCTTTAAAAGTACCACATTCTATAATTCAGTACATCTTTTCCTAAAGTGTTGTTTACAAACAAACTTTTCTGTCGTCATTTTCGTTTTTTGAGAGAAGAGACCAAATCTGATTTTAATGTTCGTTATTGGTCATTGCTGACTTAGTTTTTTGCATGCTTATGACGTTGATTAATTCCTTTATTAGCATTAACAGAAATCATTCCGACCAGGTGCGGGTCGCAAAAATGTGCCTTCAGAACAAACAGGACAAAGAAATTGAAATACAGCCTAGTTACCGACTGACGTACAGAAGTTACGGACAGACGACGCTTTATACTTCGGGTATGGAAACCGAACATCACAACGCAACGCAAGAAATGTAAACTTTTATACCGTTGATACCTTCAACTCCAATGCGTTAATTTTTAGTATCCATAAATGGTTTTGATATGTGAATATGATATACCCCGCTGATGTACACATTAATGTTTGTAATGCGGCTGTATTTACTCTTTTGCTTGGTGAGGGCAATTCATTTAGATTTAAGACAGAACAGTCATAGCCTGTCACAGATACTATGATTAATTGTAACATATCTATGTGTCTATGTATTTGTATCTTGAATGGGTAAGATTCATGAAGAGTTATGTGCATTGACAGCAATGAATTATGTAATATATTAGCATATCATGACATATGATTTTGGTAAAAGAATATTAAAATTGTGGAACAAAGATACAAGGATTCAACTTTGCTCTGCCTGAATTATTTTTTAAGTTGACTCAACTTATATAAGACTCTACTTTCTGATGTTCTCTTTTCACTATACTTTGTACAATGACATAGTATATCACAATTTTCATATGTTCCGTGTTCAGTTTACTGCATCAAACTCATTTCCTCGACATATTTATGGCAAAGTCTGTCGTAAAGTTATAACGATGCGATGATTTCGCGAATGTATCATAAAAATCTAATAAATAACGTTCCATATAATTCACGTTTAATAACTTTATTAGGAGGTTACTCTGAACGAAATGACGACAGAATATTTGATGAGTCAATTCGCTTGTAGATAATCGAAAAATTATTGTTTAAGGTTGGTTATGTATTGTGTGCCAATAAACAAGGTTTCCTCCCAGGTAGGCAAAGAAAATTTGTATGTATAGAGAGTAAAGTGCACGGATAGCCTAGCAGTTGATAATAATTAAGTAGTTCTTTGTAAGCTGTCATATAAAGTTTTAGTTTGGATTGTATTCGTATTTATCTCAAAAAATAATTGTTCTATGCAAATTCAAAGCATTCAAGATTTTTACCGTGATACGTAAGCTTAACGGAAGGTATCCAGTTGCATACTTGTGTTTATTTAAGTGCCAGGCTTTATGGCAAATTGCTATGTTAATTGCACAACGCTCTTTTAATATATCCTTCTTTCCTTCCACATTTAGACTTGAGTTATTGAGTTCGTGTTTCGCATTGCAAATTGCTACGCCGTAGCCACGTCGTGCCGTAGGCGCCTACGGCTACGACTGTAATACATTTTGTGTAGACTAGAAACATTCTGTGGTTTTTAATTTGACTCGTTATTCTGTTAAGCGACTTTTAATGGCTTATTGGTAAAGCGTTTTTACACGTAACTAAAGTCTATTTAATTTAATGAGTTGAGTATTGTGTATCCAAACAATTATAAGTTTTGATTGTGAACCAAACTATTGTAATAACACAATATAAACTTTTACTACGGTAACGAGATTTGTTAATTGAAATTTATTCCAACAAGAATTTTACATTGATCACTTGAATTTTATACGATTCCGTAGGGAAAAGGAAAATAATTTAAAAAGTTGTGTGAAAGTGATATTTATTAGTTAATTATGTATATTATACTAAGGCGTGTATGCCTGTACTATAACAAGGCGATGTAATTCTCAAATTGCGTTAAGATCTGATTAAACTAACAACTGGATATAGAAGTTGTGATATTACAGTGTTATACTCTATTTCAATTGTCACTCGGTTTACAAAGGGTTACGTCATCGCTCTTCATTACTGCAGTTAGCGATACGATATACCTGCATTTGAGAATGTTACTCAAAGTAACAGAACTACCCGATTGTTACCTAACTAATAATCTGATTATAAGTATACGGTTTTACACAAGTAAATAGTGCTTAAACAGACCTCGATCATATTAAATGCGAATAATCTTACATGGAAAGTAGTCAATACTTATATATTTAATGAAAAAAAAAATTTAAGTTTTGAAAATATTCTAAAATACTCACTTATAACATGGAAACCAAATTCTCTTTTTAACTGACTTCAAAAAGGAGGAGGTTCTCAATTCGACCCGTATGTTTTTTTTGTATTATGATATGATAACTATTATCACTATAATAATTACTCGGACCGTGTAAAACAGATTTATTAGGCTATCAACTGAAGTTTACAGATAGTATAATTTAAAGTTACGGAGACCCTTAAGCCCGTTTCCCACGATCGATTCTCTACGTTGTAAGGAAAATTATAACTCTTTATTCCACTGCCGTTCTCTTCCACCATTATAGTACTGCTTTGAGAAGTGCTCTAGGTTCCTCTATTGTTTTCCGACTAAAAGCTAATGATTTTTATCCACGACGGGATATTTCGGCCCCGCACCCAACATACCTAGTCGTTGACGTCCGCTATACACAGGCCAGTTGTCATAGCACAGATGTTTTTGCCGAAGTCCGTCGTTATTCATTACAAGTTAGTAACTTCAAGTGTGTTTTGCTAGGTGCGTCAGTGACCTTCGCAGTTTGGTCTTGTAGACGATATCCCTAACAGTGCTAAACCAGCTTACGAAACACATTTAATACCCGTAGCTATATAGTTGTCCTTTCCCAGATGATTCGATGTTATCTTCAACTTCCTTATTAATGTATGTTGTTGTGATAATTAATTTGCGATAATTTCGATCTGAGGTCGTATCTGTATTAGTATTTAGTGGTCTTAGTTATGTTTTGGGACCCTTTACTTAAAGGTTGTATTTGTTAGTGATAGAACACAAAATTAGGTTATTAGATTTTAATGGTATTGTTATGCCATTCAAATTTGTTTGAGGAATAGAGATAAAGTAAAACTTCTGTAAAACACTAATATCATTTTACAATTCTTAGCCATTATTTTTTATGAATAACAACTCTTTACAGCGCTCACAAGTCATTAATAAAGCCTACAGTATATGCTGGCCAACATTGGCGTAAGTTGGCCATTGACACACACTGATGGAATATTAACTACATTGATTCATCGCTTCCAACAATCGGAACAAAGAACTTAGAAGTTACGAAGTTTGGTCACAGTTAGACGTAGTTTAGAGATCGAAGCTTGAATACTATATAACTCAAAATCGAAATCGCGCAAAAAGCATGAAAAAGTTGCGTTTAAAAACTCTTTCGTTCTTGTCGAATATTTTTAATGAAAACCCCATATATAGAGATTATTATCCATAAGTTCCTGATGTAATGAACAATCTTTTTTAGCCTGTACTGCGTCCCCGCTAGGCAAATATCGCCATCCTTAGACTTTCAACTCCTTCTTTGTATCATTTCACCAGACGAATAACCAGTAAAATTTCGGAATACTATTTTATAAAGGTCAAGACATCCATCAAACGTCATCCTGAAACCGAAACAGCCGCCTACCGACGATCCCTATTTATTCCCTAACAAATCATTTTCAAAACATATGATAACCATCTGTTTGTCAAGTACCAAGATGTATGGCCTAATAACGTTTTCCCGATACGGAGCAATATAGCCACGATATTGAACAAGCGGTAAGAATAGCAATCAGCTGGCAACACGGATGGAAACTAGGTATCTGCATTATTGGGAGGATGACGTGCCCCGAATACTGAGGGAGCGATGATCGATATCTGTTGATCTGGGTAACAAGCTAGACGGCTCTGTCTCTTGAATTACGTTCGATTTTGATGTTTACATTGGAGAATCTTTAAAGAAGAGAGGGAATATAGGCTGTTCAAAAATAATAATTATTTAAGAACAGAAAACTTGATGAAATCTTTAAGTAACCAAATAACTACTACTACTTTATATATTTCTTAGACTTTTCTTAGTTTTTTGCTAGAAGAAAGGTTAAATGATCTAAGAAAATTAATAAAAGATTTATCTTATTTAAAAATGATTATTCTTATACCAAATTTCCACGTAATAACTGATTAGCCAGATTTTTCATTATCCAAGTCAGATTTTCTTTGTGCTATTCAAATCTGTTTTTATAACCAGTTTCAATGTATTGCGTCCTTGAAAAGGCGCCAAGTTGTTATAACAAGAGCTCAAGGTGAGCCTTTTACTAGCCTTAAATAAATAATAAAAAATGTTTCAAAGTTACCTACAAATGACATTGCTTAAACGTCGATGTTGGCTTGTTTCACCGATTCAATGAATTGAAAAAATTTCGTTTGAATGGCTGGACTGATGTGGTATTGATGAGAATTTGAAAGATGACAAGACAGATTATGCGTTTTTTTTTTTGTAGAAGTCTTACTGAAAGATTGGTAGGTTAGTTGCGTGTGCGGAGTAAAGACCGGTCATGTGTGTATTGAACTGGCGCAGAAAAACAAAATTGCTCAAAAAAATGTAATTAATTATTGGGTCCAATAGGCAGTCTCTTGTAGGTAAAATTTGAAATTTATGATAACTTTCGTCGACTTGACTCCTGATTACATTGGCCCGAAACTAGACGGGCTATCCCGATAAATTCGCGTGAGTAAACCGTTCGTTAATAATCACAACATTTAAAACAGTATCTATAACCACTAGCGACAATTAATTAAATGGAAATGAACAAGGCAACTAGACCGATGAAACGTAAATAGCATAAACGTACTCATGTTCAAAGTAGGTTTAAGTCCTAATTAAAAGTTAAAACACATTAAAAATAAATAAAAAAACACGGACCAGTGCGTGTTCACGTAATCAGCTTATGAAATGCTTAGTGAAATTAAATATAAACGAGCGGGCCGCTTAATTTTAGAACGAACTTTACAACGTTTTGATATATTACGTGACCTAATTCCCAACTCAATCTTACAACATTATAACCATAACAAGTACACAAATCTCTCTAATATCCATGCAAATAACGTACATAAAGTATCTTAACTCCTAATTCAAAGTACTCCTTGTACCTGTACTGCAGAATATCAAAGCAAACCTGCTGCTGTTGTGGGAAAGAGATGGCGCTCTACATAGGGCCTAGCGTTCTCTCACTCCGACAATAACGACAGTTTTGCTTGAAGGTTTCATAGTAAGAGAGCAGCGCAATAATATCCTATATTTGTCAAAGACATTGCCGTAGCTCAGTGCGCGTTTATCTTAAATTAGTGTGTTTCTGCTACTGCGAACAAATTATGGCTCGTTCGACTCACACCTGTGCCGTACTGCAGACGCATAAATAATAGGGATGAAGGAGATATAGGGATGTTCTGTACTGAGGTAGGGTGTACTGATATAACGCGTTTACTTGAGCATGTTGGAGAGTATAGAGAGTATAGATTGTTAGGACTATAATATGTTGCTTCTCTCACAGAAAATTGGTTTGGATGACATTGGAGAGAAATTCAAGTCAGTTCATGAGCGTACCCGTTTTGCCTGTGGAGAGATGCTCTTTGCGACATTATATCGGCAAAAAATGCCAACAATAATTGAAATAAACTACACCTAAAATATTATCAACAAGTATTTCTAAAAATGCTTACAATATCTAGGTACATATTATATTTCAAATAAATGACAAGATCTGTCGAATTTCGACACAAATACCGTTACAATTTCACTTCAATACTTAAGGTACAATCCATTAAATTGACTCAATTCTCTGCCAAATAAATTCCAAGTAAATAGAATCTAAATAGTCGAATAATTTGAGACGATAGATCAATGATTGACTAGAGCCGGTGCAAATCGATTTACAACGGAATTGCAATCGGAAATACCGAATCAATTCAGGCAATTTGCCGATGATTCTGGAGCCGGTATAACGAATTCCGCCGCGCCAAGACCTGCTAGACGCTCGCCTCATTGTTTATCGATGCGAACTAATTTCTGTATTTTGTAACTTTGTTAGCGTTACGAATTTGATGTAAAAACATTTGTGGTACGAAATTTGCTTAGAATGTTCGGATTTCGGATCATTAAATAAAATTATACTGTTATATAAAATGAAATAACGAAAAATTTCGTTACATAGGTAGCTATTTTTTATGTTATTGGGTTATAAGCAAGATTTAAAATTTTCGAAATGAGAAATATTTTTTTGAAACAAATGTTTCAAGTGAAGTTTTTGTTTCATGGTCAACTACAAAACACAACAATGTTTTACTATCATTTTACCCGCCTACAATTATGATAATAACGTTGAACAAAACTAACATTGCTATTCTCATTGTTGCAGGCGTTCGAGCGCGGGTCTGCTGGCTCCGCAGCTGGCATGCCAGTCATCCTCCCCGGCGGCGTCAGCGCCGGCGCCGCCGCTCCCCGCGCCGGCGTCACCCCCGCGCGTGGTCTCCGCCCCGCCCGCCGCCATCCAGCCCCCTCCCGACCCCGCCCCGCAAGACCAAGAAGATGGCGTCAGATTGCGGCGCACACACACTGTCGCTGTACGAGACTACCTCAAGAGGGAAACGCAGACGTTTTTCGGCGTTCAGAGGGATAACGAGAGGGAACAAAGACGGCTGTGGTATGAGAGGCGGAGGAGGCACGCGGCGCGGGCGCTCGGTGACCTCCGGCCCGACCTGCCGCCCGATCATCATCCTGATGATGATGATATTAGGTAAGTCTCTCCTCCTGACATTAACTACGACGTTTTTTCAAGGTCATGCTGTGTTGGTCACTATCAAGATAAAGATAGAGACGAATACACATTTAAGAACGCTACCTAATTAAGTGTCGTCGCTTGTTCCATATTCCCAAGTCTAAATGCCGTATGTAAACATAAAACACTGATTGGATTGAGGTTCGATAGACCGAGAGTAGTAAACTATTTTAATTAATCGAACAAAGGTAATATGACCTCATAATACATGGCAGTTATTAGTATTAGTTTTATCGATTGACCTAAAACCTGGAATTGGTCCATAAAATATTTATGTTACTTCTGAATTACTTTATATTTTGCAAAATTCTACGGAAATATTTAAATCTCCATGTAAATATTTGCCTAAAAGTAGTAAAGCTAGCTAGTGTCTTGAGAAAGAAATTCTAGAACGATTTAGAAGTGAGTATAAAAACTATTGTCCAAGGTAGGTACGCTGTATTGTATGTTACGAATACATCATCAATCAATAATACCGCCACCCTTTGCGAATTATTAAACTTCATTGTTCATGCCCACACCGTAGACAGCTAAAGGTTCTAAGCGACAAATGTATGCAAATAATGGTAAAGCTAATACAATTCACTTTATACCTTATGGAAACATAGCTAAGGTCGAAAATCATTTGATCAGTTCTTTGATTTTTGATGTAAATTATGAAATTAAATGGAGTAAAGTGTAAATTGCTTATCATACGTGCATTAACTAACGTGTAACACCGTGTACGAAACACCTAAATTATACATGAGTTTAGCGTAATATTTATAAATTAAACATAGCAAGCTGATTTTCCAGTATGGCGACGGAAAAATATACAATACAAAAATGATTTTAAAGATTGGTCCTACAAATGAAGTTCAAGTCAATATGTCATTTATTGTATAAACATTGGCTAAACGCTACTCGGCAGAAAAATATATAATTCGTAGATTCGATTTTTGAAACAAATTGACCAGTTATGTGCGTAATTGTTTTACACATGGTTAAACAGTTTATGTGGTAGTTACGCACATTAAAATACGATTTACACACCGTACCAAATGAAGTGCTAACTACATGAAATGCCATATTCAGATCACTGAATAATTGTACTCGCATTGAGCATTTTATAAAGTCACTTATAATTTTGTAAATTGTTATAACTTTTAAGCGAAAACTTTATTAACAGAAATATTGCACGATATAACATGTAACATTATATATGTATTTTTTTGTGCTGTACTTACAAATTAATTACGCCCAAACATGTTTTTATAAACTTACTCATAAATAAACGGTGTGTTTTTTAACTAGTGAAATTATTCTTTTTCCTTATCCACACTACGTAGGTTCAGTTAGTCTTACTTTTTAATTATTTATTTTAACAGATAGTTTCTTTTCTAATTGGATTACCTTCTTATATAATACTAAATATTTCAAGCTCACTGGAAGAAAGAGTTTTTCCAACACGGTATCGCGATAAGAAGTTTCCTAAGATGTTTTGAACATAACATCGCATTTTAGTCACGACTATGTATATACAAAGGTATAGAGTCTTCCACATCAAAACAATAATAATAAGAAAGTTGTATCTAACAAGTTGACGTAGCTTAACTCGTTCGCGACGAGATTGATACGAAATTCAATTTTCGCGGTAGCAATCCAACGTTGTTTTCCTGGAGTTTCCCGGAATTTCTTGGAACACATCAAGGGCTTTCCTGGACATTAAAGTGGATATCTAGGTGTTTAAACGAAGCATTCGAGAAGCATTATTCAATTTTGTATTAAAAGGAGTTAAAAACAGGGATTACAAACAAAGAGGTTTGTTTTCTCTTCAGATATAGTCCCAGAACAGAATAAAGACTTCAGGTCTCTTTCACTGTGTTTGAGTGTGAAGTCATTGATTAAGACATAAAAATAAAATTGACAACTGATTAAAAAGATATAACAAAATAAGATCATAATCAAAGGCAGGATTAATAGTAGGAACCTACGGAACCCATTTATAGAATACTATCCTTTTTAATATTCGAACTCATGAAAGATTAGTCGACTTATCAATTAATCCAATTCAGTTACATCGATCGTCCTACCCGAATAGACGCTCACAAGCGCCTTTGTAAATGGACTACAGATCAGAATAATCCCGGTTACCGCTGTTACCTCGGACTGGTTACTCCGATGCAGTCGAACATTTTCCCACCACCGGCCGAACGCCTACCAACACCGCTCTTTTAAAATAATATTAGTATTGATGTAAAAGAAAGAAAGTCCGACTAAGGGGCATCGTGTTGCCCAGGTTGAGGTGGTCAGATAAGCAGTCGCTCCTTGTAAACACTGGTACTAGCTGAATCCAACCATAATGTAGTTGGAAAAGGCTTAACAAGAAAGAAAGGCGCAACTCTACATCGTGTATTTTGCTGTCACGCTGCCTCAACTACGATAAATACTTTTAGGACTAGGCGGTATACTTATAGAGCTAAATCATCGCGGTTATTCTCATTACCCTGGATATCCTCGTTTCACTGGTTGTCCCTTCAGTCTTGCCAATACAGCCTCCTTGGTATAATAAAATTAACCGTAACTATTCGCTATCGTCTGTGACAACACTCTTTAGGCATTTTGTATTCTTGAGTCGAACTTAGTTAATGGCGAACACAATTAGGTTTATCTTAATGTAATTAGGCTGGATTCCTTTAAAATAGGTGCTGCTTAATTTTGTTGGAAGTAAAGACATTTGGGCCGTTTAAGTGGAATGAAATTATAATTGTTTGTAAATTTGACTAAAAAGTTAAAAAAGTAGAGTAGCTAGAATGTTGAAATTTTCACAGAAGATGTTTTTCTAATTCCTCCTACACATATGTCATTTAAAATTGAGGTTAAGCAATGGTTGGTTAGGTCATTAATTGTTTGTCCCCTTTTTTTTGTTCTATTTTACCCTTGTAGCCTTTCTACATTGCGAGTCCGACTCGCACTTAACTGGATTTATTATATTTACGTAAGAACTTTACATACACACACGCAAACGTTTCACGACCATAATTAATAAAGGTAAGTACTAACTACTAAGGTTTGCTAACAGCTACTAACAGTTCTACGAATAGTCGACAACAACACGCAAGTACCAGGCGACCATAATCACAAGGGGTATTACGCTTAGGAAGTGAGTCATAAGACAATGAGTTGTTTATCCCTGAGGACGTCCGGGCGAGGCGACCTTATTAATGTCCTTGTTAATTCTTGACTCCTGGTACTTTAACTTCGTGGATGCATACTAGTGTTAAATTTACATTTGTTTGCCGTTGTTTGGTACTCAATCGAAGTTTTGAATTGTGATTTATGTTACGATGCGATGGTTTGACTAGACTTGCTCGTAGTAAGTTTGTTGATGTTTGTAATTATGGATCACTTTAAGAGCTTAGCTTTAGTCTATTTATGTTCAATGATGCTCCATTTCATTTTGGCATCTATCAGGGGTAGTCGGAAAAATCCGTCAGTTAGGGCCATCTGTCTGGGGTAGTCGGTAAAACAGACATAAAGAATCCAAAGCGAATGCAGAACTCTCGCATGCTTGTTACCTGGATCTGAGGAACTGCCTCAGATCCAGGTAGATTAATATTATTATTCAGACTTAATCTATATTCAATTTATTATGAAGTAAAGTCTGTTTAAATCTCCGGTTAAATCTCAAAATGTTATAAATAGAATTTGCACACAATATTTGTGTGGCATACGCTATAAAATCACTCAACCAGAGATGTGCATACGTGCCCTGGTGAAAACAGCCGTCCTGATTTTGAATTACGACTTTCATTCTGACTAAGTATAAAGATTTACATCCTTCAAGCAATTTAGCACATAGCGGGTTATAGAGGTTTACGAAAGTGTTCATACCAAAACATAACTCTAAACAATCTACCCTCCCATTAAAATACTTTACAAAATAAAATTGACGATCTTTATCATCGGAAACTTATTTTCGTCGCTCCACATAAACAAACGGCACCCCAAATCTAAGGAGGTCAGAATACTTATCACATAATTTACTGTAAGCAGGTCACAATATAAAGAATGATCTGTGCTGTAGATAAAGTCCCATCGTGGAGAAAAGAATTCGCTAATCAAAGAGACTCTACCCTTGTTGATTGAGACCTTTTGTATTGAATAACAAGATAATATTGACATAATTTGATTAATACAATTTATTGTGGTGAAACCTAAGGTAAAAGGTGGTTTATAGTCAATGCATTATACCCACTTTATGTAGCATGTGTGGCATAAAACTGAACAAGTTCTTCTATTCGGCAAAAGCAAAATAAATTTACAAGCACTTCAAATATATATGGCCGTACCAATCGCGCTGAAGCTAGATTTTATTTATTGATTATTTCAAACTACTTAGCTATGACGGTTCATAAAATACAGCGTGACAGATGAATGGACTGACAACATCTTTTTATAGTGTTGCTAAGCAGAGTATGTTGGGTAGGGCACGCTAAAAAAGAAGCAACATCTCATTTAATTAGTATTTTAATTAATGTGGTCAATCCACCATGGTCTTGTTATAAAATTCCGAATATGATTGCATTGACACGAGATCGTCAAAAGTCTATATAATAAAACCTTTTTTATATTGACCTTAGTAAACCATCAGTAAATACCTAACGAAGCCTCATATTTCTCATACAACTATACAGAAGTTACTTTGAAATGTAGGTACTTGAAATCTAAATCCGGCGGAAGTTTGCACGGAATAAGCATTTTTATTGGCATCGTGCACTCTCGAGGTACAAAGGAGTTTGCTAAACTCAGTGTGTTCGGCACGTTTTGGAAGTATTGAGCTATACGTTTAGATTTGTTAGAGGAGACCAAGATAACAGGACTTTGATTTTTATAAAGATTCTTTGAGTTTAGCTTTTGTGTGTGCAAAAAGTTGACTACAAAAGTTAAAATTTGCACCTTTTTTGTAAATAGAGGCAAGGTTTTTAAATATATACACTAAATAATTACTATATTATTTCCAAGTATTATATCAATCATGGTTTTGTATGTATTAAATAGACATATATCTAATTATTTTAATAAAATCTAGAGGTTATTCTTATCTATGAACTTTGACCTTACTTTGAGTGAAAGAAAACACTCAGACTAGTTCTATAGGTATTTTTATCGACAACAGCTGCCTCTTAGCTCCAATTAATTAAGTGCTCTTAAGTTCTCTTCACGAAGCATATTTATGTCGCTAACTAGTTAAATTAGCTAATCAATTAATAGCCTAGTCTTTAAACAAAACAGCCTATATTTCTTAAGCCATCGCTATTCACAAGCCTCACGAACATTCTGGTTTTTTTGCCAAAATAGGCGATTATAGTCAACGGTGTTTCAAAACTCGTTATTTGATTTTATAGGTGCACTACCCATCATTCTGCGGTATGATAAAAAAAATATTATTGAACTAAAAATATGTATTCCTTACTATGTTTACTTTACATAAAAGTATCAGAATTTAAACCACCACTCAATGTTAAGAAGGTTCGCTATTCCAAACGCCTGTTAGAAAGCACTCAGGCTTAAGCTGACCACAACACTTTTAACTCAACTTTTAGCATAAATTTTATCGAATATATCAGAAATATATGTGTGTGCACTCTACAAAAGCTATCTCGATAGTTGTTTAGAATATTTCTCAGTTTTCCAATGTCGATGTTGGATATTTATTTGACGGTTTCATAAGTTACGTCTGCAATGCCAACATTGAGCTGAAAATTTAATGTAAAATAAATTCCGTTGCAGTATGGAATATGTTTACGGTGTGAAATAAATTCTGAAATGTTTTCCTTGGCTTTTATATTGAATCTTAGTTTGCTATTCCTTGTTTATTCATTCGAAAGTTGTTACTTAATAATGTTTTTATAAGTATCCATTAATTTTAATGTTTACCACTGATGTGTTATAAGTAATAAGATGTAAAGTGAGTAAAATATTTTATTGAACTGTATTCAGTAAGTCTAGAATGATAACATAAATAATTATAATCCATGGCTATGTGCGAGTCGAATTTACGACACAGAGGGTTCCGAAAAATATTCTAGAACAAACAAATAGTTGAGCGACAAATAAATGTTTGCGAACTCTTTGATTCTGATCTGACTGATTTGTTATCCAACAAATTTATGACCGTAACAAACTGAACCTCTACTTTTAGTATTTATTGTTAAAGTGGCACTTAATTCGGACTACTTATATTACTACTTACTATCTTACTACGGTCAGCGATTCTCGAAACCCTTTCATAAATTTTACCTACTCCAAACCACCCTTCACGGTTATTAAGTGGCAGTCATTCAATTTTTATTCAAAACTCAAAACAAGTGCTATTGGCATTTCCTCGAAATGGAACAAAAATGTAGGTATTGAAACACATTGTGATACGCTGTGTACATTTTTTCAACAGTTGTTTTTCCCTTCCTTATTGACGTTCGTAACAAATACATATTTCGTCCGTTTACACGTTTAAATAAACGAACCGACTTTTTTATTGGAACGAACGAGTTTTTATTTAGATATTTGTTTTTTTTTTGTTCCTGTTATTTAAAATGCATACGGTTTGTTTTCTAAAACGTTAGTTAATCAAAAGCGTACTGGAAAAATTGCGTTTTTGTTTCAACACCGTTAAAAATTCCATTGCACTTTACAACATACATTTTTAATTTCAATATTGACTTTTGCTTTTGAAACACGAGTTGATTTTGTGTAAGCAAGAGTAAGTCTCTATCTTCCACTGACAGTACTGAAGACAGCATGACACTTAGACCCTTGAGAGTGACTTTGACCCTTCTAAATATGGCGTATATTTCCCATGTTTTTATTCATGGAGTATGTTTCGGAAAGTTCAGCTTTTGTTAAATTTTACAAAGGTAAAACAAGTTTAGTCTGAAACTGTGTATATTCAATAGCTGGTTGAAGTTATAGTTAGGTAGATGTTTATGTACCAAGAGGGTGATATAATGGGATTGCATTGGCCTTTACGATATTGTCTTTCAAAAAGGTGAAGGTACCTTGCAACCGCAGGAGCAGTCATCTGTGAAGGGATGCATGAGTGTGGCTTAGACAAAAGGACCGCTGAACCATTGTTGGATATTGTGTTCGCATATTTGACTTTACATATGCTTTGGTATACGATAATAATTAAATAAACAGTACATGTTTCGGATACCTTTTTTGAAATACATGAGTACATGCAATTCAATTAAGACGCACAAGTATTATCGACATATTTTTTTTTAATTTTTATATCAACACAATACAGTGAAACATAAAGATGCTTAATAAGTTACCTTATTTGTTCAAATGCGTTAAAGTCGGTTAAAGTCACGTTTATTGGCAAATTGTAATGCCAATTTCATGTTTGTGAGCGGGTCAACATATTTGTTGATTTCTACTTTAGAAATGATCTGTAAGTACTAAAGACTATTTACCCTTGTCAGTATGTACGGAGCGTCGGGCGCGGCACCCAGGGAGGCGCGGGGGCGCGCTCGCGAGCGGCCCGACGTGCTGCCTGCGCCGGCGCCGCTGGAGGAGCCCGCGACGCCGACGTTGCCGCGCCCCGGCAAGGACAGCGTGGCGCGGCTCACGCTCACTGGACTATCTTATGTTGTTACTGTAAGTAAAACATTTAGTTTCTTAATTTATGACTAATTTATTTATCAAATAACATACACATAATTACAGTTTACACCAAATCGTTGAGCAGTCAAGTAATACAAATTAGAAATTTAATCAAATGTCAAAAAATGTATTTTTAGGCAGTATGTTTTGAAATATGACGGCTATTATCTGTGGCAAACGCTGGCTGTATTTTGTTGTCACTGAGATTGATGGTCAAAATTGGTTGTACATAACACCAATTGTTTATGGAGACCATCGCTACGTCGATATCAAGTAGATATCACCGAAAACAGAAGAGGTTCACAATTCAGGTAATATTTTCGAGTTTTCTGTAAAAAATAACAGATTTTTAACATTTATTAAGGAAATTTTCAAGTCTTCTTAATTCTATGATCTAAACATTTAATTTAATCGTATTATTCTAGAACAGGATAAATAGATACATTATGCAACTTAAGCTTACGAAAATCGCACAAAAAAAACGATATACCCGGAGATTTAAAATTCGCACCATGATTTTACTTTCCGCGTTATAGAATATTCGATAATACCGAAACGCGAGAGCATTGGGTGTCACGTCTCGGTAAGAGCAAACCTTGTTATGATAATATATAATAACTGATGTACGTATGTACTTACTGTACGAACGTGATGTACCGACAGACGAGCTGTGGAATATCGACTTACCTTGTGTGTGTAGTTTATCATAAAGGAAAACCGTGGAAAGGAGAGGTGATATAGGTACACAAGGTGTTTTGGAAACTCGGAGAGGGTTTCCAAAATACCAATAAACAGTTTTCTATGGGAAAATAATATTCTGTTTCGGAGAAATCGTTGTTGGTCCCATATATATTTTGTTCCGGACAATTTTGTATGGTAAGCCAAATATTTTTATGACAATTGGCTGTTCGAGGAAGTTGTTTATTTTTGTGTATTAAATAGACTCTGTATGTATAAACAGGTGTATAGTATACCCTGTAAAGTGTGTTTTATATAAATAGATGTATTTGCTAGTCACTTTCTCAGAAGTAATTTTTCAGAGGGTATTGACCTCTTGAAATAACATGAAACAAAAGAAAGAGCGATTGATAAATATGCGGGATAAATGAGGGTGGGTGTGGAGTGTCAGATTTGATTTGTTTTGTTATTATGTATATTTGCCAGTTGTTATTCTTTACACACAAGTATAAAACATTGTACAAAACATTCCTGCTTATTTCATGGAAAGACTCTACCAGCAGAGTAGTTGACATTGGCAGTTAAGAGAGTGCAAGTATTCTTGCGTTTTTCGATTCAAAATTGACTCTTTTTCTACTTTTTTGGTTTGAGTTCCACAATCATTTAAGTCATAGCAAGAACTTAGACTCAGAACAACAATTCGTGGACCATACAAGTGCTTGTCGCAGTGTGTTTACAGTGTAAGCCTAAAACCATTCGGCTATCCGTGCACAATTGCATATAAGTAGTAAAAAACATAATACAAACCTTCTGTAACTAGACGTGAAGGTTGTATACATACTGAAAATGTAACATCCCTGTTATTTCTTCGAAGTTTTTATTTTAGATCGGACAATACAACAAATCTCGTTACAATAAATTGTGTTTTTATTTGATTGAGTTCGATCGCTGATGGTTTTATTTTTGTTTTCTTTTTGTGCTAGAGTTTTCTCTTCGTAACAATTTAAAACATTTCTTCGTTTCGTTTCTCTTACAACTATCATTGGTTGTAAAATTAAATATTATGTTATAAATCTTAGTTAAGAATTGTGACGAAAAGAAAGGTGTAAAATTTTGTGTAATTTTTGAAGAGGTCAGTGCCCTAAACCAGGCAAACCATGCGACACTATTATACAAAACACACTTTGTATGTAAAGTAGAGAAACAGAAACTAAGCTGTAACAGTTATAATGCTTTGTCGTAATACGCAGAGTTTGCTGACACAGTAAGCATGGAGTAGCCAGTTTTTGTTTCCTTTTTTGTAATGCAAAAGGTCATTGCCCTTCGCAATAATAATTATAGTTGAGGTCACCACGCCAAACCACTGAGTACACTGAGTACAACACATCGCGGGTTCGATAGAACAAGCATTTAAGTGATCCTCGAATGCTTGTCCTGAGTCTGGGTGTATTTTTGCATGTGACTTGAATGTTTGTGAAACCTCTCGCGACACAATTAAGTAATAAATCCCTTACCGCGGGAGCCGTTTTTTTTTTAATAAATTGAACGATAAGTACAT
This sequence comes from Trichoplusia ni, assembly GCF_003590095.1. Classification (NCBI taxonomy): domain Eukaryota; kingdom Metazoa; phylum Arthropoda; class Insecta; order Lepidoptera; family Noctuidae; genus Trichoplusia; species Trichoplusia ni. Next base: position 13,511,303 of record NC_039480.1, on the reverse strand, counting down.
TTTTGTTCCTAGGAAATCTAGGAAGAGACTTTCTTTCTTAAAATTAATTAATTTCTTTGCTCAATTTTGTTATTATATAAAATATAGTTTATAGTTTCTACTTTAAACTACCTTGTATGCAAGATCGCAGGTGCGGTGTAGAAACAAAACACTAATTGTTAGTCGCCATCTCGTTATGATAATTCAGTAGGAACACACGGCCGCAGGTGGCATAGTTAGCCAGCCCGGTACCGCGTTAAACATTTAAAACTTGTCTAAATATCTCAACGGAAAAGTTCATCTACTCTACCAACAACTTTCAAAGCAATACTGTAGGGATTGTGAAAAAGAGACAACGCTATGCACAATGTAGAGTGCCCTCTCACTTGCACAGTGACAGTGTTACTTTAGGTGGTCCTAGATTCCTGGTTATTTTAACTATGCTAAAAGCACTTGGCCGCGTGAAATTCTAAACTGGCTAAAGTATAGCTGTTAATGGAAGACCTTATATGTGCTCGGAGACTTATAAATATGGCCGCCGTTATATGGCTCATAATAAAATTGCGTTACTTTACATGTATGTATGCCAGATTTGGAAAGAATTGGGTCAGCCAGTACTTTGTAGGTAGGTTTGGTTAATTGTAGAGCTTTGGTTGGGATGGTAATAAATGTTAAGCCGCAATTGACACGCTTTGTCAGTGGATGTATGACTATATGTCATCATCAACATTCCCCTGCCCTTATCCCAATTATTTTATTTGGGGTCGGCGCAACATGTCATCTTCCATACCTTTCTATCGGCCGTCATCTCACAAGAAACACTCTTTACAGCCATATCGTCTTTCACACATCCGTTTCTTTGGTCGTCCTCTCCCCCTATATCCATCCACATCCATGCTTAACGCCTTCCTCACCACATGATTTTCATTCTTCCGCATAACATGCCCATACCATGACAGCCGGTTACCACGTAGTTTCTTTGTAACCGGGGCCACTTTCAAACTTCCCCTTATATACTCATTTCTTACTCTATCCACTCTCGTAACACCACACATTCCTCTTAACATTCTTATCTCTGCTGCATGCATGTATGACTATATGTGAATTTAAAAATTGTAAAATTTTGAATTACAGCATGCCTTGAGAGAAGACAATACAGATTAGTTAACTCAAATCAGGCACGAATGTCTACATTTGATAATAATTGATAATTGAAAAGACCTGGTATTGGCAAAAGTGCACATTTGCTCATAACTATTACAAGCGCAATTCTGACGCATATTATTCAAATTTTGTCTAAAATAATATTTTTAGTTTTACAAACGTCACACGGTAAGAAAATAATTCTAGGCTAATTTAATACTCCGGATCTGGCAACATTATCAGACCTTATTTACTTTTCTAATTAGTTCAAAACTTCCCTCGCAAGGTCTACAGCAAACATTCAGACGTTACTCAACGTATGCCTGTTAAGTTTCAAGTGTATATTAAATTAATATCGTAGTGAGTTAAACTAGAACAATATCAGAAACATATTGTTAAGGCAACTCAATCTGCAAAAAATATTTTTAACAAAGTCACGCAACTTTCCTAAACTCAATGATTGCGGTCTAGTTGACAAGATTGTGGTGACAATGGGAAATAGTTAAAAGCATGCATTATGTCTTTTTATAGCGTTTTTTTTTAAACTGGTAAGCAGTGACGCCCTAAACTAAATTATGTAACTACAAAATACACACTACTATTACGCAAATAGTTGTAGCAATTTATTCCATCATCTATTCAGGCTAAGTTTCGCATAATTCAGAATCATATCACGCGCCACCAACTCTACTCCGTGGCTACGCGACTACGGCGTAGCGCTCGCGTAGCTTGTAGCTCGGAAGTTACTACATAAGTAATAAGATTAAGAACTGTGTATTTATTGCAAACAGTATCAGCTATGTAATGTTGTTTTAAGCTTGCTCTATTTTACCCTGTAAATTGAGGTTATAAAGGTTATTGCAGTTGCATTAGCGTTGCGTGTGTAATAACGATATAACATGGAAGGAGTTAACAGCAGTGCAAATAATTAGCTACACCATAATTCATAGTTACGAGACGTTTATATACTGGACTATATTATGCCGCAAGTTATCCTGCATAACCTGTATCATTTTAAGCTTGTATCTTCGTCCTTGTGATTGGTAAATTTTAAATAAAGGTGTGTGTTGGTGACGACTCATCCACCACAAAATGACTACGTTTCAAGTTCTTCAATGTCGTGAGAGTAAGACAGTAATAAAGAGAAAGGTCAGATTATCTTAACGAAAAATACTTCTTATATGACACATAGGTTACGAAAAGGTTATTTGTAAAGTTTTTTATGAATTCATACGTAAATATAGACACATTTGTTCGATCTTCGTTTTCGATAGCGTAGGCAGCGCAGTGTTTGATAATGTGTCTTATACGCCTACACTGTGAGAGCACAAGGACAACACCTTCAAGCTCAACAAATACGATTTGTTAAGAAAGATCAGAATAATAATAAAAAATATAAAACAAAGTTATTTTTTGAAATTATATAACTAAAACAAAATATCAATGGACAATTTTCCTTCGTATACAGAGATATATCACATGTTGTTATATATTTTTTAAGAGTAGAATGCTTAAATGATAAAAGTGTTGGTAAAAGATTTTATAGACGAATGGCCATAAAACATCCTTTATCGCTGCTGAAAATTGCTGATTCACAATTTTCTACAATTGACTATAGAAAATTGACATGCCGACCCAATTAGGAGTTGTGTTCCACGAAGATTCACAGAACAACCAAATCAACATAAATAAAAAACAAAATAAAGCAACATAACTCTCTATGTTAACGATGCCCGCTGTCCAAGCAACAGTCATCGTGACCAACAATTTGGGAACAAGAGGTTACATCCCAATACCAATACATTCAAACTGATGGCTAACATATTGTTACCCTAACCCTCGGAATATTATAATATACGGGCGGACGAATTAGACCGCGATATTTCCGCGCAATAAATTATAAAAGTGATGTCTTTCGGGCATAGGCGGCCGTTATGGCATCGTAAATAATCGCCGAAGCCCCCCATTCAGGCAATATCCCGGGAAGGAACTGGACTGCAAACTACAGCTTCCTTTGAAATCGGTTGACGTGACCGTTTTCTTTAGTGGCGAGCGTATGTTTATTGCGCGTTTTGGCCTCCCGCATTCTCACTAGGATTATCTGTGAAGGCTTTTTATAAATTCTGAGAATATATTCTTGAATACCCCGAAATTTCCGGCAAAAATCATGAATGTTTTGAAAACGTTCTAAGAACAACTTTTGCCGTTATTTACGTAACTCAAATATGATTATAGTTGGGAAAACATCAGGGCTGTGTTAGATAGGTGTTTAAAATTCAATTAGCTAGTTAGTGCAGTTCTAGTTTCAGTTATTGTTAGGACAGTTGCAAAGCTTGTCCGAATCTATTCTCAAGTCTCGTTTGTAACTTCATATTATCACAGTGTTAGCGGACGAGTTTTGTAAGCGACTGTACCCGTTTTTCGCCAGAGGTATTTTAATATCCTTTCACATTTTTTTTATGAGTGTACTTATAAGCTTATTAGTATGTGTAATATTTTAAAAGGCTTTTTGCCTTATATAATACGTTCTTGCATAAAAAGCTACCTGGGTAAATGTAGAGTCCGTATTTTTGCTTGTAGTTTAATATCATTCAACGAACATTGAAACATTATTGATTCACTTCAGTCCATATTCAAAGTTGAAACTCAATCAACTTCATTTAAAGATTTTGCTGTGCCCGACACGGTCGATAATGCGCTGTGAACCTAGCTATAATTTACCACCTATGTAACATTATGGTATGCAATAAAAGGTTTGATTTGAAGATTTGACCAAGAAGATATTTTTTGTCACTTTTTTTTTTTTTTTTTTTTTTTTTTTTTTAGACGTAAATAAAAAAAATAATACTTTCCCAAACCATGATGTGGTTAAACAGTTCGAGTTCTAATTTGGTTTTGTATTTACTAACGTGAGGTATAATAAAACGGTAATCCTTTGCACTTCATACTTGTAGTATGCATAGACATACCGCTACAGGTTTTCTACTATGTGCATCCAGCCTGACTATTACTTCCAGGGTGTTGCGCAATTACATTCATCGACTGTCAATTTTTTTTTTTATAAATATACACATATTATTAGTACATTTAACTGGGATTTAATTTGTCAGGCGGTGACGAGACGCTCGCGTCAATCAACGTCGGCGCAATGGTCGCGGTCGTTCCGCGGGGCGGTGCCGCACGATGACGTCGACGTTGATGACGTGTTCTTCACACTGCCGACGTCAGCCACTCCGCTGCAGCAGCACGACGAAACGGATCATGTTGACGGGTCTAAGGGGTAAGTTTAATATGATATTTGACTGATATATTATGTTTGTGTATTGTGTGCCTATACCATGAATTTAGAAGCAGATTACAGTCATTTTAAAACAAAAAAATCTATACAGTACAGATTTCCAAAACAGCATTTATTCTTGCCCTTATCTTGCACTGTACCAGTCATTCACAAAAAAAACTTATTTCGTCGTATCAACAAATTAACTTTTTCTTCCTTTTAAACGCAACTTGAAGAGTTATATAACATTTTCATTTAAAAATAATTAAGACAGCATACCAGATTTATTTCGTCTGAGACTTTAATTTCATAAACAATTCGTTCAACATACATAATGTTATGTATAAGTTAAAATCAACCACAATACCAAAACTTGGCCAAAAAGTTAAACACTATTAAAATGCAAGAATCGCAAGTTGCTAACATAAATCTCTTGTGGCGTATATAGCTATTGTCTGCGGTTGTTCCGAAACTTTACAACTAAATATGAAGCTGTAATAGCGATACAAAGCCGCGATACCAAGTAAGCCTTCAACTTCTAGTACCTAAGTTTGGCTAATAATCTGTTCTAACCAGATCTGTGCGATGTTGCCAGCTCGACAGATTAATTAGCTCGTTTATAATTATGTGTAGTTACGTGTGAAGTCTGCTAGGGTAACTGATGTGGAAGTTTGACAACCTGTGTGGTGTAGAGCGCATGTTGAGATTGTTGCTGGTAGATTGAACAATTTTATATCACAACAATTGATTGATTCTAATGGGCATAGACCAGTCTATTAAAAGACAAAAGAGTTGAAATAAATTCTGATATAGGAAGAAATTTATATCGGGGTGTCAACTATATAATTTATAACGTGCTTAAGGAGATTCTATTAGTAGTCTACAAAGGCAAGGCCTTGGATAACCATAAAAGGAGGCTAACTTTTTTTAAATATAAGAAAATAGATATGAGAAAAATAGAACATAGAATCTCCCCCCTTTTTAAAGCGTTAACTATGTAGAGTCAACAAGCCACAAACAAGTAATTTATTATAACAATAACACACAATTCCTTTGTTATAAAACCCTGAATAGTTTTATTTAGGTGTTAAGTTGTATCCAACCCGACATTGATGGACAAAGAAAATGCTCAGCAGAGGTGAATGACCTTTCCCTCGTTAGGAAAGCGGGTTGATGGCCGATCTAGAGATGAAAGAAGCCTTAACATGAATATTAAAAATACATTTTAAGGCTGTACTTTGAGAAATAACTATATCAAGATATTTTTTGAAAACAGTGAGAAAATTCTACTTTTTAAATAACGACATTAGTTAAATTACATACATACATTGAATAAATAATATATTTTTATTATATTACTTTCGGCTTCAAATATATTCAGGCATTTTCATTTAATAGTTACCCTTATTATGCAAAATACCGTTTAATTTTTGACTTTAATGTCTATCGTGTATCGTGACAAGTGAGCACCGTCAGTTGAAAAAACAATTGTCGTCATACTATAAATTTTCTCAATTGACTCTACCTTTTTTTAATTACGAAAGTTATTTTCCTTGTCACATACAATGTTTTTATTATACGAAGACATGACATGTACTTGATATTCTAACACAAGTATTGATGTTCTTTCGAAATGTAATTACATTTTTTGATTATTTTAACTACATCAAAGTAATTACGGATTGAAAAGTAGAATGAACATGCTTTCACATTAATCATGTCTGTAAAAATGGATGAAAATATACTATTTATAAAACGTCAAAAATCTAAATTACTGCTAAGTTTAATAATGTTTTTGGCATTGTCAGATAAGAAGTTGTATTGGGGCGGGCCTGCCCGTGACCATGATACCTGCAAAGGTTTCGAAACGTCGGGAACTAAAATCTAAAATTAAACCGCGAAAAAATCCGTAAAAGTAGTTTCATTTCAATGTCTAACATTCCTAATAAACCTAAGAAACCACTAAGAAGTTGTAATTAATACTTAGCGCTACGTTTCTGCTCGTTATGCCTCTCTGGTGTCAATACCAGCTTATAGCTTTTTTATATGTACTTTTTACAAGGTATTTTATAAGATATTTCCAAAAAAAAATGAAGGAATTTTTGTTTGAAGTTTGTTGAAACAAGTTTCCTTTACACTTTGACACTACAAGTCTCTTTGGCAAAACAAAAAAAATAACATCAGATTACATAAACCTCAATAACACAATTGAGAATTTGACCATTCATTTATTTTCTTTCCAAGAAAAACTAAGACACACAAGCATTATATACCACATCACATATATATACTTATATACATGTGTATCTTACGTTACCGTAGTCTAAAGATTTAATCTCAGTTTGCAACCCTTGTCACGGAGATTTGGGACTGATACTTTTCAAACATGCGCAGGCTTTGAATCTACTATTTTATATGTATGGAACTATCACAGCTACATACGTAGGTAGGTAAACAACTTGACCGTCAAATCATTACTTTCATTTTGTTGGAAATCTATAAGATTCTACGGACACTGAAGTTTGTATAAGTACTTAATAGTCTTCTTAGTCTAATCTTTGAAAGAAGTTTTTCAAAAGCCGAAAAGTACGTACTTACTAAGACTGTTTAACCCAATCCCTATATCGTTGGAAAAAGGTGTTGAGTTTAATATAAGCAATACAAGACCAGCCCCTAAATTTCCACTAGCTCTGCTGTTCTGGCCCTAAGCTGCTTGTTGTTTAGAGGTTTGGCCATTGTGTCTCGAGTTAGCAACAAAAAAAAAACATATGAAATAATGTGAAATTTCATAAATAATTGTAGCATATAATTGCGCACCGATAATGACACGCATTTGTTATGAAGAAATCTAATTAAAATTAAAACGATGGCTAAAGTCCTTCAAATATTTTAACAAAAGAAGATAATTAATTAGGGATTTGAATGAAAATGACATTTTGATAAATGGCAGAAGTTTGTTATAAGTATCTTTCAAACAAAGAAAATAAAATTAGTATCAAAATTGACTTGAATATTTATATTAATAGTTATATGCCAAACTTTAATATTTACTATAATATAAGAAAATTTATCCCTATCAAACGAATGTGTTTTAAGCTGGTCCTTTTTTGTCACAGCCCTTAACGGACATAGGAAAAGTAGCAAGTAACATTAAACATGGTTAAAGATATCTTTGTAGATTGAGCTGTAGTATTTGAGTACGATTGGTTTGTAGCGTCACGTCACACCACAAAACAGAAGTATGTTTTCGGCTTGCTCGCAGTGGAATGACAATATCTGCCCATGATGATGATGTATTTTCTATTTCCAGTGCGAGGTCCCCAATTGGTTCGAACAGCGTGGAATATCGGAGGCCGGAGCGGAGTGTGTCGTGGGGCGCGGGGGGCGCTCGCATACACACACCGATGTTGGAGCCCCTGGCTGACAACTCTAATCGGAGGCAGTTCGGGATGGGTGTTGTTGGTAGATTCTTTAGGTAAGGAGACAAAGTATTGGTAAAGAATAATGATTGGGACCAAACAGATCGCTTGCTCCTTAAGCTGTGTTATGTGGATCAAAATATAAGTGGTAAATAAGTGAAATACCTTATTGTCCCCGGAAGGCGGGTTAGCGGACTTTAGAAACGTAAGAATGTCTTCGTCCAATTAAATAAGTACTTTGACTATATTAGGAGATTGTTTAGCAAAAAACGGAGCCGGGGCATTCCAAAATACAGCTAAAATAGTTTTATTAATTAACTTTTTGAATATTTTTTTTACAAATTTAGAAATCACATTTGTAAGAATACATAAATCTTGAACGAGAATTTTATTGGTACGTAAGATAAGGTCAACTTTTACAGATTTATATAACATGGGTCGGGTATTAAGACGAAAATATCAAAAGATTTATGTAAAGGCAGAGACAGCCAGCTCGCCAAGAGGGGACAATCCCTAGTCAGATCCAGATATGTAAAGATGAACTATTTTGCCTAAATCGACATAATAAAGTTTGGATGAATACAATTATGCTAAATCTACCTAGAAACCTAGACAGTAAAATGTTGCCGAAAATGTTATTATTAATATCATTACTATGTAACCACCCTTAATAAGCAAAATTATGTAGCTCATAACCATTCAAAACAGAGGCTGAAGACATGATTTTTTTTTCAAATTCTGGCAACGTCTATTGCTCTATTACTAAAAATTTCCCAATGATGCTATAAGCATAAAACAAAACCAAATAAAATCCAATTATCTTAAGACAAGCCCGAAACCTTTATCAAAACCGAACAATTCGTGTACACTGAAAAAAAGTTGGAAAACGTTTCGTTTTAAGCCTTCTCGTAGCACAAAGAAAAACAAAGAAAGTATGTTCGGAGTATTTTCCAACGGTCGTCGACTCGCATCGACCGCTCGTCGCGTAATTATTAAACAGTTCCCACTGGCTTCTAGCTGCTTTATTTTGTTTTTTGAACCTTACACAGAGTTTCGTGTGATTCTCGCAAATAAGTGTATTTATTTTTAATACATCAAATATTGTATTCGTTGACGTGAATTTTCCTTTGAAAGGCCAGAGGCCCTTTGCGTTAAAAAAATATAATGCATTGTTAATATTCACTTTCGTATTTGGAAATATTCACATTATAATATTCTTTTTTCTCTCATTATGCTGACAGTTTTTTTTATTGTTTGTTCAATTTTATTTTTTTCGTAAATCGTTTAAACTGAATGTCAACGTGTTTAGTTGGTTCAAACTCGTACGATTAGTTATAGAATTAACAGCTCAACATTTAGTGAATAGTAGCTATCAAAGAGCTTGAAATAGCTAGATTTAGGTCAGGGGGTGAGTTGTATTAAATGTGTCCTTGATACCTACCTGCCTTTGACCCACTTCCTTCTGTTTATTTACTACACAGTTGAGATTTCGTCAACGCTCCCCAAATTATATCTACGTATCTCTACTTACTGAATATACCTTTATCAAAATAGTCTCACACGTAATTACAACTTTCGACATCAACTTCAAATATAGAACATTTAAATCTTTAGTCACTAAAATGGATAAGAAAGGGTATTTTTAAATCTTTATCGGTGGCAAAAAGATCCGCCGACAATTTTCTGTACTTAAGGTTCAATGTAACCTAAAAAAAACTATGAAACTTAATCAAAGGGGAAAATAAATGAATCTTACTTAAAGTAACAAAGAAAGATTAAAAAATAATACGGCAAGTGCACGGCATCGCTTTGGGGGCCTACCATAAACCTCGTAAAGAAAGACTCTTTCAGTGGAGGAAGCGAGACATCGCTCTACGCTGTGAAATGTGCCGTCCTGCACACACAACTACAACAGAATTACTTTAAAGGCTCGCGGTAGACCCCTTGCTCATATTTCAAGTAAGTCTCTCATACATCATGGTGTTTACGACAACTTCTACTGGAAACTTCGTGTAATAGCTTTTTGAATTAATACTGCGCGGATAGGACTTTAATTTATTCTGTAATGCATTAACGAATTAATTTAATGTTACCTTTTTACATCTTGCTTTTGTGTTTAATTGAAAATTATTGTTCGGACTTTTTGCTGATTTTTAAGACTTTGTTTTCTTTCGTTTGTAATTGATTCTTACGTTCGCATGTTTGTTTAAGAGTAGTTTTCGCACAGACATTGCATTCACGTTACGCTATTTTGATTTTTCAGATTACAGCTTAAAGGGACATAGTTGCTTGAAATATCGAGAGAAGTTAATATCGTGTCTTAAATTAAATATTATAATTGTAATAAAATAATATTTTTCCTTGATTAACGTTTTAATGGGTACATTTATTTTTTATTCTGCTTTTCTTCTAACAAAGTCTAACCCTACGAAGGATAAAACTACTAATACAAGGGTAATTTATAGACAATGAACTAACAAATGTGAACTCAATAACGACCGACAAGTGAACGACTCTTTTTATATTCTAAAAAGAGAGAGGCATTCGATCAATTCAATTCGTTCGAATTCCATTCATTCAATTTATTTGTCACGGTATTCGTGTGAGCATGTCGTGTTTTTATCTGTTGTGTGTGTCAATCGAGCGGACGATCCATTGTTTAGCGGAAAAAGGGATTCGGCTTTTTGGGCATCGAGCCTTTCGTAAATGCGAATAGTGTTCTAGGGGAAAATGTGAACACGGCATCGAAATGGATGAAGAATAAATTGTTGTAGTTCAGCTGTTCGTCATCATAAAGGTCGAACATACAAATTTATATTTAAAAAAAATATTTCGCTACTTACTTTAAATAGCTAATGCATAAAGATAATTTATAACTACGAGCGAATGTAAGTCTTCTTTTTAAAGCAGTTACCTCTGTGAGTAGTTTGCCTTTTTTCCGATGGAAAATCATCAAACGTCTTCTTCCGCTTTGAGTGGAAGGGAGTGTCAGAATTCTACTTACTAAGATCCACCCATGTTCCTTTTTTCCCTTCGTGTACCGGAACCATAGCAACCCTTAGGATAATTCCGCTGCCCCGGCAAGCAGCAGTCTTAATTTGCTCCATAGAGAAGTAGGTACTGCCCACAACACATTTCAGTAGACACTACAATGCATCAAGAATACTTTTAAACAAAAGCGAGATATATACGAACCTTAGAAAAGCAAAACTCTTGAATTCACATATTCTTACTCATGTACATCATCTTGTCTTTCCAGGCGTTCCCTTCGGAAGTCGGTGGCGCACCAAGACGAGGTAGCCCGCCAGCTGGACGAGCTGACGGACTACCGGCCTTACTTCACGTGGTGGGTCAGCACAGTGCAGACGCTGGTGCTGCTGCTGTCACTCCTGTGCTACGGCTTCGGCCCGGTCGGGTTTGGCCGGCACACGCACTCCGGACAGGTTTTAGTCAAGAGTTTGAGTTTACAACAGGTAAGAGATATTATTATCAGTGATGTTTCTTTTAACCTACTTCGAAAATGAAAAGGTTTTCTATTCGGTTGGATTTTCTTTGTTTTATGTTAAAAGGATTAAGTAACGTTTTTTGTCATTGACGTATGTGTGTTTGTCCTCAATGAGTTCTTAAACAAATAATAGAGTGTTCTGTGATTATTCATAACGTTCACTCACACGTACATTCTCTCTAAATTTCTTAAACAGGCCGCGTGTGAATCGTATCATATTTTTAAGTATGTTTATTTTTTTTTCTATTTTACTTAACATTGATCAAAGGAAACTTATCTTAAGATCGGATGCCGAAACGTAAACCACTTTAAGCCCTTAATTATGATGAAAAAGGGGAAAAAAGATGTTAGACAGTATAGTTTTTTGTACCTACACGGGACAACAAGGAGAAAATATTCCAACATTTTTAATGGATTCATCGATAACAAGTAGTATTCGGTTCTAAATAGTTATGGTATACTTTCCTAACTCTATTCTCGATATTTTTTTCACAAAAACATAAATTCCCCACTAACTTTCATTTTTTTGACACGATAAGAAGTATTTTTACAGTTTCTGAAACATTTGATATTGATTGCCGGTTTTCACGCTTCAATGGGTAATTTTATGTGTTGGCGCATATAAAACCTTTTTGTGTGACAGTGTTCAAAATCGTGAAATTTTTACGACTTTTATAGCGCTGTCTGAGTCCCATATATTTTGAAACAACAGTATAAGACTTGTAGAAATGTTCGTTGAAACCTTGGGTTGGGTAATAATTTTATATATTTGATTGCTTTTGTGTCACAAATTGTAGAATTTCGTATTCTGTTTTTCATAAAGTTAAAGTTCCAGAGGTCTTGTCGTGATGCAAAATAGCGTAATATCAAATGGTATATATCAATGCCAAAAACTTAGAAACTACCTAGCCAAACTTGATGTAGTTTTGAAATAGCTGTAATTTTTTTAGTTTACCTCCAGTCCGAAACTCTAAGGTTAAAACAAAATACAGACAAATTGGGAACCATCTTTTTGCAGTCGGTATAAATGTACAAAGTAGGTACTCTATGTCTATAACCTACCTAAAGCGCCTGGTTTCATCATACACGTTCTTTCCCTTAGAATCTGTTTCTTTGTTCAAGACTTAGCATAACGCGTTAAACGAGGCAAAGCTTTTAGTCGAGACACGTCCCTAACATCTAAAGCGCTGAACAGAGCACAATATTTACTTACGGGATGTATTGGCTTGTCATCCGGCTTTTGTTTTAGAAAGAATTTTCGAGAAGAATTTACATTCCAAAATCGTTTGTTTTTATCAATATCTTTCAAAGTCACATACAAGTTTCGAAATATGGAAACGTTAGCTTTTTTATTTCGCTATTGTGGTCCAATTATGGTTAGAATTATTTCACGATAATATTTCATTTTGAAGTTCGAAAATGGAATGAAAGATGCTTGCAACGACTTTACGTAATGACTTCTTAGTTTACCCATTTGAAAATCTTTTACCATTTTTTTTGCTTCCTATTTAATAAAAAATCTTAAAAAATAAACCTACTTACGTCATATTGAATCAGACGTCCAAAATGTTTACGTAAAATTCTTTCAATGCACAAAACAAAACAGCATCTTTTACACCAACTTAATAATTATGAAATTAACAATTAGTAAAGACGAAGCCGCAAACTGTATAGTCAGAGTGACGTAAGCGAAAGCGTCAAAGTAAGAGTATTAGCGAGCGAGCTGCGAATGTGGGTCACACAGTCTTTGTGAGCCTCCCCCTTTGTCTGCTTTTTGCTGCTTAGAGCAGTCTTTCACGATGCTATCTTTTAGCGACGAGTGACCGCAAAAGGTTCGTCTATGTTATTTCGGGGTCATTGTACTTTTATTTTTAGTTTTGTAAATATTCGTTATTTTTATTTGGTTTTGAAAATGAATCTTGTAGTTAGTAATGAATTAATTGTAATGCTTGTGTCGCTGGGGTAAAAAAATCGAGTTCTATGCACAAGAGACCCGGAGGCGCTGGAATCGCTTTTAGTGGATTTTGGCGTGATGTTGTTCCGTAGAGGTGTAGAGACAGCAATATGAGATTGAATGATGGATTTAAATAATCAGATATCAAATAATCCTAGTATTTACCTACGCTCCTTGTTCATCTAGAATTTTACAATCATATATCTGTTTTGCTATTATAATATTATTCAAAGTTCGTATGAAGTTTTATTCGTAACATTATAAAATTCAGTGCCAACATTTGTTGATGAAATTAAAAGAAGCCATAAACTTAGGTACCTAATAATATAAAAAAATCAGTTTCTTTTGATATTACAGTTAACGTTTCATTTTTCCAAAAACATCCCTTCAGTTTCGGAACAAAACGGAAAATATATTTAAATACGTTCTCTTTTTCCAGGTCGAATGGGAAGAGCCAGCGTCATTTTGGCTGGGCCCTCGAGCGGCGGATCTAATACACTTGGGGGCTAAATTTGCCCCCTGCATGAGAAGGGACGCGAGGATAGCACGGGCCATTGCTGCGTCGGCGAGGAGAGAAAGGGATACTGCGTGCTGCATACGGAATGATGACTCAGGATGTGTGCAATCGTCTAAGGCTGACTGTTCGGTGGGTCTTCTTCCATTATATTACTGGGGGTCTAGCATCTTCTCTTACAATTACCCCGCTGCAATCGTAGAAATGAGACAGTGCACTACACTTCCTATTGCAGAGTTTCACTGCCACTATTGCGTTGATGTTACTATAAGAGGTTTTGTCAGGACCTATGGAATAAGACGGATAGATAGAAATCATTTGTTTTTAAGAGACGGAAAATCTTGACTGTTTGTGGTGTGAATTTTGTAGGCCTGAAAGAATGTATGGAAATGTGAAAGACATAACGATGTATTAATTAATAATTACTTAGATTATTCTTAAACGAATGAACAGATGTAGCAACGTTCGTAGAAATAATGGCCAGGCTACGTTTTACTACTATGATTCGCTAAATCGGTGACGGTTTTCACAAATCTAAACAAAACAACCAAACTGCAACTCGTTTTTATGTATTTGATCTAATTAAAACTAATAAACATGTATTTTTATGTTCTCAAATTCTTATGTTTCTTTATACTTATTAGTGTTTATTTGAATATTAAACTCGATCCTAATTTTCCACTTATGCGCACGCTTACCAATAGATACGTGGATTAATATCAAAGGTATGTATCTGAGAATATTGGAAATTAAATTAAATATAACGGTCAGTATCCACTGGTGACGAACATTGAAACAGCTTTATGTTAAAATTCGAATGACTAAACTGGATGGCAAAAACACAATAAAATGTAGATTGTAGCGTCCAAGAATGGGTGCATAGTAAAAATATAACTGTACGTCTCCTGTGGATAACGTTCTTTTATGTTATTATGCATGACTGCATGTGTGTTAGTTTACCAATCTTATGAGCTATAGATACGATCAAATAACAAATTATTAAATGTTTAAATATATGTAATCAAACAATTTTAAGACCCCAAGTATAAGTTACGGTAAACAAAAATCAATTCTGTAACTCCGCAATAAGCTTGATTATCCCTTAACATCCCTCCTATTTTGCCTCAGAAAGCAAGCCAGCTCTGGGCAAAACGTAAGCTTGTCAACCGTGAACTTTGTTTTGTCTACATTTCAGAGTACGATCTCGACGTGGAAGAAATGGTCATCGGGCGAGTCTGGGCCGGGTGGTCGGATATCGGGATCAGTCTGCGGGTTGGACCCTAAGTAAGTTAACCCTTATTTATGTTAGACTAATTAGTTAGGTTCCAATACCATAGTTATGAAGGCATTACTGCCCTAGATCTAACCTTTGCTCTAAAGGGAAATAAACAGCTCGCTATTTTAATATGTTTTTGGTACATAACAATATAAAGCACCAAAACCAACGTAACATTTCTCCTTGCATGTCAGTTTTCTTCTCTTAAATTAGAGTTTTACCACACACTTAAAAGCTTAAAGTTATTTACTAGTGATTCTCCATTCATGTTTTTTTTTTTAATTTTCAGGTTCTGCGAAGCACCACGCTCGATAGCACCGCACGAATGGCCAGATGACATCACAAAATGGCCGATTTGCCGCAAATCAGTTCTAGACGGGTCTGCGGCAGCGGGCCGCGCGGGTCATGCTGCTGAGCATATGGCTTGCGAGGTCATCGGCCATCCATGCTGTATAGGGGTCCACGGGCAATGTGTCATCACAACGAGAGAACACTGTGACTTCGTCAAGGGTTATTTTCATGAGGAAGCGTCATTGTGTTCTCAGGTAATTTATTTTGCCTCTTTTGTATCTAAAGAAGCCTCATAATGAATAGAATGTCAAATTTCTTTTTTAATTTACGATACGAAATTCAAATCCAATCAGTATTTTGTAAAGTGTTTACCTACTTAAGATTTATAAACCTTACTTCATCTTCTGACAAAGCTTCAGTTTGAAGCGTTAGTTCTCGAAGGATAAAAATAACAACTCAATGTTATTGTATACCACCTATAACTTACCTAAAACTGTATGGTCTCTTTTCAGGTGTCATGTTTAGATGATGTATGTGGTATGCTGCCGTTCATGCGAAGAAGACGACCAGACCAGTTATACCGGGCCTGGACGTCTTTATTCGTCCACGCCGGCTTGCTGCATCTGGCTGCATCGCTGGCGCTGCAGTGGCTCTTTATGAGGGACCTGGAGAAGATGGCCGGGCCTGTTAGAATAGCTGTCATATATTTAGGAAGTGGGGTCGCCGGGAACATGGCGTCTGCTATATTTGAACCTTATAGGGCTGAGGTGTGTATTATTATCCAATTATAAATTTGAAACAAATATTTTCCAGTAGTTATTGACTAAATATTGATACATGTGATTTGGTTTCAGGTGGGGCCAGCTGGATCACATTTTGGTCTACTAGCATGTCTAATAGTAGAAGTAATAGGCGCGTGGCCTCTTCTGAGGCATCCGAAGCGTGCAATCCTTAAACTTGTCGGTATTGCGATAGCGTTATTCCTCCTGGGCCTTCTGCCTTGGATCGACAATTTCGCGCATGTCTTCGGTTTCGTGTTTGGTTTTCTACTGGCGTACGCGTTACTGCCGTTCATAACGTTCGGGCCGTATGATAGGCGGCGGAAGATAGCGTTAGTGTGGGTCTGCATGGTGTCGGCGGGGGGCATGTTGTGCGCTCTGGTGGCGCTGTTCTACGCGGCGCCGGCGTACGAGTGCGCGGCGTGCGCGTACTTCACGTGCCTGCCGTTCGCGCCCGACATGTGTGCCTCGCAGGACGTGCGCGTGCGCCAGCTGGACGCGGTATGACGGCGCGCGGCCCGGGCGCGTCCGCCGCCGCCGCCCCCCGCCCCGCACTGTCCCGCACGCACCCCGCCACTGCAACACTCACATTGGTACAGAGACTCAATTAACCCCCTATTGCTCACTGACTACATGTTTGCCATACATTTAGCGTCATAGAATGAGATGGAATGCACAAATAGAAGTTATACTGATTGACAGACTCCTGACTAGGTCAGAACGAATTTTGTATGTTACAAGTACAGAGTTGAGTTTCTGTATACAGTGTTCTGTGTTGCCACTGCCCTTTTCAGCGACCGTGTGGTATGAGAGTGCGATCTAGTATCTATCTAGGCGATCTGTTGAAAGTCTGTAATCGTCGAACTAGACTATAAAGTGTATGCGAATATTTCATCGATTATTTAATTTATCAATAAGCGTGTTAAGGTTCGTTGGGTATATTTTGTGAACTTTTATTTCACCTCTATTTCCTGTTAGATCGAATTTATTGTGCAAGCTATTCTTACGCCATCAAAAATTCAAAAAATCCTCATTTATCCTACTTAAAAAAGCAACTTCTTTAACCTAATTTTGTAAAATATTTCAAATGGATGGCTCGTGAAATGAATTCGATTCTAAATCTGAATATAAGAAACATTGTGCTATATGAATCCACGGATTAGACTTAAAATTACGGACGCGACTTAAATGTAAATATTCTGTAAAATAAAACAATTATGGTATTAGGTAAGAATATTATGTTCTTTCTGCGTGAGTATTACGGGGAATTCGTTACGTCACGTTGTAAATCATTAATTCTGTATCTTTACACAAAGTTTATACGTATGTACACCGAACAAAAAAAAAAATAGCACCCAAACCAATTAAAAAACAATAATTTCTTCTATTGCTAGTTCTTTGTTTATGTGACGTAACGTGATCTTGTAACAGTGTCAAATATACATAATTTAGTATATTACTAAATAATGTAAATAGTGCGTTAAAAAAAAACATATTTTTCATCAATTATGTTCACCGTATATGAACGAATTCAGTCTATTTGTAAGTATTCTAATGGATTTTTGATTTCATCAATTTATATAGCTATATCAAGTCTGCGTAGATTATAAATTTATTTTATATAATATGCTAGAGTATGTATAAACAATTTATATTTAGGAATATTTATTTTACAGACAGATTAGATGCAATACGTTTATCATTCACTATCATTCATAATTTACATGTTTTATTACGAATTTACATTTAATACTAGTTACTATGTTAATTATGATATTTTTTTAGTTTTAAAGTGATGTAAATATATAAATTTAATCAAGCGAAAGTGGTGATCATTGTAATTATACAGTTATTTTGCTAGGGAACGTTAATCGAGATTGTGTGTGTGACAATTTTGTACAACCAGCAACGGTATTACATAACTTGCGAAAGCAAAGCAATAGCAATAATTTTGCGATATCGCTGTCAGGAAAAACTTATCTTTTTGACAGCAATTTCGTAACCTATCTCTGTTGTATTGTTTCATTCAGCTAAGTAATACAACCATCGCATATGCCCTGTAAATACTGTACACTACGGAATATATGTATTTCAATTCTTAAATGACGCACATTAATTTGTTTTATGAATGTTTCCGTTTGGCCCTCCAAGCGAGACGTCTGTGGTACTTGACCTAGTGGCAATCGTAATTGAGGTGTCCGGTTATGATTATTGTTATAACAAGATGTTAACTATAGTTCAGAGGAAATGTTTATTGAGTTACTTAGATAAAGACGAATACAAGCAGTATTTTTAGACTCAGTGTCAAACGTAATTGGAACTCAAATCTTAAACAAGCCTTGGAATAATACTTAGTAACGAAAGTGCAAAAAAAACTTATAATTTTTTTCACTCATTTATAATAATTTTTGAATATGGTACAGTATTTTACTTTAGATCATTTGTGTTTTTTTCTAATTATTTTCATTTATCGAATTTGATATAATACTTTTCTAATGACTGTAATATACTGCACAACTTCTTTTTTTCATAAAAATAGACATTACAATTTTTTTTAGTCTGATAGTTTTAAAGATTTCTCTGTCATTTGCACAAATTATATTTTAGGACCCATTTTGGTTTGATTTTCACATGTTAAGCACAAACTCTTTAAAACAAAAATAGTCAAGTTTCTTATGAATTAATTATAATAAGGGGTACCTGATACTATACTCTTTATCGTCGCGTCGCTTACGTCATTCTCGTTTCGATAAATGTACAACAAAGCATTGATGTCCCAAATTAAAAAGTCGTAAGCGACTTCGGATTAAGGCTGAAATTACTGTTGATTGTCACACATTTTGCTCAGAAGACACCAATTTATGCAAGAAGCAATAAAATGGAAACAATGGCAAAAAATAAATACTTGTGGAAATAAATAAGTAGAGTGTATTTATACTTTATTAAACAGTGTTGTACTACGCCAAAAAGTATATACGAATGATTTAATTTATGAATAGACATTATTTTATTTGATGAAATCACTTGAGTAACTGTCGCGAGTGATTCCATTGAATAAAGTTTATTTTTGTAAGGAAATTTAAGCTCACAAAGATATGAGGTGATGACCATTGATGTTCAGTCTTTTGATGTTTGTTTAAGGAGTATGTATACAGCTTTCATGTTTGCCGATGTTTTCGTAAAGTTGTGGATAGCTTTTATGCCTACATTATAGACGACTTTTGGGAATCGCAATTTTCATTCCGATATTTTCCAAAACGAGAGTCCCAGATATCATGTCGAGTTTTTCTAGTTATTTAGGTACTACTGTATCAAACTACTTGATAATTGATTTTCTTATTAATTAATTATTTATTTCAATTCTAAAAATGTCAATTTCATAAAAATCTGCTCGCCTTCGACTTCTGACTTGTTCACTTTTGACACTTCTTTTAGCAGTTTTTTTCATGAGCATGAGTTTGGTAAGCTGCAGTTTTCAACTGTCTTTTACTTCTTTGTTTTAGTAGGTTTTTTGTTTAGAACCTAGACAGGATTTCCTCATTTGCAGTTGACTCACTAGTACCCTGTAGTACTCATTAGGTCCTCCGTAAAACATATTTCTTAGGCTGGCAAACTACTTCTTTGATGATCTTTACTAAGACTATTGCAGTTGTGAAAAACAGATGCCACTCCTTCTTTAAACGATGCTTAGGCCTGTATCAAATATAAACACAACTTTGCGACAACATCGCCAAACTTCGCAATCAAATCAATACTTTCGCTGCAACCTTCAACCGCACTTTTCAATACCTATCAGAGTATGTACAGCAAGACAATGTGATTATATTTTATATATAAAATGTTCTAGTGTGAGTGAAGATCTCGGTTACTTTCTTCATAAACTATGACAGTGGACTTATCGTATCTTAAAGTGCCCTTGTGCTCGGCGGCCGGCGGACTGTACTCAGAATTTAAGAAAAAAAAATTACATACATAATTGTACATTGTGAACATACACGTAATTATTACTTGTAATTTAAGGATGGTAAAGTAATCTTATTGTAAACTAGTATTAATCGAACAAGAAACCTTATTATCATAATATTGTTGAGTTTTATTTGTGTTTTCGTCGACTCCAAGTACCTGATTTGCACATGCGTGTGTAAATGTAAGTTAATCTTTCAAAACTCTTTAGATTAAAGGAGCAAGACATGGAGTAAAAATATATAGGACAATTTTCCCAAAAAATCTAGTATGGAATCTATGCTATTCTACCAATTTAAATATGAAAAGTTTTACTGGCAAGAAATAATATCAACGACATACTGTACTCAAAATTGCTTAAAGCAAATTGTAGTAAATTGGCTGCTTGCAACACATTCTTGATGGAAACGCAGATTACCTGTTAACCTATTTCTTGATGTAAACAAGTCCCATAAGGCTTTAACACTTCAACTTGAAGAGGTGGATCAAGCGATTTTTACGTAACCACTATATATTGCTATCAGTATTTGAAATAACTTTAAAAATACCGTACTGCCAGTATAAATAAGTAACGGTAAGTAATAAATCCATATTTAAACAACCATGTGTCTTTTACACTTTGACGGATAAAGTACTTAACAGATTAAGATAAAATTCTGTCGATTGAGCACTTTTTAGACTGTTGCATTTGGGGAGGAAAAATGGCGCTCTACACGGCATATAACAGTTTCTCGTGGAAAAATGGATAAATAAAGTCATTTTTTGGCTCAAGTATTATGGCCAAGCCCTGTTTAAGCAGGTTATATTATCACCATCATCGTCCTAACCTTTTCCCAACTATGTTGGGGTCGACGGCCAGTCTAACCGGATTCAGTTAAGCACCAGTGATTTACAAGGAGCGACTGCCTATCTGACCTTCTCAACCCAGTTATCTGGGCAAGACGATACCCCTTAGTAAGACTGGTTGTCAAACCTTGCTTGCTTCTGATTACCTGTAAAGACTGTCAGAGACTTATGATTAACAGCCGGGATCCATAATTTAACAGATTTTATATCTTACAGTAATTTTTTTCCCACAAACAAAGTATATACTTTTATTCAACATTGTAAGTCAAATTGTTTTGTCGTGCTGATTACAGGCATCATACATTTTCACGGTCGTAACAGTTACAGAAATATGGCACTTGCAGTATAATATATAACTAGTATTTAAATAAGTGTAAAACTAATTTTAAAAGTCCAGTGAGTTAGGATATTTTTTTTAGAAAAATCATAAATCATGTGATGTAATATAAGTAACTTTTATCGGTATAAAATTACTTGAAACCAGAAATATTAAATCAAAACATTTAATGTGGAAATGAATGATTGCCAAAAGAAATGATTTAGAAATAGTTATTAATAAATGACTTTATCTTAGACTCTACAGCCAATACTTTTTTAGATAGTTTCAAATCCTCTTTTATCTGAATAGTCGGTTTCCTGTAGGTAAAAATGTTTTTGAAGATCTTGAGCTTAAAAACTTATACATAAGATAAAATTCTATACTTAGAGCTCCATTTATCAGGACTATATCTGAGTCCAAGATTCATAAGGCTGGTTATACAATAGGACTATCTTTCCACATGAATTTTCTATACACGACCCTTTCTGGCTTTCATATCAACGTTTCTCGAGGCTACAGTTGGACTTTACAGGCCTTTAATATAGATTTGAAATCAGTCTTTATCTTATGAAAAGGCGGAAAAATCATGACGGTACCCGTACTATCCCCTCGTGAAGGAAGTAGGTAGTGTCAGACTCTTACTGAAGAAACTTAGTGTCATTTCATTTTAAACATTTTTTTAAATTGAAATTACGGGTCCCCATGAAAGAATTAAATCCTTGTATCGCTGGGGGTTTCAAATATTCAAGTCGCATGCACAAAGGCATCCAGACAAGCCTTCGTGCGTCACAAAAGCGCTTGTCTTACGGGGGAATTGAACCCGCGACACGTCATGCTCAGTGGGTTTTTGTGTTGGTACATGGCAATGCGTTGTA
This sequence comes from Trichoplusia ni, assembly GCF_003590095.1. Taxonomy (NCBI): domain Eukaryota; kingdom Metazoa; phylum Arthropoda; class Insecta; order Lepidoptera; family Noctuidae; genus Trichoplusia; species Trichoplusia ni. Next base: position 13,489,163 of record NC_039480.1, on the reverse strand, counting down.
ATTCTGAGTGCACTGTTCTGAAACTTACTTCCGAGTGTAGTGGAGACCGACTCATTATATATCTGTGAAACCAGCCCAACAGTGTATACAAAAAAGGTTATAAACCTGTCAATGAATAATATTGTTTTGCAAAAAGGTCATTGATGTGATATAAAAAAAACATCGAGATACGAATATCGCATAACACTTCAATGTAAAATAAGTATGCCGAGAGGCTTAGGAACTGAACCCCACCGAAGTAAGCCGCTGAAGTGGCCTCCTTGCCACAGCACTCGAGAGATCAAAGCCACGTGCTGATAAATTGAGATAATAGTTGGAATAAGGCGAATACTTTGCATATATAAAGTTATTTTGTTTTCAGCATTGAATACGACTTTCAGTAAACTCATTTCAAAATACTGCCATGTTGAAATTAATATAGGTACAATCAAATTGTCAACTCTACTTTTCTATAGCCAAAGTCAAAGCGACTCGCGACACAATTTCACGGCTTTATTTTTTTTTTGTACGAACTGAGGATTTGAACACACCTAAGAATCATTTAAGGGTGTCTTAAGCTACGTCAGAGGTCTACTGACGGATAGCTCTCACAACAGGTTGTGCAACAACAATTCTAAAAGTAGAAGCACTTTTTTTAGCAGTGTAAGTAAACTGACAGTAACTTGCACCTATCAAGTTTATTATTGACGCGTGACTCCTGTTGTAGGTACGTGCGAACATGACTAAGTTTTGTGATGATCCGTTTATCGGATGTATTGATGTAGGTACAAAGGTATATCTTATCTCTTATCGCTGTCTAGTTGGTATGATAATAAAGTCGCGTGCGAAGCAGATTAGTAATCTTTTAAGATGCTGGTTTTATGCTTTCACGTTTTAAGTACCTATATTTTGTGTTTGTATTTCTAATTAAAAAAAAAAAAAAAAAAATGTTTTATTATTATCTTAAACATTGAATACATACATGAACTGAGGCAGCTCCGGTAAGTTACGAATGTACTTGTGTTGGAGCTGTCTCGCATCTTCCCGTAAATATTACATAATTACAATGTTGGTACCGATTAACAATGGCAATTCTATTATTTTGTTTTAAATACAAAACTTAAAAGTATTTTAATTTAATATTATTTAAAATGCAAAGGTTATTTTATTTCAATTGAATTACATTTTTTTTTTTATATATATTATTATATTAATATTTCACAACCAAAATTAGAGACTGTATATGTGTGTGTATGGGTGGGTGTATGTGCGGGTGTGTTGTGTGTGTGTGTGTGTGTGTGTGTGTGTGTTGTGTGTGTGAGTGTGCGAGTGTGCGCGCGATTTGTTCTATGCTTTAGCTCATTCTGATAAGGATGTTTTCAGTATCTTCGTACGTTAGTGTATTTAGCCATTTTAGTACTCGTTTTTTACATTCATGTAGCATGAGAGGGTATATCTGAATTTTTGAGTTTATTTTGTTGTAAACGTATGTAGATTGGGTCATATATTGCCTCTGCGCATAATTTGATTTATATAATGTGTTTTTTTTAGCAAAAATAGACAATAACTGAGCATAATTTGTTACGTTTATTTACTTTCAAGTTAACGATTTCAGTTTTCTTTGTTTGGTGTTACTTATCATAACATACAAATGAAGCTTTACTTAAAATTGTATGTGAGCAAGGAAAAGCAGACAACGTTAAGTAAAACTACCAAGGTCATAAATGCGCACCTAGAACTAATATCTATTTTAAATATGTCAAAGCCTTGGAAGGTACTGTTGCCAAATATCATAACCCTGTAGACAAGGGCGAAGCAGGAACATACATGACACAATACATCAAACCGATAGTCATCAGATATATAGATATAGTGATCATATTCAGTACTGTCAGATAGCCACAGCACTACAAACTTATCTATGCAGGCAACAGCAGCGCTGGTAGCTATCATTACTTCAAAAATAATACAAATTTCTTCAGACAAATTATAGTTCTAATTTTCGTCACCGGCAAAATTAAGTTTGTCGTGCTTTACAAGTTTTATACACGACTGTTTATCATCAAAAATTTGCTAATGTTACAACGTATTGTGTACGTATATCATACGAACCATCTTACAGATCAAGAAATATCGGGATCGGACATGTTTCTATAGATATCACATCTAACAAGTGTGATTTAAAAGCCGTGTGATTAAATACGTAACGTCGATGACTGTGCGATTATTTTACATTTTAAGAGTTACGAATGTAAACTCCGATGATGTTTAGTCAGGTGCATATATTTCCGATGCGTATAATTGTTACACGCACGTTCCTATTCGAATACCTAATGGATGGAAGAGTCAGACGCTATTGTATAAACATTTTTCATATCTTTTATTCATTTTCACTTACTTCATATTTCTGTCACTTGTTAAGTTGGCTGTAAGTGTTTAGGTATGGTTGATGACGTGATATAACTTCGCTTAAAAAATCTCGTTATTGCTTTACAAATGTAGGTTTGTATTATAGCTGCAAAGAGGGCTTTCTATCCAAAATATATCTACTGAAACTATTTCTTCCAAATTTATTTTCCATTTTGTTTCGAAAAAAGAGGCTTATTTGCACTGCTTAGTATTTTGAATACGATTGGAATCTATTAAACCTCATTGTAGGTGTGACAAAAACGATTACTCGTGTTCACGTATATTTTACCCATAACTTTTGACTTTCATGAAATTACAAATCGTATACAACAAATTGATTACCATTATACCTAATTTTATTTACAGTATCTCTTAATAGCTATCATATTTCGTGCACCTTTACTTACCACCGTATGTAACCACATTTCTTGTGAATTAATGGTTAATTGGAATTTAGAATGTTATTTAATTAGATGATCGATGACAAAAATACCTTTTTATCTTGTGGGGTATTTTCATGGGCGATTTTTATTTAGATAAATATCTAAAGAATTGTACTTGACGCACGCTTGTATTGACGTACTTTCAAAACACAAGTACTCAATGCGGAGCGGACACAAGATTATGATAAATAAACTCTGCAGTACTGACATCTGCGGACAGCATCTTATCTTAGCAACTACGTGTTGGTCTTGTGCTTTTTACTGCAATATGGTAAAAAGGAAAAAAATGGCTTAGTACCTAAATCAAATCAATTATTTTCGAGTACAGGCGGGTTTTCAAGCACTATGAAAACGTTACAATGATAAATCTAGGTGTCCTGTTCCAAATTGTGATTCTTAATGTGAAGGATAAACGGAGAAGAACGCCATAAGTTATCCTTTCTTTTAAAAATAGATACAGAGTAGGTGTGGGTTGATATATGCACGAAAAGCATTAAATAGCAAGTACCGAATTTCCAAAATGGAAAAAAATATATTAAATAAGCAGCAAAAATACTAAGATTTACGCTGTTTTACCAACTTATTTGTGTTGAAAGGGATTGTATAATTATGATAGTACATTTAAAGTACCTAGGTACTATAATATTAAATTTTGTTGTCAATACCTATGTACACACTTTGTTTTCATGATGCATAATTAATACAATAGCAAAGACATTTATTATTTCATCTCTTACGGTTACTTTGATTAAATAGGAAAATTTATTCGTTTCGATCAACTATATATCTTCTAATATATAAAATTCCCGTCTCACGATGTTAGTTACCGTACTCCTCCAAAACGGTTCGAGCGATTTTTATGAAATTTTGTATACATATTGGGTAGGTCTGAGAATAGAACAACATCTATTTTTCATACCCCTAAGTGATAAGAGTTGCTCACACTAAAAAAAAATATTTTATTTTTTCGACGAAATTCATTGTTTTTATTTTTTTATAATGTAGCATTAAAATACATACGACTGGAAAAAAAATTGGCAAAACAACTTTTGCTGGTTTGTGCTATACATTATTTAATTAATAAGCATGTAAAGCACGACAAATTTAATTTTGCCGGTGACGAAAATCGGAACTAACATTTGACTGCAGAAAATTGTATTATTTTTGAAGTGACGATAGCTACTAGCGCTGCTGTTAGCCTGTATTTGATCCGATCGCTTTTTAAAGCCATCGTTTCATCAGATTTTTAACTCCAGTATTAAAGACACTGCGACTTAACATCACTAGTATCCCTAGTGGTTATACTTAACCAAACAAAAATCAAATTCGTATATACCTATAGGTACATATTCACGTCCCCGAACCAAAATGACAGTAATTTTCGTAACTTAAGGTTATTATAATAAAATATTACGGTCATGTTCTTACTATGCAGACGAGTTACATTCCTCAAAACGCTAAAGCTGACTAATCGCTCAAAAAAAACAAGCGACTGACAAGACAATGTTCTATGTTGTTATAAAAAAATATCACTTCCGTCCATTTGAATGTTTCCATTTAAATATGGCGTGACATTTTAACCATTCAAAACCATTAACGGATTCAGATTTTTAATTTGACTACATTCTCTTGTCTTAATTCTTAGCTTTAACAGCTCACAGCAAGAGAGCAAGCTACTGAGAGAAAGGACAAATAGTAAAATACTATAACAATTATAATTATCGGACATTTCTTTCCAGCATAAATATTTACTTTGTAAATTCCTGTGATCTCACCAAGCAGCAATTTAATCTAAGTAAGATTAATGAACTTTTATGTAAGTATAAGGACAAAGACAACAAAGGATTTTTTTATTTTGAGAAATGTCCATTCATTATAATAACAAAATTGTGGTATTTCGCAGAAGTAAAATAAAAATAGAAATGTTGAACGGGAAATTAAAATGGAAATATATAAAATGATAAAACTGATACATTACAAATGACTCTCAAAATTATTGTTTCAACACAATCTAATTACTCATAGAAAAGTCACTGATCTCTCTGATCGTGTTACAAACTTATTTATCTGGGCTCAAAAACATAAATAGCTGACGTGAGCTGCCAAGGTGCTAAAATCTGGGCTAGTAAACCTGGCGAATGCCGAAATAAACCAGGGTTAATGGAAGGAGGAAAGGAGGATAGAAAGAGGCTTATACCATACAATGGGAAGCCTATGGGTGGTCATAATAAAAATAATATAAAAAAACGAAGATGTGAGAACATTTGAAGTATGTTAAAAAAAATAGGTATACTGTTGGATCGGTCCTGTTTATTACTTTTCAAGTGATTTATTTGTAAAAAAAATCACATAATTTAACACAACCGAGCTTTTTTACATGTTATTCAATATTCTGTCTACAACAAATCAAAATCACGCGCCAATTTTCATCCCGAGACTGACCAAAGAGGTTTTTCCTAGTCAAAGTTATCTGGCCTATTAAGATCGTTCAGATTTGTCGGCCCTTCAACGTCTAGTACAAAACTATAGGTAAATACTTAAAGATGGATTCAAAAGATGTTACGCAGGTGATAACGTCAATCGTTACGATAATGTCTCGTCTACGCTTCGATGAAAATATTATAATGGACCGCTTTTGTGCAGCCATCAGTAGGATTTCGCTATTCGCGGAGGACACGCTACACTTGTACATGGAATAACGATACGTGCTCATTCAATTAAATAAAAAGTAAGTTTTAATTAATAATACATATTTTTTGTAATATTTTTTATTTTTTTAAATTATTTTCTGCTTGTTTGCTTAGGTTGTACCTTTCTGACTCTGTGGTTTAAGAAACACAATCGATCAAATTTGATTTTTGATTTTTTACTTAAATAAATACTGAATAAATATTTCCTTATTTATGACATGATTATAATTAAATATTACAGCAATATGATTAAAATTTAAAATTTACAATTTTAACTTGATATTATACCTACAATAATATTATCTTTAATCTCATAGTTTAAGTAGCGCATACTTGATAATATTTTGCATAATATAACTCGAATAACGTTAATATATTAACGTTAGGTACTAAACTTCGTTACAGTCGTAAAATAGTAATTGTAAGTGTGCCGTAGTTTATATACGTATACGCATAAATAATCATAATTATAGTTCGGAAGAAAATTATATTAGAAATATTGTGGCTACATAACATACAACAAATAACATTGCAATGGTAAGTCCTAATGCTATTTTGCTAGTTAATAAGACATTTTTGTATTTTCAAGTTACATTTCTTGGTCTTTTCGTGGTCGGCTTCCAGTCTTAAGCGAAATTTGTTTGACATAAATTTTAATCAAAAATATTCAAGTTTATTTAATATTTTAAATGATTAATGTTTATGATACATCTAAGACAAGGATTTGGCTCCGTACTTTGTTTTCTTTTGTTTATTACTTTGGTTACGTGATGATTTTTGCATTGGCATTTTAACCCGCCTTTCCCTTGGTGATAGATGGTGAGATTTGAGACCACCCCCAGATGAATTGATGAAAAGAGCCTTGATAACCTTGTAGTGGACTACTAATAAAAAAGGCAGATTTTTTCAAACTGTATGTTGACAAATATAATGTTTTGATTAGTTGTTTCACTTTAATTAAAGAGTGCCTAATCCCCCTCTCGGTTTGAACATGAGTGGGTACATTCAAGTCATATGGTAATTAAAAGCCTGACAATAAGCCTTTCTGAGTGTTGTCCGCGTAACTACGTTGCGGAATTCAGACAGGCAGTCGCTCCTTGTAAACCACTGGTACTTATCAGCATCCGGTTGGACTGGAAGCCGATCCCAACGTAATATGTACGTCGGAAAAGGCTAGGCTGATGATGACGATGATAATGATGACGTCATGCGCTAATGCCAAATTCTTATTTTGTCATTTCGATGACAAATATTTTTCTCATTGTCAAAAAGATATCTAAAGTATTACGTTATCTATTCTAGTGGTTTACATACATATTTACAAAAAGTTACATGGAAAAATTGCTTGGCATGGATGAAATTGTAAAATATATTAATTTGGGTTAGCACTTATCAACTTGGCTTTTAATATTCAGTTACAGGTATCTAATGTATTGTTATTTTGCGCATACAAAGAAAGAATACGTGTTGTTTGTTTGTTTGTTATGCTTTCAATCGACCGATTTTAGCGGTTTATTGCTTTTTGTTAATTTTGCTGATTCCTGTTTCGGATTTTTTCTTTTTAATTCTCTCATGCTTTGCTCACCCTCATGACCAAGAACTGCGGTTGAGTTCGAAAATTAGTCGCGCGATGCCATTTAATAGGCGTACAAAGCGTTGTAAAAAGAATAAAAAAGCTAATCACTCAATTTATGATAATGTATGTTTGTCTTCACGATTAAACGGCTTAACTAATTATGATGAAATTTGGTGTGGAACAAGCTTATAAATTGAAATAACGCTTTCAATTCAATAACGAAAAAGGAGCGTAATTTCAATATATTTTTTTACAGTCACAAAAAAATAATTTTGACCAACGTACTTATCATGAAAAGTGGTTTAACTACATTTTAACCTAATGCATACACGTTCAATGTATGTATGTATGTATAAAGTAGTTATATCTTAAAGAGCTGAGGAAGTGATAAGATACCTAGTTGAAGGCAGAATAGAAATAATATTTATTAAAGGCGAACCTTTACGCGGAATCGTTGTTTAAATACCATTCACTGTTACATCACTATGACGGTACAATAACATTTAGGTTTTATTATACAAAATGTTTTTGTATAGCTTATCAAAGCTGCGTTAATCATTTTATAGTTAACGTTCGGAAAAGTGCTGACATTGTTATAGGGGCAATGTTTACAAAAAAAGTTTTTTTTTTATATAATATGGTTTAATTTTATATACTAGCTGTTACCCTCATCATCATCCACAGCCTTTATCCTCCCACTGCTGGGCATAGGCCTCCCCTTTCTCGTGCCAATTTCTACGGTCCTGTGCTAGCCTCATCCAGACTCGACCTGAGACCTTTATTAGGGAGCAAGATGGATCGATAACATAATAAAGGCTCTTACCCTATTAGGTAATTATTTAGTTTATTTTTGGGAAACAGGCAGATGTAATGTACGAAATTAATTTGAACTGCAAATGGTCCTTTTAAATTTGTACTTCTATTACATAACATAGTTTTATCATATTAACTTGGTTTTGATGATTCAGACCAAAAAATATCGCGTAACGTCAAAGAAAGCTATATTTTAAACAAACAATTACTAATATTTCATCAAGCTAAACCAAAGATTCAAATTAAGTATTAAGGAAGTGTAGACTAACCGGAAAACTCTTCGCATGCTGAGCATTAAATTGTAACTAAAACCAACGTTATCAGAAACACTCTTACTCAAGTATGGCTTAGTGTGTAAACTAGGGCCTGTCAATGAAAAGCAAATGTTGATATATTGAGTACTTCAAGTCTAATATATAATACCTGCCAATGCACAAACATTGAAATTTTTTACGTTATTGAATTGAAAACATAAATTTAAGTAGCTAGTTTTGTTTTTTTTTTCAAAATAATTTATTCATATATAATTTTACATTGCATCTACAAGTTTACTCGCAAAGCTATTTCGGTTGGCGAAATACAAATTAAAATATTGTATGATCTAAAAAAATGGCTACAAAAAAAAATAAAAAAAACACAACAAGCGCGTGATTAAACGTATATATCGGCTATTTATATCTCAATCTATATGAAGTTGGTGCCAAGACTTATTCCATATTTTTTTTATGCTAACAAACAAAGAAATATATATATCAATTTTTTAAGATGTAAATATAGCGCAAACGATTATTATAATGCTCAACAATATCATACACATAGTTGACAATTTGAAAAGTAGAGTTTGTACCTACTCATAATATAACTCATTAATGTAATGTGTAATTTCTGTAGTCCATTCTTCAATTTACAAACAATAGACAATAGTTTTGAGATTGAAAAATATGTCTAAAACGTGCCTGTAAAACAATATTATCAATAACGACATTTCATTCACAAAACAAAAAAATAAATCGACTACTACTTCAAATAAAGTATTTAAGCCATAAAATTTACATAAAAATAACTAAAGACTGCTTTAACGGTGTCATACAAATATACCCATAATTTTAATAAGAATAAAAAAAAATCTTCTTTATTCTTTTCATATGGTTGATGTACCACCGCGTGTCAGAGTTTTAAACTACACCAACTACACCAACAGATTTCTGACGTGTCTTGACACACCTTCGAAAAACTAACATGATGTTTTCTCCCGATGTTTAATAACAATAGCTCTTAACATTTTTGCATCGATTTTAAAATCGAATATCGATACATTTTAACAAGATGGTCACGTTTAAGTCCGTAACTAATTTCATTGGCTATGGAGTGATATTCAAAGACTTTGTTTGCTGATACATTATTTGTCTACTTGTGTTAAAATGTAATTCCTTATATTATGCGGTCTGTAGACAATCGTAAACTATTTAGAATATTTGCAATGTGTTGTAAAACAAAAGTAACAGACACGTGTTTTAGAGAACTGAGGATAAATTCAAAAGGAACCGGTGAAGTGGGAGTCGAACTCGCGCCTGCGTGATTCCGGTTGAACTTAGTACTAACGCGCAAGTTGTAATGGATTTTTATTATAACAACCTTTTTTTTAGGCGTAAGCCCGGGGATTAAATTGTAAATTAATAAAAAAATGCATGAAGCGTTTAGTTTAAATCATTTTCGACTGCAAATGAGAAAAGACTTAAGAGCCGCGATCAAAGAGCAATTGACCTTACTTGTTCTTGGAATGGAGTTCTGTTTCAATCAAATTGAGATCGAGTTGGTTCCCTGAAACTTAACACGGGCCCAAATTCGTGAGTGAAATGCCTTGGAACTGACCTTGATCGTCAGCTAAAGAACCTGATAACACTGAATTGCTACTTGAACCGAATCAATTCAAAAACGGAACCGCAAAGCCAATATCCCTGATGGAAAAAATCAACGTCACGAAAAGAAGAAGAAGAAACTGTTTTTGAACAAATCCAGATGGTCATTTCAATTAGATTTTCATTCATAACACTAAATCATTTAATCATAACACCCTAGTGTAAAATTAATTAAATAAATAACACCTTGTTCCTGTCTCACGGAAGTATGAGTAAGTTGTACGAAGAATTAGCTAACGTTCATTACGTTTGGAAAATGAATTTACTATGTCTTAACTGTTTTTGAACCAAAGGGTGACCTAGATGAGATTTGGAGTCAATAAGAAAATTGGTTCATCCAATCAAGAGAAAGAGAATGCCACAAATTTCAAGCGCAAACACACTCAAAGATCCAGGGGCAAACGCATAAATACGTCAATCTTCAGAAACGCCGTTCTTTTTCATCACCTGCTAAAAAAGTGATTGCAACGGCACTATTAGGAGAAATAATAACCTTCAATAATAAATAACTTAAGAACAATATATATTTAGTTCTTCGCGACCACAAACGTCAATATTTTCAAATCGCAATTTTCATACACAATACTCGCATTGTTACGGACCGTCTTACGTTTTAAAATTAAATGGCCGCTCAGCACTGCAACACATTGTTTCAAGACAGTTTTAATTTTGTATTGAGTTGAACTTGATTGTGGTTAATTGTAGTCACTTTTATTATTGATACGTGTTAAAAATAAAGTTGTATAAAAATACGTTTTTTGTGTATGTGCCCGTGACTAAAATATAAGAACTCAGGGATATAGTGTTCTACTTTGCCGATTTTTTTTCTGGTATGCAGGTAATAAATTTAATGTATTATTATGTGATTTTTGTAAGTTGCTTTAACAAACCATCAAAATCTTAATCATTTTATGTAAATATCTTATTGATGATTTTGAAGTTCGTGCAAATTTTTGACGTTGAAATAAAATAAAATATATTTTAAACGGAATTCAATCTCTCTTTTTATAATTATCCGTGTATACTCCGATCTTCTAAGGCAACACAAAAATACATACATTTTTTATATTTAGAGATATGTATATTTTCAATAAGTATTTTATAGATTTGGATAAACACATTTGTATATTCTGGTTCAACAGTAATTTTAAATCATGATTCGTATTTATTGAAACAAGTTGTTTAATAAGAGATATTGGTACAAGTTAGCTAATTCTCTCCACTATTCTATATCATTCCCACACATAGCTAATTTGTAACATTTTTTATAGGTTATTAACCTGATAATTTGCGTAATAAATTTTATACAAAAAAACTTAACGGAAATAGTTCATTAATTACTATTTTATTTGACTGCTTGGTATTAATTATACACCAAAGTGACGTTATTTATAATTGCTGTATGGACCTTTAATTATATTTATTTATATCTTAAATTATTGATCATAAAGAATGGCATAAAATAATTTATGCTGTAGGATGATGGTATGATTCCTTTTTGGAGCTCGGAGTCTGATTATCTTACTTCCCCGAGAAGGAATTAATGTCTAAAAATACGTGAGCAAGTGTATTAATTAAATTATGTTTAAATTAATGTACATTTTTACCTGTATTGACCATTTGAGGAAAGTGCAAGAATCTAATCAGCTAGCTCATAGAACTCGTGACACTAATAGAGTTTAGAGAGCGATCACGGTTCTTGAGAAACCACATGTTGACGGACGGATGGACGGACACACGGACGCAGGGATAGCGGAGTCATAGTAATAGTGTTTTGTTTTTATTCTTTAGCTACGAAACCCCAAATATTATTAACTCAATAATATAACTGACGATGTACAAACACAATAATTTAGGTACTTTGTTTTTGAAAGGAAACCATATTTTGTTGATACTATCAAGGACTTCATAGTTCTAACATATGTCGTTTTTAAGCGTCTTCAAAAAAGGAAGTTGTTTAATTGTCACTTGTTAGTAGAAAATACTGAAATGTGTATATTGAAATGACATTTTGTTTCAATTAATCATTCAACAATTCATTGTACTGAAGAAGTACCACTTCTCTCGGGGGGCTGTAGTGTATGGAGTTATCTTGCGTAATACTATGTAACAGGCATTATTCACACCAGCGTTTATTAGGCCAAATTGGTCACGAGATAGGATCAAATTAACGTTAATCTAAGCACAGGTTAAACTAGTTATGCCTTGTAAATATTTAAGCGTTCAACATGTGCCAGACACGTGTCTTATTTATAAAAACACGTGCAGTTTTCAACTGTTTTTTGACGATTCAAATTAAATATCCTAATTCTAAAATATTATGCAGCTATTTATCAGCTTTTATTGCTGGTTTATCCTACTTTGGTAGTCAGAACAACATTAATTTCGTAAAATTAATTGATGCATTTATCACGACATCGCGTCACTCGTTCAATAATAATTAAAAAAATAGATTTACGTCATCATATAAACATCGTTAATTATATTGGGCGCAAACATGGATCGAATCACATAAAAATATTAAACTAAAGTTCATAAAGTACTTCTATAAATGAAAGGAACGACTGTTCTAGTGACTTCCTGAGATAGTCGTAATAAGTATAAAAAAACCAACACTCGCGTTGCTTACCTTAGATTCTAAATTTATAGAAATAAATGCTCAATTATTATTCCCTTTTAAACTTCTGTTCCGGTTGAGTTAAAACCCTAAAATTTATTTGTCACAAAATCGTGTAGCTTTCTATACGTGAAATTTATTATTTATTACTTAGACAATATTGTTGCGTGTCTGCAACAATATTGTAACACTTCCTAGGTTTCAGTTTCCTTATCATTGAGGGCCATGACACGACCTCAACCGGACAGTTTTTCGATTTGCGGTAAATAAACGTGGCGAATTAGTAACAGTTAGATATATTTATTTTCCTGTTAAATAGCTGTCGAAAAAGTGTGTTCAATTATTTTGTCTATTTTTTTTTCTACAAATTTTAGAAAAGTTGTCGATAATCGTTATGGAAGATCAGTCATAGTGTATTTTAACATTAAAATTTTCACTTATTTCAAAAGTAAACTTCATTTTTATAAAATGATACAAATCAAAATAGATAAGAAATAAAATCAAAAGTTATAAAGCGTAGAACACAACAACTTTCAATTAATCAACACTTAACATAACTTTCGTTGAGTTAAACTACGATAATTAGGAGAACGGTAACCAGTCAGCACTTACACTTGACGTTTTTCGTCTCAACGAAGATGGTGTGACCTTAGCTTTGTAAGCCGGTAATGCCACTCAATGAAAACTGCGGAGCAAGACATCGCAACACTTTTTCCTGATTAGACTCTGAATCAAATGGTCGTGTCGTCGGCAAATGAACAGTGCTGTGTTGTGAATATTTGTGTTAACTTCTGTTTTACTTGTTTTAGGTAAAACTTCAAAATGTTAACAGGATGGCGATTGGCGTTATCGAAATGTGAGTGTTTAGTAAAATATTTATAATTTATGTTAGGGTTAATAAGGTTAATTTTAAATATTAGTGTGTCTGACTCTATTTCGTCTATAATGATTCGATATTGATATTTATTTATGAAAAAACACTGTTATGATATCTATTTATCCTTGAATGAATTCTATTTTTTTGAAATTTACTTTTAAAAAAATTCAAAAGGAATTGGAATTTAGTATTAGATTATTAATTATTGTTTATTAAATATAATATTTTTTTACATTAATCATTATAACTATAGTAACAGCACAACTTAAAATATCACTAATAAAAAAGCTCATTAGAATATTTAATTAATTTTCAGTATTTATAATACCGCAAAGGTATGTCTTGGCGATCATGGCCTTATTGGCCGTAGCCAATGCGTATACTATGCGAGTATGCCTGAACTTGGCCATCACACAGATGGTAAAGAAAACTGCATCGGCCCATGCAAGTGTCAGCGTGGACTACGACCCCCTCGTGTGTCAGGATCAGAATGCTATATCTGCTAATGCATCTGACGTCAGGAATTTCTATGCCACTTCTAGAGCTGATGATGTGAGTTTATAACGATTTTTTTTGATAAACCTTTCGAAATTCATGAATTTTTAGAACAGAGGTGACCGTCCAAGTTTATAACGAATTTATGCGTATAAGTTCCTAGATTACTAGAAAAGTGTGGATGTGCCTTTTTTCCAAGTTTAAGATTATTTTTTAATTATTTAAAGAAACCGTTGACTGATGGTGAAAGACAAAATCTTCAGGAAATCATACCTAGAATGATAATCCCGCAGTGAACAGGCATAGAGATCAATGGTCTTTTATTTTCTTTGTATCAAGAGACCTTTCCCAGCAGTGGGATATACCAATATCAATACAATTGCAGAGCTAGTCTCGACATCCATAAAGTCGTTTAGGTGTGAAAAGAAATTAACTCTTCATTGTTGTTACTAGTAACAAAATAAAAAGTGGTAAACATTGCAAAACGATTCTATTAACTTTTTACAGTGTAGAAAAACTACTATTTACTCACAATTCAATCAAGTTACAATTTACTCTTTTTATTTGCAAATTTGTTGCATTTTATAACGACTCGAGCACAAGAATATTGAAATTTTACTTTTGTGTCATTATGTTCGAGAATAAATATTATTCATGTTTTGAAATACCCAATTTGCGAAACATAAAAGGTTTGAAACGCAGGCGGCAATAAACGCTTTAAACATTTTTTTTCTGAATATTACAAAGCTCTTGTTTTTCTTCAAGTTTTTTCTTTGAGCTGCTTATGACACTTTCTCTATAAGTTTCTTAAAGAAGACTGTCAATTTATTGTTCTTTCTGCTATAGTTTTTTTTTTTTGTAATGTCAGCTTCGTAACATTTTGTGGAATTCGACATTACAATTGAAATAAAAATCATATACAGCCTCTATAGACACGCTGTAAGCCACGAGACTCAATTTAGAAAACAAAAGATGACTATTTCAGAATCAGCTCAAAACCGCAAGCAATTATAGAAACGATGCTTAATTATCTTAAGCAGTGGATAACAAAACATCGTTATTATTTTTTGCGTACATTACTGTTTTATTTAACTGATGGGTCAATAAGTAAGTCCACACCTTACTTTGAAAGATAGATGGATAAATGATTCTTAACTCATATGTGAAACCAATTTGGACACCATTATCTTGGAAAATAGTTCATTTTACTCAACGGGCCAACCCGGACCTCCCTGTGGAACACCTGGAGGACACTTCCTTGAAACAGATATTATAGGTTTTCTCAGAGCGTTTGTTTGTTTACGGCGATATCAAATTGATATCTGCAATTATGGTTTAAAGATCATCACGCCAACTACCCATTTCAGCCTACATTGATGGGACAAGTGTGATCCACAGAATCAAATGCTCGTTTGAAGTCTAAATCTGGCTTCTGCATGGGGGTTAAGTGTTTATGTATTTTAATATTGAAATGCGAGAAAGTATTTCACTTAAAAAAGAAATAGGAAGTATCTAAAAAGCAATAAAAGCTACTGTAATATTACAAAGTTAACATTTTATTTGAAGATTGTTTATCTTGTTGGTATAACCATTTCTCATGATGATAATATTTGTGACAATGACATTTATCTAAATACTCAGTAAATAATAGCTCTCGATAATATACTCAGGTAGGTCTGTAGATTATTTTAATACTTCAAGATTTGTCTCACGTGGAACACCTAGTGTGGTATAAGTCTTATCATTGACATCCTATGTAAAACTTCGTATTTGCGAGATATTGCGAAATATGTTTTACAAAATTATCAACTCTTCTAGACATTCCACTTGAAAATGACAAACAGCGCATGACATAATAAGGCGACAAGTTTTTGCAAGACATCCTTAAATATTGTTTAAAGTCTTAAAATAGGATGCAACGCGGTCTCGCTCTCTAACAACTTGAAGGGAACTTTATGAATGCTAGAGCAAGACAGAAAAACAGCAAAATTCACGTATTGTTATGTATCTGGATGATATGACAAAGTAGAAAAACCAATTTGAGTATTTGAATATAGACTGAAATAATAAAAAAATATAAAGCTGATTCGTACGAAATAAGGAAACAAATTTCGCATAACGTGTCTCATGACATGAACCACTTAAGTGATATCAAGTGCATATAAATGGTAAGGAAATAAATCGTTAAATTTCCGACTGCTCTTAATTCACATCAGGTTTATTTCACGTTTATTAAGGTTCATTGATCTTAATGGAATAGTCGGCTGCCCTTGATTTCTGAATATAATAAATTGTATTAAGCTGGGCGAAAACTGATAAAAATATCAATAAAAAGTCATTCAAAGAAAAATAATTACGGGAGGAAAACTAGAGTTTATATGTTTACTACATAATATAAATGATTTGGAGAAGGGATAGAAAATATTTTTAGATTTCATTATACAATACGATACTATTTTCAAATCAATTATACTACCTGCTGATATAAATGATTAAAATAATTACGGAAAAAATACAATTTCTATTAGAAACAGCAGATAATTCTACGCAGATATCAAATAAAAATCAAATCAAATAATTAAAAAAAAACCTTTTAATTGTTCTAGCAACTATTTGAATGGAGCGAAGCAACTCAGGGTCTGATCCTTGGTTCCTTCTACTACGGGTACGTGCTAACCCACATTCCTGGAGGCATGTTAGCTGAACGTTATGGAGGCAAATGGGTACTCGGCGGTGGTCTGCTATCCACTGCCATTTGTACCATCATCACTCCAATCACCGTCAAACTTGGAGGAGCCACCGCTTTATTCATTTTGAGAGTCATCGAAGGTTTTGGTGAGGTAAGTTCCGTCATCTAGTTTTCTAAATTAAATGTGTAGAATATTTTCCCAGGAGAACAAAAATTTAGTAATACAAATAATTTAGTTGTTTGGTATCCCCTTTCCCTTTCATCCCTTATTCATATCGCCATAGGTAAGTTTTCGTGATACAGACAGGAAAATTTTGCTTTGTAAAACTCTCTTTAAATCTAATCTCGCAACGATTGGACCACAATGGTGTATCTATTTTTATCGAGATTATTACATAAAAGTGAGAATCTATGTTATCTTCATTCATCTTATAAAATGATTGAATACACACTTCATGTCAATCAAATACAATTCGTATTCTATAATTCTGACGTAAAGAGGTTTTATACCTACATGCATACAGACATAAAGTTATTATTAGATATTTGTATGGTTATTTTGAATGTATGGATTTTCCATACATAGTGTTAATTGAAGTAGCTTTGAATAACATTCATTTGCGCTTACTATGTCTATGTTTCTTTTATGTTATATGATAATAATCATATATATAGATATGAATACAATATATATAAATAGCCAAATAATAAGTATCGATTCTTCCCTATTTTGCACTAGTGTGATTGTTTCTAAGTGACACATTTGACGTTTATGTCTCATATCCACTTAGCAAGCAATTGACGCACTACATACTGCACAACACGTTGAAAGACATCCCGGATCTTTTATCGTTGGGCTTTTATTGTTGCCGAGTGGATGGCAGCTTCAAACATATATTTTCTTTGAACTCTTCGCACATTACTAGTTTAATAATTCAAGCCCAGATCAGGTATACATGGAGAGCGCGGAGATTCGCTCAAGTAGCTG
Source organism: Trichoplusia ni (assembly GCF_003590095.1). Lineage (NCBI taxonomy): Eukaryota > Metazoa > Arthropoda > Insecta > Lepidoptera > Noctuidae > Trichoplusia > Trichoplusia ni. Next base: position 13,471,668 of record NC_039480.1, on the reverse strand, counting down.
CTATACTCACGAAAATAGCATAATCTGCTTTAATGAGAACGGTATCATTACCGTATTTCCACTGGTTTCGTCGAACGCTCGTTCATTGAAAATAAGATTTTTATAAGTACTAATTTCTTACCTTATTGTTCCCAGGGCCCGACGATGCCAGCGTTGATGGCGATGCTGTCAAAATGGGCGCCCAAAGCGGAGCGAGCTCGTTTCGGTGCCATCGTGTTTGGTGGAGCACAAATAGGAAACATAGCGGGATCGTACTTCTCTGGTCTCATCATGTACAATGGAAGCTGGGAGCATGTTTTCTACATGTTTGGAGGGCTCGGTCTACTATGGTTCGTTATATGGGTAAGTTTATGAATTTCTAGTTAAAAAATAGAGTTTGTCTTTACGATGCTAAAGATTACCTGAAGGCTTTCGTACAACTCCATCAACACATCCGAAAACAAACAGCAAATATTGTTTGTACCGACTGTAAAAATAATCTTACGAAAAAGGGGGGGTCTATTGACTTTTGAATTATGCTTAGTTATCATTACAGTTAAATAAATTATTTCACTGTTGTTTTAAGTTTATACCTAAGTATCTGTAGTTAAATATTGAAGATAATGTGATGCAATCTCAAGCACTGCAGTCAAACAGTAGGACATTATTGTTTGGTTAACAAATATTGGTTTTGTTTGATGAACCTCTTCCTTGAAATATACCAGTGGCTAAATATTTTGGTAAATAATTATAAAGTTATCACAAAGAATAATGCCATCGAAATATTTGTAATGAAAGAGATATCGACTATAATTTGCCTCAATTAACTTAGACAACATTGTCATCAATGTGGAAGCGACATAGTGCACAAACAAAGTCTAGCTTCGTCAACAAATATAACCCTACTTAAAGGTATCATAGTACAGAGATCTAACTCTGAGATAAAAACCCATTATTTGGTACAAAAAATATATTATCATATCTATAAAATGTGTCTTGCGGTTTGCCACAGTAGTTTTAATAAACAGTTAAAAAATAACACTAAAGAAAGAGGGAAATACCTTACGTCAGTAGAAGCCATTGATTTCTAAATTGAACCTTAATCGTTTGACATAAAGCAGCTGTTGTAACTACTTTGTGGATGACTATACCAACGTCATGATATCAATGTAAAGGCCGAGAATCGCTTAAATTTTCCATTAAAAACTTACACATGGATGCCATTTGAAGTGTTATAACAATAATACTGTACCACATCAGTTTTTGCACATCACACTCAAGTATTTCTATCAAATCAAATATTTACACAGTATATTATAATTATGTGTTTATTGATAGATAATGATATTCTATAATTATAGAGCGTGACTCTTAAATTAACATCAATTAACACTACTATGATTGATGAATGCCTTCAAATATTGAGCGGTATTTAACGGACAAATAATGCTTTAGCGGAAAACATGCTAAATTTTATTTTTCGCTTTATCTGTTTTCCAAGCATAATTGTGACTGTTCAAGGGCCTTGCGACAGGGCTATTGAGAGTGTGAAACCAAGACGCATTACTGCACTATGCCTAACGGTGTCTCGCTTATACTTTTTCACCGGCTTTGAATTAGGAACTCTTTGTAAATGTGATGAAGATTTAACTAACTTGGCTGTATGACTGCATGAAAATTTTTTTTTACGTTCCCGTTATATACTAATCGATTGATATGACTCCACAAATGGAAGACTGAATGAAGCTCTGAAACGAAATAAAACGACTCCTGAGTTTAGTCATTTTAGTATCTGCTTTTTATTATTTTACATTAAAAACTAAAAAACGTTTTTTTTTTCAGTCTTTGCTTTGCTACAGCACACCGAACACCCATCCCTTCATCTCAGACAGCGAGAAAAAATTCTTGAACCAAAACGTTGATGCCTTGATCCACACTTATTCAAAGAGGTTGGACCCCATCCCATGGAAGGCGTTGCTCCGATCTGTACCTTTGTGGGCCCTGATTATTGCTGGTGTAAGTAAAAACGCTCTTTTATTTTTATCTATTCACCAGGCTGCTGGGGAAACACAGGCCGTGGCCGTGGTGGTTTAACGTCGTTTTTTGATTTGAGAGATTTGAAATGCTATTTCGTCAGAATCGACACAAACATTTGGAAAACAAAGGTTTTGAAAAATATTTATTCAAGGCTTTCATGCGGTCTTTTATCTTATTGACATAAAAGGTAGTGATTTCTTATTTATATTGCCCCAGATTTTTATATAATCTGATAAAAATACTGCAGTGAACCACTAGAAAAACACTAAGATTATTCTAACAAGCTATTTATCAGATGAAATCTCAACTTATCACCTTTTAGATATATCTATGTAATTGTGTAGACATATTTATGTCACATATATAGTTCTGAAGCAAATTGGAGATTTAATCTTTACCGATGATTTCCGATTGATATTTCTGAATTCCTCTTAAGACTTGTTGGTCATTAAAGTAGAGCAATATTATTTTCTAAATAGATTGCGATGTATTATGTTACTATGCTCGTAAAAAATTTTCCCGATTTTTTTAGAAATTATGCATTCTTGTGAGCCCATATTAACGTTAAAATAAATATAAGCAAAGTCAGGAAAAGGGAAATAATGATTGAACGTTGGCTACAGTAAAATAAATAGACAACTCAGTTCGAAACATGCTTTTTTCTCATAAATTACCTTTCCACATGGCGTGTATCTTGTACATCTATGAACGTTCAATTAAAAGCCAACAGAAATTGAACTTTACTTTCTTACAGATTGGTCACGATTGGGGATACTTCACAATGGTCACCGACCTTCCTAAATACATGACTGACGTCCTCAAGTTCAACATCAAGTCTACTGGTATACTGTCAGCTTTACCGTATGTGGCAATGTGGATCGCTTCATTCTTCTTCGGTCTCATTTGCGACTTCTGCGTCAAGAGAGGATACCACTCCATAAAGAATGCGAGAAAGATTTACACAACTATTGGTAAGTTCTTACATATGTTATCTGAATCTTAACCAGTCGATAGCAATAATCATAGTTTAATATTCCAATTTATCCATAGTTAGCAGAAATAGCCATTGGCATGTAATCAATGTCATCATTTCTTTGCTAAGAAAAACAAATAAAGAATTGGAACTAGTTCATTTAAATGTACTTGACACTGAAAAAGAGACATTTATAATCACTTCAACACCTCCTTTCCTTAACACCTTTCCTTGTTTCAATCAAACAATGATCTCGTTACAATAATTGTGATTCGTTTAATAACTTCATCGTGTATTTTTTATCACAGCGGCAAGCGGTCCCGGTATTTGCATCATCATGGCTTCGTACTCTGGCTGTGATACGACTCTTGCCGTTTTCTGGTTCATCTTCGCCATGACTCTCATGGGGGCTTACTACAGTGGCATGAAGATCAATCCCTTGGATATCAGCCCGAACTATGCTGGTACCACCACAGCTATGGTCAATGGTATCGCTGCCATCTCAGGAATTATTTCACCGTATCTCATTGGACTACTGACGCCAAATGTAGGTTGAGATTTTTTTCACTTGAATTTTAGAAAGTATTGTATAAGAATTTAAAAAAATATTATTTATATATTGTTCTAGATTTATTGCCTACAGAATATAGTAAACTATTTTACCGCCAGTTAGTTTTGCGCTTAGACCTTGCCATTGTGTTACGGAACTAATCTAAATACTCTAATTATTGCCGCATTCGTTACGATTTCGTTCGCAGTTACTTTTGTTTTGTTTGTTTGTTCTACAGTAGTACAAGTTGTTAAAAATGCGATATTGATAAATTACTTACTATATTTTTCTTCTTTAACAGTCAACGTTGGAGCAATGGCGTGTCGCCTTCTGGGTGTGCCTTGGCGTCTTAGTTGTGACCAACATTATCTACGTCTTGTTCGCGAAGGGAGAGCAGCTATGGTGGGATGATGTCAAGGTTCACGGTTACCCTGAAGGTTGGAAGTACGGTGATCTGCCCACGAGACAGGGCGACTCAGAAGGACAAAAGACCGAAAACGTCGAAAAAGACAAAAACTAAACGACTGCTTAACTTACTCTTTTTGTAAATATTGTAACTATAATAGGCTAATTTTGTTATTTATGAATAAGATTATTTAATTCCAATGTAAAGTTGTTTCTTTTCCATGTTATTCCATCGATACCTCTGTGTTTCTAGTTTTAAATTGTGTTAATTTAGATCTAGAGTTTAAAATGCCTGTATGCCCAATTTTTTATTTATCATTTACTGGTATTCTAAAATATTGAACTGAAGTGTCATTAGACGTTGGGAATCGGCACGTGATACTTATTTAATAAATAAGTGAGAGTTTTGTAGTAAAAACTTACTCATCACTCAAAAAGTCGATCAAATTAAGCCTTATTGAAACCTTGACGGGGTTTTGCAGGCAGGAACATTTAGACCACAGGGACAATTCACACAGTCTTCTAAAAACCAATTATATTTGAATAGGCCTAATAAATTTAATTATATTCTGATTTCTTTGAGAACATGAACGATTCTGATTGAAGCCCGTTGGTCCATTTTCCTGCTATTATTGTTTATTACAACCTTGGACAAAATAAAGCGTTGAGTGCTACAATATAACTAAGGAAGTTGTAAAAAAATAAAAATAAAAATTCCCTTCAATTGAGATAAGAGGCAATATAATTATTTTTAGATGAAAATACAAAGTAATTAAATTGTATTTGTCATGTGTACGGTCTTGTCCTTGTATAGTAGTAAATTTTGCCCCTATTGATGTTTAATAATTAATACAAAAAAAATTCATAAGGTATGTTTTATTGGTAGAGAGATTTTTAAAACTATATTTGAATACGTAATTAGTAATTTCTTATGCCTTAAAGGTACTGGATATTCTTTTGCGCTTTCTTTTTTAAAATACAAATAAAATTGGATGACAGTGGAGCACTAGATTGTTTCACTATGAAGTATTCAGCGATAATTATAACAGCGTTGTAATGGAATCACTGTATCACTTTTGGTTATACAAACATACATACAAATCGAAGTATTAGCTTTAAATTCCTAATACACGCCATTCCATATGCTGGTGATTACAGTGCTTATCTGCATGGATATTCATGTTGCATGGCATTCTTAAAAGAAAATAAAAATAATAAAATTAAATTGTCAACAGTAAAAGAACTTCTAAGACCTCTCATACGAATTTATTTGCGACACACTCGCTCAGCATTACTCGCGTCGTCAATAGTTTTGACATGATTGAGATAAATTACATTTATCAGTAGTTTAAAAGGTTTACGCAGATCTGTGTCGCATCTCAAGATTAGGATGACAGCTGTGACGTTTTTCTAAATGCACGAGGCTTAGATATTGTTTTCCTTATGTTATTCTAATAGAACTTGAATAATCATCATCATCCAAGCCAATATAATTTTCCCAACAATACTGCGGTCGGCTTCCAGTCTTACCGAATGCAGCTAAGTATTAGTAAATATTTTGCAAGGAGCCACTACTTATCTGACCTCTTCAACCCAGTTACCTAGGCAACATCCCTAAGTGTGACTGGTTGTCAGACTTTCTAGCTTTTGACTACCTATAACCACTGTCAAAGATGTATGAATGACAGCTGGGTCCCACAGTTTAATGTGCCTTTCGAAACACGGAGGAACTCGCTATGACATTTATTAGATGGTCACGCGACAGTGGATCGACCGTGTTAAACGTGTGTGTAACATAGTTTAAAAACTCCTGTATAGAATTTGAATGGTATTTAAGATGTGAATAGTATTTTGTTGGCTGATCGGGAGAACTTTATTTTGCCGGATTGATTAGTGAATCTAAATCATCCAAAGTGCTATCCACAAGCATACTTATATTATAGGAATCGGTGCTACCCTTTAGAGGGAGTTCACAACCATAAAACAGACACTCGTATACAAGTAGAATTATTTAACAAAACTACTATGTGCATAATCGACGAAAAAGTTAACAAGACAAATGTTCTTAATGAATTATAAATGTTTCATTCTTTTAAATTCATCAAGTCTCATCTCAACGTACAAGAAAATGCAAAAATTTATAGTCTTTTAAGGTTAGAAAGTTTGGATTTGAAATAAATAAATACACAAACAACAGACTAAAGGAACATTAAACCTTTTTATTTTATAGTAAATCAGTCATTTGATACAGGTGAATGGTCATGTTTTGGATAAACAACTTTCTTTTCTCCATCGGGAGGGATGTCTCGTTTCTTCAGAGGCCCGTGCTTCCAGCCCGGAGGGTATCCGTATTTATCGACGTCATCCCACCATTGCTGCTCACCAGATCCCCAGATGACGTACACCAAATTCGTCCCTATTAATACTGCGAATATGGTCCAGAATGCTATCCGCCATTGTTGGATTGTTTGCTGGAAAAACAAATAGAATATTACTTCACTGATATCTACGATTAATATTCTTATTTTAATATTTATTCATCCCGGTAGTCAGTTATAATAATACTATTATCCAGAATTCGACTATTATCGAAAATATTAAACTGCAAGTAATGTTTTAAGCTTAATTAGAATTAAAGAAGGGCATTACGCTTGACTAATCTTGCAAATGTCAGATCGAATTAACTCATCCGAAGAACATTTTTTTCATTCTGTTCAAGCCTTCCTGAATATTTTTTAACTTTAACCAATTAGTTACTCCACTTTTTTGTAAAGACTGGCTTTCTTTATTTCTCAGCAATTTATAGTCAAGAAAATGCAACTTAATTTCCGTGATGCGACGTGTTGACGTTGCTGAATTCTTATTTATAATGAATTAAATATTACCATCAGACTCATAAAATTATAACAGACGGAGTTTAGACAAAGTTTAGCCCTAACATATCAATATTTTTCCCCTCAAACATTTACCAATATTTATTACAATAATACTTACATCAGGAGTCAATAACCCGATCAGATACGGCGTAATAATACCAGAAATTGCGGCAATCCCATTAACAAAGGCTGAACAAGTTCCAGCGTAGTTCGGAGCTATGTCCATGGCATTGATCTTGACACTGCTGTAGAAGCCGCCCATGAAGGCCATCGAAGCGATGAAGAGACCGACAGCCGCAGTGCGATTGCAACCGGAATACGAAGCCAGGATAATGAAAATAGCTGGTATTGTAGACGCTGAAATAATAACCTCGATTGTGAAATATGAACATAACAAAAAAATAAGTAGATAAAAAATAGAACTGTAAATAGGCCATTAGCAGAAATACTAATGTATCTAATTGGATAAATTAAGATAGGTAATAAAATGACTGTTGTTATTGAGCGTGTTTTAAAGAGCTGTAAATAACACAATCGAATGGCACCAAAACTCTTGTGAAATACTCCTTTATCACGGATTAATTGACAATTAGTGTTGGTTTTTAATTAGTGGCAACAGATTTATTGATACCGATTAAGTATTGCACTCACAGACAGTTGTATAGATTTTCCTTCCAGTTCCAATGCTATGCCATTTTTTCCTTACGCATAGATCGCAGAAGCTGGCGAAGATGAACGAACAGACGTACATCGCAATGTATGGCAGAGCTGACATCAATCCTGTTTCTTTGATATTGAACCTTAAGACATCGGAGAAATACTTTGGAAGATCAGTTATCATTGAGAAATATCCCCAGTCGTGGCCAATCTAAAATTAAAACATAAAATTATAACACAAACAACGACATTGGTGTGGCATTTATACTGTCAATAAATGGGTGGTCGCAAATGATGAATAAATATAATTGTAGACTGAAAGTAAAAACAAAACAAGTTATGTATCAATTATTTTTTGTACTAATTTACAAATTATTTACAATACTTATTGATGACAACAACAAAAACTACTGCACAGATAGCGGAGTAATATAGGTTATAGGGATCCATGTCACAAACGCTTGTTCTGAGTCTGGATGTCTTCAACATGTGTTTAGAATATTCTGATATAATTCCTTTGTGCGGAGTCTCTTTTTGTATAAGTAAATCAAAAAGTTGATCATTACTTCTTAAAAAAATGCGGATGAACAAAAAGTATTTACAATTCTGCCTCAGTCTACTTAATCCGACTTCATCAACCCTATTGCTAACTAAAGAGTATTTCAAAGTAACGTATTTCCAATACTGACAATCACAAGGAAAACGACCCTAACTTTGTTGTTGTATTGCTTTCCGAGATCACTTAAAGAAAATTGCTTAACTGTAGTAAAGACACTTACTGCTGCCATTATGAGGACCCACAAAGGAGCGGATCGTAACAGCGCCTTGAATGGTACGGGGTCCAATTTCTTGTGTAAACCGGAGGCTATTATATTCTTGTTTAAATATTCTCGTTCCTCGTCTGATATAAATGGATGAGTATTTGGAGTGTTGTAACATAAGAATGCCTGAAATTATTAAAAAGAACCCTTTTTACTTGAGGAATATATGTAGCTTAACTTGACATAGGATTGGAAGGATGACAACTGTTCGTGATACAGATATTTAAATAGATATTAGACACGTGTTTCGCCCTTATCTGAACAATAAAAATTGACAAAGACAAACTATTGTTACGTAACAACTTCTCAGAGTTTATGCACAGGAGTGACGTCAAGCGTAAGTTACATTTCCTGTTATTCAATCGATTTATATTTGCATTTACATCAACCCTATTGCAAATATTTTCAGTATGATCTTATTAAATCGATTTTATGTATATCTATCTTTTAGAAAATATATTATATTATTATAACAATAAAATCAGACGATCCTTACCCAAAACACGAACCATATGATTCCAAGTCCACCAAATACGTAAAAAACGTTAGCCCAATCACCACCATCGGCAAGGAGTATTCCAGAAACGTATGGCCCGAAGACGTTTCCGATTTGAGCGCCTCCGAATATCATAGCACCGAAACGAGACCTTTCTGCGGGAGGAGCCCATCGTGCAAGTAGCAGAACAAAAGCCGGTGTCACTGGTCCCTGTTAAAAATTCAATAAAAATATGAATTTCAGCTCCTATCCGGAAAAAGGTAGTCAGTAAAAAGCTAGAACATATTATATAACTATTACATAAGAAGCTCATAAAAGACTCAACTTATGTCTAAGCACGATGACGCATTTGCTCACAACAAATGACAATTTGTCAATAGATGATTTCCTTATCGATACAGTAAAGATACTGCAACTCGTGATACAGCTAGCTTAACGACGTCCAAACTTACCTCACCCATGCCTTGAATAACTCTAATAATGAATAGACCAGTTGCTCCACCAATAGTTACTGCCCAAGGGGTAATAGCTGTGGTCACTGACGTCATCAAGAGCCCGAAGCCCAAGGTCCATTTCCCGCCGAATTTTTCAGCCATTAATCCCCCTGGCAAATGTGTGATGACATAGCCGTAATAGAACGCGCTGAGAAGCAAGCCTTGTGTAGCTTCGTCCCAATCATAACGCTCTCGACCCTGTAAAATTGAAATATAAACTATTTTCTATTTTTGTACTATTTAACAGGTATTTTATTTCTTAGAAAGAAATAGATCTTTGCTAATATTTTTATTAGTAAATTCATATATCATTTTTTTGATGGCAAATTTAATTTCACTTTAGGAATTTCTAATTTTTTTAATAATAACATTTCAAGCAAATCGTGACATAATTAAAAATAAGAATGTTCGTGAAGAAATATAGACAGGCCAAACCAATTTTGATGATGAGTTATCTGACACCACTTTTACCCATCAGGAAGAATGTAAATTGGGAAATTGCAGGAAAAGACGACCTAGTAACTGGATAAAACCATATAATTCTCAATAGTCATACCTCAAACACCACGGACACATTGCTCACAGGAGACGTGTTTGATGAAGAGGCGCTGCTATCCGGGCAGGTACTTCCAACAATATGCTCAGACGGAGCCACATGGAGCACCATTTGTACAATCGTCATGCTGAGACAAACCCGCATCGTGAACGCGTTGGCCAACGCGAAGAGACCCATTACCCCCAGCACATAACGCTGGGGTATAAAGAGTACTGCAAAGAAAAATGTAGCTTAGATTACTAGAGATACGAACGATACTCGTTTGTTTTAAAACGTGACAAGCTAGTGAACCAAAACGTTACAGGTATAGTTTTATTGTGTTTGTCAGGACGACTTGATTAGGAACTGCAAATGTAATTTACTTTTGAAGTCAACTAGTTTTAACACCGAGGATGCATTGAAATAATTCGACAATTTTGTAAGTAAATAAAAATAAAACCTCCACATCTCCGGCTAGGAGGAAAGATACCCAAAAGGTTTGCAGCATTGCCATATTGAATGGCAAAAAGGGTTAGGTTTGTAAATATTTCAGGTGTTTTTTTATACAAAAGTAAATAACCGAAATATTTGACTAATGTGAGAAGTTATTTAAAAGACTTTTGCAACTTCGATACGCCTTTTACTTTCGAAAATAGAGCCGAAGGAGGATGTGTGATGTTTTCTTTTGTTTTATCAATCAAGTATTTGGAAGATATTTTTATCTGCGATGGATTTAAAGCCTTTATTATTTGCGGGAGTCATTTTGTATTACGTCAACAATAATATTGATAACTTTAAGATAATTTCAACTTATCAATTTTTTTAAAAGGTTTTCGATGATATTACTGATCTGTGAGCTTACGATAGCAACAGTGACGTTTAAGAACAAACAAACTTTTTTGTTTTTCATTTTGGATAGAATACAAGATTTTTCCTAGAACTTTGACACTTATATTGCATTTAGAGCCAAAGTCTGTCGATGCAGGATGTAAGCCAGGATAGCCGATTGGCCATTATGTCTTCAAGCCAAATCACTGTGCAACGGCACTGTGCACTAGTGGCGATAATGTTGTAGTCAAAAGTGTCACCTGAGACACATTCTTTATGCTCGATACTCGTTTTATGGTAAAGTTTGCTATGCAAAAGTGTGCATAATGTACGTCGGCACGGTTTACTAACGCAACACATTATGGCACATGGTCTAAACATATACTGGGACTTATTATTTCGTATAACATACACAGCCGGACTTCTTCTTCTCCATAGAGCGAAGTGGACGCGAGTCGGACTAGTATTAAATTATTAGCATTTCGTCACATAATAGTTATTAAAAAGATTATTCTGAACAGTATGAAACCAGAGTATTACGTAAACAGCTGGTGTCTATCCTATGCCTTGTACAAGGCGAGAAGAAGATTATTATTTTTTCATGTTGTTTTCCTGCTTGTTTGACAATACTATTATTGTCAACATCGCTGATAATGCAGAATTGACGTATTTTGAAAAATGATTCAATTTATAATTGACAAGCTTAGTCACGCGCAAATTTAGAGAAGGTCTTACTTACTGACTGTTAATAATAACGTCTTAAAGTGGAATAGTCAATATCAAAAAGTCAACCTTGCATGGTTTTTTATATGGATTTGAATGCATGAGGTTTTTTTTTTCAAAGACACCACTGAAGTGAAGAAAACTTTCGCAAGGGAACCTTATTTTTGTTCGCATGTCAAATCATCAAATGACCCGCTTTTCTTTGAGCGAAATTGAGTGCCAGACTTCTACTGACTAAAACTCATCCATGTTCCTTCCTTTGACCGGGGCCACGGTGAACCTTTCGAACAATCCCATTGAATTGTCACGCGTCAGCACTATTGCTTCTACCACCACAGCTGGGTCGCAAGGCTCTTTGCATCATCTAAATGAACCTAGACCAAATAAGAGAATCTAAAATCTTCAACCAGCAGTTAGGTTTATAGGCTGGTATTATAAAAGTCAACCCGAAGTAATGTTACGTATTTAGCTAAACAAACAAATAATGCTATTCGGAAGATAATTATTATTAGTACCGCAGTTACGTCACACAGATTATATGGAAGGTTAATTGCAAATTTTGCGCTTTTTCTACCTGCAAAAATGCTGTAGCTCTCTAGTTTCTAAAACTCGCATATTATAAAAAAAATCGACATTAATAAAAAAACTGGTCAACCAGACTACTCAAGACAAATCAAGGGAACCCAAACTCGACGGGGTTGTCCTATTATTAAGGCAAACCTACTTTCATCTTCAAGATTCAGGATAAGTTGAGCTCTATATTATTTTTCATAATACGTATACGCAGTAGATTTCATCTCAATAGGAAACCGGAAAACGGGTCACACTGGCCTTAAAAAATATCAAAAAAAGCAAAAAAAAAAAGAACAACGTTTCTCAAAAACTAACAGTCTATATTAAAAAAAAAAGTGTCCGTCTTTCATAGAAATTGTCATCACCTGATGCTACGAATAATTTTGTTTTGGTCCACTGTATTATTATTGTAATGTTTATTAAAATAAAACGTCTTTAAAAGTTATATAATACAATTATAATTTATAAAACTACAACATACCTTTGTTCATAACACGCCTCCATCCCGTAAGAGTCATGTTGGTGCTCCACGAACCAAACACAACTGTATACTAAAAAGACAATAAATACTACGATATACTATTTCACATGATACAATCGTCAATACAACCTCCTATCCAGGTGTTATCTCTATGTATGACAGAGCATCTGATAACAAGTTCATGCTAGCCATATTTAAGATAAATAAAAATCTTAAGGAGCTGTCATATGAGATAATTATCAAGAATTTGTTTGTCAGTGTTTTGTTTCAAATACGTAAGAAGATCTTGTAATATAAGTTCAAAAATATATAGTTTGACTGGATTTTTGATTGATACGCTTTTAATTGTTTTTCACAAGTGAAAATAGCCAAGGCTACGAGAACAATAACAATTAAATAGATTGCTTTTCATGAAATAACAATGCCTGAATATGTGACTAACTTGACGTAAAATTCGTATCATTATCATTTGATCTATTCATTCATATATCTGAAAATCGAGTACCTTCATGATGTCCTTCTCTATTCTCCTCGCTGCCACGGTAAAGTAAAAAAAAATACATTTCACTTTCATATGGTAATGGTATAAACTAAAATTAAAAAAAAAAAACATTTTTGATTTTGGGGAAATTTATTTAATACAGAGAAAACCCGACAAGAAACTTCTTAAGTGGAGTATGGCCTTCTTCCAGCTCCGTGTTATCTTAATATTACATTGTCACGCGAAATCCGAATGAATAGAAAATTCCAGTCTAATAAACCTTAAAGCAGATCAAATTTAACTTGCGAAATTTGATTATAAACAAAGGGAGAAAATATGAAGGAAATCTAAGGTTGGGGAACTGGAATCACTACATATTATAAAATGTCTGCGCTGTCTGTCTGTCCCTATATATGCTGTAATCTTTTAAACTCCGCAACAGATTCTGATGCTATTTTTTCGATAGATATTGTTCCAAGAGGAAGCTTTTTCATGTACAATATAGTAGAGAAACAGACAACATTAGAGGTTTCTAATGTCTGATGCCTACTGTCCCAAAGTTGTAATTCATTTTATTGAACTTCATACCTTGCGAGATATCATAATTTTAACTAACCGCCGCAACAAACAACTATTGTAGGTTGCCTCGTAGGAAAATCTGAAGTCTATGAATCATCAGTGAAAAGTATTATTAAGAAATCTTCATATCTGATATCTAACTTAGATTGTGGTCAAGATTCTCTAGTTAGATTTACGCAATGTACATTTTCATTTAGGGATTTTTTTTGCAGATATATAGGTAAATATAAATAGTTTTATCTCCAACTTGCACGTGATTAACGTTGAATCATCGTTCAATGTGAACGATATAGATACATACAGTGATTTGATCAATCTGAAAGTAACTCTATTTTTAGGTGGAGTATAAATCAACAAGGCTCTTGTTACTAAAAGACAGAAGTGCCAAGATTCATATTTTTTGGTTATTGACTCAATCATTTAAAAGACAACTTCTTATGCTGGTTTCTTCTTTTTTAACTACCCCCTGAATATGGCTTGTATCAGTTGGTATTATATAGGTAAGAAATAATTCTGCGTGTCACTACTTTAGGTTCATTTGAAACGTGTATGTTAATATTTCATTAAGATTTAGGTGGAAAAGTTCTTTTTATTACCTAGTGGGATCAACTACCGAGCCTTGTAAAGATAAGTAAAGTACGTATAAACAATGCTACTCTATAAAAACGTAATTGACACTGAACTGATTTTTTAGAAATGATATGATGGTATCGTCAGATAAGCGGTACGCACGTGGATAGAATCAGAAAATACAGATTTGGAGAAGGAAGTGTGCCTCTATCCAGCGGCAGCGTATGTGGTAACGTATTTCCAGGCCAAAGATGTTGATTGATGTATTTGGTTGCCCATTGGAGGTTTACAGGTACAATTGTTCTCGGTATAATTGTTACGTACTGACGACAGAATATTTATTTAGAATGAAGCTTCAATTTAGAACTTTGACTTAGGCACCACGCAAAACCCACTGAGTGCGACGTATCGCGGGTTTGACCCTGCGTAGGACAATCATTCATTTGTATAATCCTCGAAAGCTTGTCCTGAGTCTAGGTGGCTTTGTGCATGTGAATTGCATGTTTATTAAACCATTCTCGACACAGGGATTAAAATACATAAGTCGCGCGTCGTTTAAATAACTGCCTACCATAACAGTTATGACCCTTCGATAAGAAAACTTTTTCATAACTTTTTTGTTGTTTTTTGTTTCATTAGCAAAATATCCTGATTGAGGAACGCTTCGAGGGAATACCACCGCCTCCATTGTTTGTGTCCGTAGAAGCGTGACAGCACGCTAGACGCGTATACCAGCACCATTCTTCAAAACCTCTTCAAGACATCGAAAACGATTCATCATTTAGGCTCTTTGTGCTTTTATTTTGTATCTATCTAGTCCGACAATTTTAGTTCTGTTTTTAATCTTCTTCTATCTCGTGTCGTGTCGTGTCACGGTGTTATTAACTAAATCGAACTCCGCCGAAATAGCTCGAAAAATACTTATGAAAGTTTGTGTGCATATTGAGTGGGACTGAGAATAGGACAACATCTATTTTTCGTAGCCCTATTTATTATTCCCTATATCTATTGTTAATAGCAAAACAACGTTTGCTAGGACAACTAGTAACTGTTTATTCCTAGAATAGGTAGCACAATTCCCAACACTCGTTACAGCTAATAGAGTGCACAGACGTTCATCCACACTAGACGATAATATATATTGTTTGTCACTACTAATTAAACTAATGCAGTCTACAGCATTAGACGCTGTGTAATCGTATTATATTATGCCATTAGCTGTATTGAAATAGGAAGATAGTCAAATCAGTCTTTTAATTAAAATACAAAAAATATTGAGAAAAAATCCAGTAAAGATATTCCGCAGTTATTGTAATTTAGATTGTAAACTTTTTCTTAAATTAAATCAAGTGTTAGATGAGATCGAATCATAATTAAGTTGTCAAGTTAAATGCAAATCATTATTAAACCTGGCCTTATCAGATTTAAAACAGCGCCATCTCTTTGCACGTGCGCGAACTATTTAGTGCGATAGCTGGCAAAGTAGTACAGAGTTTTCATGTGACCGCCACCGCTAACATTTTTCTAGCACCAAGTTGGTTTTGAAATGATTTTATTAGGGTTTCTTACTCAAAAGGTAAAACCGTAACCCTAATACCTAAGACTTTGCTATAATGTTCGTCTATTCAATCTTACGGTCGTTAGTCACCACAGTCGGGTATCTCGTGTACTGTAATAGTTCAATTTTCAGTAGTTTTAAAATATTTGTTGGGTATTTTTTCTAATACTTTTTTTTTTGTTTACTACAGCTAAAGTGAAATTGTTGACAAATCCAGCTAGAATAGAAAAATATAAGTTTCTTTATTGCACACCACATAGGTGCAGGACTGATAACAATAATACTTAATATACATTGCGATAGGTTGGAAAACATCGGTAATTGTACCGTTATATCTGAAAAAAAAAATACATAGAAACTGTTAGAGTCATAATTGTCAATTTCTAAACCAAAATAAATGCTTGCGAAAAAAGCTTGTTAAAAGTCTCTTCACCATAGCAATTTAAACATCCGTTAAAATTTAATAGTGCTTTCTGCAAATTATATCTACTGGTAAAAAGAAAGTCAGACCTTTTTTAACGAAATGCAATGGTAATTAATTTATAGAAATAGCAAGAATTTTAAATCTTATGCCAATGTTGAATAATTAATAACCCTTAAAATCTTCAGCGCTTAAAACACATATTAGATAAAAAAAAATACACAAAATCAAACTGAGACAAAATATGTAAATGTAACACAGGGTTCTTTCAAGCTTTTCCTTAAAATAATACAGAACATTTTGCGAGTTGAAAATTGTAGGCAAAATTGCTGAAAAGGACGGTACAATAAATATGTCAAACAAACTTTCAACCCCGCGATAAAGTACGCAAAATATTTTGAATAGCTGTGAAAGGTATCCGTGAACAAATTCCCGAGCGTCCGTATTCTGTTAAGAGATATTTTGACACATTATATCCTACGTTTATCGCCCGACATTACACGCTTGTTTAAAACTATCGGCAACGATGTTTAAAAAGGGCATACTAGACTCTGGAGATTACCGCTTCAGGAGAGACGTTAACGGGGTGATGATCATGATAAGTTATTTTGGGGATATAACTTGTGTAAGGTACGGGCATAAAAATCTGAGAGCGTATATAGCTATACCATTGGTTATATAGATTGTGACAGCGGTAATAAGTGTGACTTTTATTAAGACGATATAGCGTATCTCTATCTACTTACAATATACACGCAAGTGCTAGTCAAAAAGACAAAAGACAATCTGCGATGTCGAATGATTTGCGCCCTCCCCGTCTTGTTGCTAAGGGTCCATCTACACTGATAGAGTAGCGCGCAGCAGCCATAAAAACAAATGACTCGATCATAAGACGCAGTGCAGTGCCTCGAGTATCATGTAGCCGTGAGGATTGCACGATCCCTCTAAAAACGGCAACGAGACGCCGCAGTGGTTCTTCGCGTGGTAGCTCAGACAACACGCGTGCGATCAACTTCACTAGTAGTACAAAGTTGTGAGGCTGTTAAATGTATATGATTGATTAGCTACTGCTGAAAATTTATTCAGGATTATAATAGTTATCATAAAGACCTTGCCAACCGCTGTGTGTATTGACCCTTACACACTTAGAGCGGTGACTAGCACTTGAGCATGTGGTGTAGTAGAGTTGAAGCAGGCAGCTTAGCTGGTGAAGCTAGTTCGTAAAGCCGTGCTAGTAAGGTTCGACTTCTGCCTGAGTTTTTCATTTTGCTGTTGCATATATTTTGTTTTTAACTCCAAATTCATCCCAACTCATGTTATAGAACTTTGTAAAATGTTTAAAATATCAGTAATAAAGTAGTGGAGGAATCTACAAATTTATGATCGTGACAAAAAATAAAAATTATTACATTATTAAAATTAATAATGATTGCTTATTTTTATTTTTTTAATATTCTCAACAAAATAAATCATCGGTAAAAAAATAAACTGGTGCCTGGTTTTAGCCTGGTGATAGACGTTACTACAGACAGCGGTGCCTCCATAATAAGGTTCCTTTGTACCCCTTCGCTACGGAACACGAAAAACTAAAAAATCTTTCTAGAAAATATCCAATTCTCTTTATCGCATAAGGTAGCATAGTGTAGTACTTCGTTCAAATTTCAATATAATGTCTGAAACCCTCAGGGTATCGAAGTCATATCGAGTCGACACTCACGTACTCTCACAAATAGCAATATTTTAAACCCACTTCGATAGCACACGTTTCCGCACCAATATCAAGATTGGTTTCCTTTACGATACTTTGTAATAGAATAAGAAGAATTTTGAAAAAGGTATTTATATTTTTACAGTATATTCGTATTTAATAGATGGTAGAGTTTAAATAGTTATAATTTAACTTATAATGAAGCCTAAGCCTTTTCATCAAGTATGTAATAATTAAACTTAATTTTTAATTACTCGGATCAAGAAAACATAATAAAAGAAAAAACACACTTTTTATAAAAATTGGCTTTCTGTGTTCCCCAACTGGCTAAAGCTTTACTACAAAAAAACGTGAAATCCTTCCACGATTTTCTAATCGAACAACAAAAAAATAAATTTATTATTTAAGTATTTTTTTTACTTATTAACTAGCATTTGTGAAGCGAAACATTTTTTTTTGTTATTGGTAATTGCTACTAAACAGACACAAATAAAAAAATGGTTAAACAATAATATCTTAGTAGAAATAAACTATCAATTACCGTGTAACATAAGGAAGTTCATTATTGAAAGTATTGACAAAGTAAAATACTCGAGACCTATCTTATTGCGACCGTATTAAAATGCAAGAGCTCGTGCACCAGTAATTATAGTTGTAACGATGACATTTTATACGGCAAAGATTAAGTCGCAGATACGACGAGTAGGCAACATTTACCAGAACGTGGCATAGTAGGCGCTTAGCGCAATGTAGCACTTAGCTGTAACGCTGGCTTTGTAATTATCAAGTGGGATGTAGGAACGAAAATATAATCAAGTCATATTTTCGCTAAGTATCGTTTTTACATAATTATTATGTTATGGTCATGGGTAAGTTATTTTAATTAGTAAAAAAGTTATCACATCTTTTGGTCAAAATAAATAATTATTAGTGGTTGTAATTATGATAATCATCATTGGCCTAGCCTTTTCTCAACTATGTTGGGGTCGGCTACCAGTCCAACCGGTTTCAGCTAAGTACCAGTGTTTTTACAAAGAGCGACTGCCTATCTGACCTCCTCAACCCAGTTACCTGGGCAACACGATACCCTTTGGTTAGACTGGCTGTCAGACTTTTTCAAGCTTCTGACTACCTGTAACGACTGTCAAAGATGTAGGAATAACAGCCGGGACTCACAATTTAACGTGCCTTCCGAAACCCGGAGGAACTCGTTATGACAAAGATGGTCACCCATCTACGGACCAACCGCGTCAAGCATAGCTTAACCTGTGATCGAATCACTTACGCGGTTATAGTACATACGTACTAAATAATCAAAAAAGAACACACGAATTCTTTCTTTTATATTCAGAAAAAAAAAACAGATCATCATTATGAAACAATACAAGTAACAACGAGTTATAAAATAAATAAATTACGAGTTTTCAATTTTTCAATTACGAGTTACAATTCACAATCACTGACACAAAAAGCCATGCACTGACAATGAAACCTAAATCAGCTGATCGACGTTCAGTTTACTAGCGTAAATTCAAATCGAATGCTATCGAGATAGAACGTTGGTCGTCGGATGCAAGCATCGCATCTGTGGGAGGAAATTGCTGTAATTACCGCGATTGACAGACTGATTGGTGATCGTACTGACGAAGTAGTATTGGGAACAGCTGACCTAATTTGATGATGGCTTTATTTACCTCACGGCAGATTGAGGTTTGAGTGTTTGTATTTCTGTCGCATACTCTGTAGTGCATATGGAACTTGAAGTTGTATGTAGCTCGGAAAACATCGTACTCAATCGGATTATTCTGAAAAGGATGACAGCGTATGAGTTTTACATGTGCAAAAATTCACCAACAGTAGGTAGGTAACACAATTTCTTTATCGCAATTATATACAGATACAGATTTATGTTAGGGAAGTTATAAGTGTTACTTAAAATTTATTATTTTAATGTAAAAAGTACCTGAACAGAATACATTTAGTTGAAAAAAAAATATCTTCTACTTAAAATGAGGGGTCCAATAAACTAGAAAATTTTGAAATATAAAATAAGTGAGTAAAGTAATTTAAAACTTCGACTCATGTTAAAAAGGAGTTTGGTTTCAATTCCTTTGCCAAAAAAACAAAAAAATAAATAAAAAAAGTGCATAAATTTTTCAACCATAATTCTTAATTATGCATTAAGCATACACACTCTCCGTAGTCCTAACCGTTTGTTTTTGTTTAATCACTGTCAAACAAAAGTGCAAGTGAATGTCTGTACACACGTCATGATCTATGACGCGGCGCTCTGAGGCTGCGTACGCGCAGAAACTCTCGCTAGTCGAGTGATCGCCGCACAGCCGCTTACTTGTCACTTGCTCGCCAAGTTTACGTTTACGTGAAAATATATAAACATAAATAGAAAGGTTGAATGGGAAACAAAATAAACAAAAGAATTTCGAGTTACTGGATTGTTGATCTAATCACCGTAAGTTTTTTTTTATTCTGTTATGTATTAAAAGGTGTATTTAAAAAATGATAATGTGTGATATTTAATTTGGAATATAATAAGTAAATATTATTTTAATTGTCGAGTATTTTAGGTGTGATTTCTAGAAAAATACAGTCACACTTAATTTAGTCTTCTTTCTATTAACTTCAATGATTAAAGTATAATTTAATTAGTACAGTTGCAATATATAAAGGATAAACAAAATGCTACACTACGATGAAAAAGTTACTTAATTACTCATTACATATTTCAATGGTACCATTTCGATTTTTTCTAAATGAACCGTAATAAAGTCCTTTTACATTTCATTGTTGAAAGATTATGATAATGCACCTCATATGACTCGAATTGCCTCTTGCTCTAGTGCTTGCTATGCCGGAGATCGTCGGGTTTGATTCCCACCCCGGACAAATATTTGTAAGATCCTGATCCTGAGCCTGTAGATTTATGTATTAAAAACATATAACTATGCTTATCAGTTATTGAGTTCCTACTTATCATTAAAGCGTTGCTTAGTTTGAGACTAGATGGCGTTCATAAAAGTTTTTGAATATTATTTAATCAAAAATTAAGTATTTTACTTTAAATTCATTTTATTGATACCAAATTGTATTTACCGAAGTAATACATTCCGAATGACACTACCAATAATTTGAATGTACATAATATGTTATTTCAAAATTAAGGTCGACCAATACAAACAAAAAGGTTTTATTGTTTTCAGTATACGTGACGTTGTAAAACTGTTCACGTTTTAACAGTGCTTAATTAATTTAATTAATGAGGTAACCAGTGAAGTGGGTGTGAGGTAAAAGATGGTTTCTCCTCTTAAAAAAACCTTGTAAAATTTGATATTCTGTTGAATGCGGCAAGACTGAAAACCGCCCATTATAGCTTGGAAAAAAAGAGTTAATTAAATTTGATAATGAAAGCATTTTTTGTACGTTTTTTCTCTATCAGCCTTAGAAATGTTATTTTGAGTCTAACGATTTATTTTTCGTCGTCTGCTTTTGTGATTTTAATTTTATTATTATCAAGTTATATGTACATCGTGGGTTTTCCCACATCTTTTAAGATAAACTGTTTCTTGCCAATATAGTCACTGTATCAACTATCTCTAAACCGAACATTATCAAAGTTTGCCTTACTATTTATTTGCATTATAAACATAAAAACGGCTAAACACAATATTATTTTGATATTATCTTTTATTGTTTTCAGTTTGAATTAAGTATTCTTTAAGGTTAGTGCAACATAGGAATGTGAAGAAAGGTGTTATTGCGAATGAAAACAAATGCGACCTTGCCGAGTGCCTCGTTAATGATATTGTTAGTATAAATAACACATAATTATAAACTATTAATAACCAAGTCGGAAATTCATTATTGGATATTTATAGGTAATATTCTTTTTTACAGAACGAGCCCTTGTGTACCTAAGACCCTTCATACACAAGGCGACATAAGTCACCTATTTTAAGTAAATTTTGTTTGCAACCGGCTCACACTCTAGTTGGTTTAAACCAGTTGGTTTATGATACCAAAAAATATACATTTATAATTGAAATGTTATTTATGCACCTATAAATTACTAAAACATATTAAATTAAACAAAATTACATTTCAATATAAACAGTTAAGAGGGAAGAAACATAACGCATAAAAAAAAATATTACGATAGAAAACACCTAAGCGGGCGATGCAAATAAATTTAATAAATAAGCGAAATTAAAACAACACAAATTAGGAAAAAGTAACTTGCTTCAAATAGTTTTAATAAATAATTCATAGCCTTTAAATGCTTAACGTTAATTGTTAATTTATATTCGCATAAGAAAGCAACTAGTAAATTGTATAATTCAGTTACAGTTGCTCATGGGACATATTAATTACCAAAAATAATGTTCACATCTTAATTTTTAGATATTTTAACATCCGTATGTATACGACGCGTTGCATAGGTTCAACTATAGCTGTCATGTTATTTCTTTCACTTTCAAGAGTATAATTATCTGACTGCATGGATAGCTAAGCGGTTGAGTTCACCACTAACCCACTGGGAGCGACATGTCGCTGGTTCGATTCCCACGTTGGACAAGCGTTGGTTTCATCCGCGATTACTTTGTCTCTGTGTATATTTGCTACCCCCGCGACATAAAGGATTAAATACCTTATTACTTGGGTCGGTTTAAAAAAGAGCAACGCAGAGATGGAAAATATGTTTGTATATCATTTACCTTAGTATTAAGAGCCTTACGAGAACCTTATATTAGAGATACTTTAATTCAATACCTATTTTTGGAAACGTTTGTTTATTAAAAAAAATCGATCTAAGATTTGCGATTTGAAAATACAGGTTTGGGGTGTGTTATAGTGTAAATCTGGTAACTAATCATAACCTCTTTGCTTATGAAAATAATCCTTATTCATTATTTGCTCAGTTACATTATATGTGTCTGTTGTCTGTACAATACCTGAATGTGAAAAATATATTTATATTATGGACAGTTTAACATTTTATAATGTCAATCTTTGCCATCCTTGTTCTATTTACTTGGAGATATTATGTTGAGATTAAAACTACTTTAGATAGCGATAGAGTGTTTGAGTTCTTTATAGTCTTAATGCTTTCTTAACGTAAATTATTTCGTTTATACGTCAATGAGGTTCATTTTAAATGTTTCGAAAATTATACGTTTATTACCGTGTTTCTTTTTTTAGTATGCCTTGGTATTCGAATAAGGATCCATTTTGTTAAATTAGTACTTAAAAAAAATATATTTTATATTGGGCAAAATATTTTTTTTATCTGACTTCCATTCAAACTTATAATATCACTTAGTTTCACAGTAGACACTGCGGCATAATAATTAGGTAGATGTTTCATTATTTACGTAGAAGAGGCCTGAGTCTCAAAATTAGACAAGGATCTAACCTGTCAGTTTTAATTCGAACTTGAGTTGTTAAGCCTATACTGGGATTAGATTGAAAGGGCTGAAAGGGTTATCTTGCCTTCAACTGTGACTTGTGTAAGCCGAGATCAACGGTCTTAAATGAAAATACGGAACAAACGTACCTACACGTCTATAGAGTGATTTGGCGTAGAGAACTAAACAGTGTAATTTGAAGTTTGTTTAGTAAACATGCATAGGATTAAAATCAAGAAAAGCTCCTTCAAAAAATCGGTAATCGACTTCATATGGAAAATGTGTACTTTATCCTGTATAGATATAATATAGCATAAGATGTTTGGACTGATTTTATGCCCCAAAATAATAAAATTAAAGTTTTAAAATGTTGTGTTAAGTTTCATTCGTCTGTAAATAATATTTAGTTTGTTTCTTTTCACAGTTTTACTTCATGCATATATTGACAGTCCAATGCATATATTGACAGTCCAAAAATTAAACACTTTTAAGCAGTCACCAATTTTCCAGTAATTTATTTGTCAAAGATGTATACTTTACAGAAGTTTTACATTTGTCACCTAGATCGTGAACTGAATCGTTTAAATTTGATTAAAATAGCTAAATAGCTAAGCTAACACTGAAACGGATGTTAGGTTGAACGTTCAAATATTTTTCAAGTTTCAACCCTAACGTGCGTAATCCATTATTGACTTTATTTGTATACGCAATGTGTTCATTTTCGCTAATCAGTAGCGTTAATCAAAGTGGAAACCGAGTACACAGATTAATGTCAAGTACCCGAGCAATGTTTATAGTACAATTTAGTATCTTAGCTGTAAATGTTTGTTTTGCGATTTAAATGGGAATATAGAATTCTATTAAACTATGCCTTCTAGAGACTTCTGAAATGCTCTTTGAAAGGCCAATACTTTAAATTGACAGGTATTTTTTTTTAAAGAGAACCGAAAAAAAATGTTGACGAAAAACTAAAGAGTTTTTATTATGAAAGACTTCATCATGCACTTCTTTTTAATACCTAAGTAGGAACATGCATAGCCAGAAGATTATGAACATTTCACAACTTAGCAAATCCTGAGGTAATTACGCAGCCGAAGATAGATTTCGATGGCGTGTAATTGGGGAGGCCTATGTCCAACAGTGGATGAATGATGATGATGATGAAAGTCAATAGTTTACCTATCAAGCCAGAAAATCCCAAATTATTTATTATGAGATCAATTATTAATAGATTGTTTACGATTTAACAGTTAACTCTTGAAGATATATCAAATCAACATTTATGGATAGTTATTAATTACTAATTTAATGGAGAATCAAATGCTCAAATTAATTAGTTCTATTTCGGTCGAGGCTGTCTGGCTAATATTGTAGCAAGTTTGATTTATCAGAACAACAACTCTTTAGACATAATGTTATTAAATAGTTTTTCTTTTCATCTGCCTAAAAATTATCTGATTCGTACAATTCGTACATGACCTTTCCTTTGATTGTAATATTATAAAGTGGTAAAGTGTGGAACTACTAATTATTTCCCTGAAAGAAAGATACTTTATTTACAGCAGTATAGATTACTGATTACCCCAAAAGTACCACCAAACATATTAGGCACGGTTCAGTTAATTTCACTAAAACAGGGTTCGTCATTCTGACAAATGGCAGTCTTAGCCCAGTTTGTGATACTCTATCTTTAGTGGTGGAACATGAAGGCCAAAGAAAATCCAACTAATTTACTCAAATACATAGATATAAGTTGTACTTTACTACATTTTGGCAAATCAAATAATGAAAACTATCAACGTGTTAACTTCAAATCAAATTATGCGTATTTAAGTCAAACGATTCAATCGGAAAGATTGCGAGACGTTTTGGCAACAAATAAACAAAACACTATCGAGAAGAGTTATTGTTTAGCGCCCTAATCGTACTTATTTTAACGATTTTTACGAATAGTTGTTGTAAGTCAGGACCTCAAAAAAGAGAAAGAGAGGGATTATTACATGACAGCGACAAAACCAATGAAGCAAAAAATCAGTTCAGTGTCAATTACGTTTTTATAGAGTAGCATTGTTTATTCGTACTTTACTTATCTTTACAAGGCTTGGTAGAGCGACTGTAGAGTTGATCCTACTAGGTAATAAAATGAAATCTTTTAGCAATTGTTTGATAAAAATACATCATCATCATGACTTTAGTAACCTAACCTAAAGCAAGAAATAGGTTTTAAAAGAAAATTGTTTTCCCAATGGGTCGAAGCGTTTTTGATATGACTATTCTTATCATACGTTTTGAAAAACGAAAGGTTTTATTATTTTAATAATTATGTTAAATTGTATAAGTAATACCACGTGCTCGTTACTATAAATATAGTACACGTGTAATATGTAAAATACGATGAATGTTATTCACACAATTGCAATCATTGTTGGAGCTAGAAAAGTAGGTATTAAAGGAGTCTTATCTTCTAGAAGTCAATTTATTTTAATTTGATTGACGCTATTGTTGAGTGGTTTGTACAGGTGTATAGATAGGTTTATTTCATAAAAGCCAGGATACAATAATGTGCGATAAGGAAATACGTTGTGTAATTTTTGACATATACACCGTGATTTTTTAGTCGTCTTACAAAAGCAGCCCAGTTCATGTACCCAATGACTAAAACACGTTCATGATAAAAAAATAGGTATTTATGAGATTTGAAAACAAATTAAATGCAATTTTTATTCAATATTATGATGCAATTCGTAGTTTTTTAGAAACACAGCTCTATTGCGAGTGCGGTCCGAGCCTTATAACAATGGTGAGGGGCGCGGGCGGCGGCAATTTTATCATTTTTAAGAGTATATTCAGATTTCTCTTGTTTAATTTTCTTCGTACTTATTATCTTAGATGATGATTAAAAAAAAAAATCGCGCCTAGGGATATTTTACGTCGGATACATGAACTGGGCTGCTTCTGTAAGACGACTTAAAAATCACCGTGTATAATATTACTTTTTGCAATTCAAAATACATGTAAGCGTAGAATCTATTTAAGTACTGTACGGTACAAAGTTTTGGTTTAGGCTCATGATTAAAGATTCGGTTTGGATCTGAAACTAGTCTGGCGATCCCGGTAAATGTGCGTGAGTAAACCGTTCTTCAACAATTATGAACCCACCTTATATACAAATTTTAATATCTACTTGTAAATTTACACAAAATATTCACAGCAAAAAAAACTTCGTTTAAAAGCAGTACAATAAACTCCATCAAATTTAATTTTGTATAGTCCTACTACTATTATAAAGGCGAAAGTTTGTAAGTATGGATGTATGGATGTATGGATGTTTGTTACTCTTTCACGTAAAAACTCCTGAATGGATTCGAATGAAACTTTACCACAATATAGCTTATACATCAGAATAACACATAGGCTACAATTTTTGAGGTTTCTAATGTGAGGTCGTAAAAAAACACATTTTTTTGCGCTTACATTGCAAACGCTGACTGAATCCTACAAGATAGGTAGAAGGCAGGTATAAATTATAACTTATATCTTCTAACCACACGGACGAAGTCGCGGGCAACAGCTAGTAAAGTATATAAGTAATGTTTTTTTTTCGCTTTACCAACAATGTAATGTGTTGTAGAATGTTGAACAGGTGCTACGCAGTTTGTAATAGTGACTTATATAATAATGGTACTTGATTCGTAATGCTTGCAATTCTCATTATTCAGTGTAACATTTAATAATAACAATCACGTACCCCATGTTCACGCCTTTACGTCGAAACATGACGTGATTTTCTTATTTTTTATTTTAGTAATTGTACGGAACTGTGTGTACTTTTTTTTCAAGCTGTTACGTATGAAGTTTTTTGATGTTTTTTTTTTTAAAGGAGGTTTATTTTTTTGACATTTTTTTTAATCCTTCTGTCGCGGGGAAGCAGCCGCAGTGCATATGAATTGTATGTTTGTTAAACCAATAATCATACAATTCACATGCACAAAGATATCCAGTCTCAGAACAAGCATTCGTGGATCACACAAAACCTTGTCCTACGCGGGGATCGAATCTGGACGGGTATGGAGTGAAGACCTCAACCACTCGGTTATCCGTGCAGTCAAACTTTATATGCTCGATATGTATTGTGTCATCATCTGCCGTCTCAATTCACTGCTAGACATATTCCTCTATCATGGCACTCCACTGAGTTTGCTCTTCAGCTCTACTTTTCCAATCCAAGAAGTATTTAAATAAATTGTCATAAAAATGTAGTAAAATTTTATTGATGCAGCCCGAAATTTTAAATCACCACTTGCATTAGGTCAAGTT
The DNA here is from genome assembly GCF_003590095.1 of Trichoplusia ni. Taxonomy (NCBI): domain Eukaryota; kingdom Metazoa; phylum Arthropoda; class Insecta; order Lepidoptera; family Noctuidae; genus Trichoplusia; species Trichoplusia ni. Next base: position 13,444,186 of record NC_039480.1, on the reverse strand, counting down.
CATCCACTTGTGTGCAATACTTGCGGTCTGGTTTTTGCCAAAATATACATTCCACTTTTTAATGAATCCGATGTTATGTTTTTTTGATGAGTCAACTAGATTTTTATGGTGAAACAAGTTTTTTTTTAATATAGAATTTATTAAAAATAATAATACGGAATAAAAAAAATACAAGTTCAAAGAAAAGGCTAATTTTAAAAGTCTATTAAAAATATTTTGTTTCTTTAGGTGTATTTTTATCCTCTTGTTTTGATTAAACTTTTTTGAGACCCATCGCTATTTACTGCTATTTCTTAATAAAAAAATCATGTATAAGTCGGTTTACATATTCAAAGGATTCGGTGCAACAAACAATTTCGTGCATAGCTGAGTTAGTGACATTAAAAGGTCACATAAACAAACAATAACGAGTTTCGACTTTATGCAAATGACGACGGCCATTGAACCTTTAGCCGACCCCTAGAATATGCTTAGTATCACTGATTACCTATCTTAGATTCCTCATCATTAATTATTTCGATTGATTCTCAACTCTCCATTTCTAGAACTCATCAGCCGTCAGCATCTTACAGTCGTGTGCGAGTAATTAAGCCTGCGCTCAGGTAAACTGCAGATACAAACGTATAAAAAAACAAAAGGCTTGAAACTCTATATTAGCACCCTTCCATTGTGAAATAGAATGTAGACACGTCTACACATTTAACCATCTATAAGGTATCGTTCTTGCATAAAGCTATCCATTCGCATTTCAAAATTTCAAAGTTTTTTTTTTATAACAAAGTGCCAATGTCAACAGATCTTATTTAGAATTTGTTTGGTTATGTGAAACGCTTTTATTGTTCAATGCGTCAATAGATTTAGGTCTTTTATTTGCACAATTGTAAGTTCAACGTACTGATTGAATACCTCAATTTATTATTATACAAATTGTTATTTGTTTGTGGAGTAATGTTACAAAGACTTATAAAGGCGTTTTTGTAAGCGTGAATAGAATTAAAAAGGCCTCGCGATTGACATTCAAATAAAAGCGGGCATTTTGTAAAAAGTCAGGACATATGTTTTACAAAGGTTTTCCGAAACGTGTATTCAATTAATTTTGATCAGCTGACGACAGTTATTTGTGTATAGGTTTACTTTTTTTAAGAAACGCAACAAATTAACCTCAGAATTAAAATTTATTGAAATTTTAGAATCAAGTATTATCTTCTCCGCTAGGTATATCTAAAAACAATAAGAAAATCACAGTTGATATTAATCCCATTAATGTTTAACTGAAGCATTTTTTGTTCTTCAACCATTTGCATGCAACGCAAGCCATAGTGTCATGTGTCTGACTCACACTTCACCACTTTTTAATGAACTAAGGCTTACACGCAAGTCACAAAAATTATTAATAAAAAAAGAACACCCTTTACATAGAGTTTTCCTCACCATCCCGAATAACAATTGCAACCTGGAAAAGTTCCTAAGAGAGATTATCGCAACAATAACACCTGCAATTGACGTATGACTAAGTGAATGTCATTACAAAACACTTGTTTGTATATGTATCGGAAAATTGTCATTATCTTAATACCTGTCAATACATTACAGCAATAGTTGTACATGTAATCTGATTTCTTCAGAGAATATAATCTGCTTGATTGATTGATGCTGATAGTTTTCAATGTTACTATGCATCATTAGATACTCTTATCTAGTTCTCGGCACTTTCAAAGACTGTGTTTTTTTTTTCATGTTGTAGAACCAAAAAGTTTCAGTTTTTGGAGGCACAGTAACAGTCCTAGCGCTTTCGGTCAAATAGCTCAAGAACGTTGAACTGGTACAGATGTTGCAAAGGCACATAATTAAAGTTTTGTGACGAAAAAAAGTAATCAAAATTTAAACCAAAAAAAATGTGTTTATGTCTAGTATGCCTAAAACAAGCACTTAAGAACTAGTGAAGCTTAGTGCGTGGATCCAAAACAAAAATATCATTCTAATTGAGAAAATCTGCTAGCCGGCAAGAAACTCTTAATATATAACTCTATAAATAGAAGTGTACATGAAATAAAAAAATGCACACGATACAGCAGAGTAGCTGTTAGTTTGAATTTAAAATAGAGAAAATAGTTACATTATATTGATAAATTTCCTGTATTGAATCATTCCCTATCAGCTCACTTGAAAATGAAAAGGGAAATATAAATATGTAATCTTGAAAGCGTCAAATAATAACGTAATTGATTATCGACTGATAGTTAACCATGCCAATAAACAATTCACACGAGGTGCTGCGATTCTGTTAGATTTACATCTGTCTGTTTTAAGGTTTTATGTGGTTCCATTTGAATATCCATCACGTGATAAGAGGATGATATCTCGGAACTCGGAAGCCATTATTAAGTAGAAAAACAAAATCAAAGTAATCATACCGGAAAAATTGTATAACAGCAAAAAAGTCCAATCAATAAATCATAGGATAGTAATTCATTGTAAAACTTGTATTTAACCTTTGTTTTATAGTCGACATTGGATAGCTATTAAAAAGTGCATTGCAAGAAGAGCACAAGAAAACATATTAGTTCCCTCCGCTTTGCCAAGGTTGGCAAAAAATATTCGGGAAAAATCTTCGGAAACATATTTCGGTCGTTATTGGCAAACATTACCATATATAAAGCAACCGCAAGATATTATTGTGCGAACAACAGGCCTTTACATCTAGTAATATACTTTTACTGTACCCACGAGACTTCGTTCTGTATTTCCCCGAGATTCCCTTTTTACCGCGTATTTTGGGAAGTACCTACCTGTTTGCAGGAAAAAAAACAGTTTAATTCCGAGTTGGATCTTCGGCCAAAGGTTCTATATAAGAAGTTTCCGTAACGGCCATTTTTGTATCATTTTTTTATTCGTCTTCGTTTTATTTTAAACCTATCAGCTTTTGATAGCTCTATATGATGTAAAATACTCTACATAATGCATTATTTTCCCAGAATTATCATCTTATAAGTATGTGTAATTGTTTTTGAATTTATATGGCTACAATTTTAATCATAATCAGCTTAACTACTTGCACCCAAACCAATCCAATTCTTTAACTAATTCAAAGACAAAGAAAAATCTAAAAAGCGCAATTATTTCAGTGACAGATAGACATACATGGCAGTCATATAGGGTTCTAATGCACCATTCAGGTTTAAAACGGAACTCCAAAAAACTCTCCAGTCTTATTAATATGCCATCTGCATAAGGAAGCATTACGATCTGGTAATGACGGTATCGGCCTTTGTATAAACCAGAGGAAAATGAGAAGGGAAATATAAAGGATAAGATATACATATAAATGAAGACCACGCCGTGTTATAAGCTGTATTTATTTGTGTTTTTGGAAGAGTTTCTTTAATTTGTTGGAGTTACTGTGCCAGGAGGAGGGTTATTTTTTTCTTCTAAAATACGACATTGGTAAGTTGGAGAATGTGTTTATCACTTCGCTAATGAGGAACGGGATCAAGTTTGGTCATTGATCGATCCTATAATAGTGAGTTCCAACAAATTATTAATTTTCGGCACATCAGAAAATAATGAAATTGTAATAATGTGTTTCAATCATAGAGATAGTTTTAAAGTAGATCCTTAAATTCAATCTCGAAAAAATCATCTGAGGAATTCAATCCTTACCCTCGCGACACAAGGTATCACTGTCAAAGAGAACAGGATAGACAAGGACCAGGAAGAGTTTCACAAACATTCAAGTCACATGTACAACGGCATCCAGACTAGAACAAGCATTGGATCTCACAAATATTTCTTCTATGGAGAAATCAAATCAGCAACTCATCGCGCACAATGAGTTCGGCGTGGTGATCTCTATAAAGGTGTTTAAACTAAAATTACCCAATCTATATATCTATATATATATATACTAATATATAAAGCTGAAGAGTTTGTTTGTTTGTTTGTTTGAACGCGCTAATCTCAGGAAGTACTGGTCCAAATTGAAAAAATCTTTTTGTGTTGAATAGACCATTCATTGAGGAAGGCTTTAGGCTATAAACCATTACGCTGCGACTAATAGGAGCGAAGATACAGTGGAAAAATGTGAAAAAAACAGGGCAGGTATAAATCATAACTTACAATCTTCTACCCACGGGGACGAAGTCGCGGGCAACAGCTAGTTTAACGATATTATTATTGGCAAGCATTATTCATGAACTAATAAAAGGGCCTTTATTCTAAACATTACTTCCGGAAACATTTAAAACCGTATTTATATTTCATCATTTTCATATCACAAGGTTATTAATGCAGTTTTATAAAGGCATTCGCGTGAAGGGAAAATGACGTGACGATGACGTAATCTAATTATAAACGGCAATCTTTTACACAAAACCATTATTATGTACAGTATAACAGTACTTTGCCACAGTAATAATAATAGTCGCGTAATTATAATCATCTAATCGTAAATGTTTGTTAGTTTATAGGATTGCCTGTTTAATAAATTAGCTTTGTAATTACTTTTAACTTTTCTTTGCGATTTTAATGGAGAAATGATATTATGCGCGATATTATACAATCTTTTTGGCCTTTGGTTCGTCATATCGAGTATTTCAAGGAAAAGATGCAGTTGCTTCAAGGGTTCCGTAGCCAAAGGTATAAAAACAGAATCCTAATCCACCCGTTCATCCATCCATCCATCTCCATCATTCGACTGTCATGGTGATAGATATTTAAACTTTCCACAAGTTATTAATTCAGCTGTCTCGATATTACGCCCATAATATGGTTGGTGAGAAACCCTATTTGTCATTTAACCGATTTGTTTAACTTAAGCCTGTTTATATGGAACCCTCTGTATGGCGGTTCCGACTTGCATTTGACTGCATTTTGATCGAATATTTTATCACTTACTAATTTATTTCTAAACTAACACATTTATTGAAACGTGACGAACAATATTAATACACAATCTTCCACTCTTAATATCATATTAGCAATTAAAGTAATCTATTATATTTAAATTATTACCAAATTATACAAAACGTTATAATTACCATAGAAATTGTTCTGATATAATATATATTCTCAAGTAATGTACATAAAAGCAATTACTATTAGAATAAATAAAACGCAATGTATCTGCATAAACGTGGCCACCTTAATTTACGAGTCGTGAGACACACATGAATAAAAACAGTTGTTTAATAGCACCATTATATGCTAAGTTCGCATGCGTGGAAAGATGTTAAGTACTTAGATAATTACTTGCGATATTTGCTTAAGTAGTCAAAATGGATACCTCTTATTCTTGGGATTGTAGAGTTTATTTTAAGGTATTGTCATCATCATTATCGTCCTAGCCTTTTTCCAACTATGTTTAGATCAACCAGTCTAACCAAATGCAGATCCCAATGTTTCACTCATAGCCGGGACCCACAATGTCAATGTGCCTAAAGAAACATGGATGAACTCGTTATGACATTGACGGTCACGAATCGATCATTTCACGTGAGCTTAACCTGTGATCGATCGACTTTTGCAGTGATAGCTTAGCCACAAGCTCCTATAGTATTTTAAATTAGCAAGAAACCGTATTTCCGTTTATTTTTCAAACAGTACAATCTAAATCAGCATAATTGTTACACATTGGAATGTGCAGCACATTTAATACAAAACTATGCTAATTATTTACATTCAAGTACGTTCGTATAAATCTAAGAGTAATTAAAATATACACAAACTTGAAATAGTGTCATGGCCGTACATGAGTGTCGGCCAATGTCAATACCACTCAATTATTTTTAACATTTCGCTACCATGAGATTTGGAATGTATGTAATATATAAATAAGACTGGGTATATTGTTGTTGTTATTTTTGTTTGTAAGGAACTTAATATTAGTCTTTATCGGTGTTTTTTCATCGTGTAAATGTTAATTGCGTTTTTTTCAAATTTGCATGATCTAGCGCTACATTTGTTTTTCCGTATGATACAAAGAGAGGCCAGTTATTCATTTCTGAAACAAATTTCTTCTTCTCGCACCTAAAGCAATAGCCAAAAAATATATTTTTGCGTGATATAGAAATTTTCGACAAAACCACGGTAAAGTTTTTGCTTACTACTACTAATAAATTTATTTAAACAGTACCTTGTCCTGCAAGGTTAAGCAGTGCCATGTGTTGCAATTTCTTGTATGGTGATCACTCTTGACAATCAATCGGCATATTTACCGCATGGCATATTCATTGACATTCGAATAATTACTAGTAAGTAGGTACTTACATAATTTATTTATCACGTGAAGAGTATAGTTATGAAACCGCTTTGACGGTCGGTGTTTTGGCGAATTTGACGACATGGCGACAGACGGACCGAAAGACGAACAGCGAAGCTTCAGCAATAGGGGTTCCGAACGTTTGGTTTAGCCTTTTGGGTATGAAAGCATAAAAACCCGTACCGGTAAAGTGCAAGTCGAAATTGTGACACTGAGGGTTTCGCTAGATAGCCAAAAAAAACCGTTGCTAAGTCTTCATCATCAGTATTAGTTGGTAAAGTGACAAAAGAAATACATCATCTGTGGACATTTCAACTGTTAATTATCAAGTTTCGTGAGATACAGCTTAGTAACGGACAGACAGCGGAGCCTTAGTATGGTTTTCATTTTTCTGTTAGCTTTTGGAACCATCAAAAAGTATCAGTCTGGTAATATCAATAGTAAAGTTTCTGAAGATGTTTAAACATGTTAATAAAAACGTGTCCAGTCATTTACGGAGTTGCAGGCTCATTTACAAAACTGGTATGATTCCATTTTTGTGTTTGATGCATTTCTGAAATAGTACTGTTAAATTTATCCATCTCATTCCATCCAAATTGGATCCTGTCAAGAGGCAGGCTACTGGTTTGAAGGTCAATCATTGTTATTCCTAGTCCATTTTCCATTTTCTTCAACGTAGGCTATCTATAAGGTCTACTTCTGGTTAGACAAAAGCCTATCAAATCTTCCCTCTTTATCATCGCCAGCATAACGATGTCATAAGATTAGCTAACTCCCCGATAGCCAAAACGTCGGCCACAAATCTATAGTCATTATTTAAAATGAATAACGCTCTTATATCCTGTCAATAAGGTGCATTTTAGTGTAGCTATCAGTTGATTTTACTGAAGCCTTTAATAAATAACCCTTACGTGCCGAGTGCCAGGCCGATCTAACCGATAATCGGTATCTCTCTGTAATTGGGTTGCGGAGCCATAAGCCGCGCCCGCATGGTTTGGAAATAACCTCATGTACGTACGGACAGCAACAGAAGTGAACACAAACGATTTTTGAAAATCAAGTGTACACATTTAATTCAGTGACTTGCTGTTTTGATATGTGGTAACAAAATCAACTTGACACCAAGTATAGTTAACACATCTTAAATATAGACGCCACGTAAAGTACTGATACTTTGCTTGAGTTAACCGATTTTAGTTGCTGACTGTACCTAGGTGAATATACATACGGTGTATAGGTATATTAGTTTGCAGAGGCTATGATAGCAAGAAGTTGGAATTGGAACTCCAGGTCAATGTGGTATTAATTATGAAACCTGTTTCACATTTCAATTATGATTTTTAATGTCGTTTTTTTTTCATATCATGTTGTCTTTTTCATGAATTTATTTGTAGTAATAAGCAACGAAACACGGAACATCTCCAACCATTGCTGGAAGATTCTGAAAGGGATGAATATATAAAAGTAATCATAGACACTGACACCTAGGTTTAGACAAGCATTTGTAAGTCACACAAATATTAGGTCAATCCTGATCAAAAAGTTGTTGCCCTCAATAATCTTTTGCAGGATTACAGACCAAATCGTCGTATCGATAATCCTTTAATCACGACTTTTTTCCTTTTCTCTCAACATTCTCTCCAATGAAATGTATCTTAACAATAGATCTATGCGTTTGCACAACGTGTCCCGCGCAAGGGCAGTCGGATGCTAATAGATTGCTAATATAACGCACCGTGATTTTGTAACTGTCCCTTTCAGTAACATACACGTGTAGACAATTGAATATTCTTAAAAAATCAATATGCAAACAATTTTTTTTCATTACATAGCAACATCGTCTGTACTCTCCTTTCATTTCCGTTTTTTTTTCGGGCTCCTCTGACTAAAAATCAGCCATGTTCCTTTCCTTGCCGTTTGTGTACCAAGGTCACGGTACTCACGGTAACCCTTTCAGTCTATCCTGCTGTCTCACCAGGCGTCAGCCCTAATGGGCTCCTCAGTGCTAGGGTCTTATTGATGCATACGTATTTATTGATCTGCTCCTGATCGGGCGGTGAGCTTCCTTTTATTTCCCTGTATCCAGGTTCTTTTGTGGAGGTCAAATTCATCTTGGTAACTTCTCTTAAGCCAACGATATCTTTTGCCATTTCACTAGTGAACCCAAAGCATATTTTATTTGAACTAAAAACTCTCATAATTGTATTTGAGTATTGGAGCATGATCGCTTTGATTGAGCAAACATTCGGCCTTGTCCTGACCCTCAATGGTATAGTTGATAACTCTCTATCGTAGTCAACTTATAATTTTCGGCTCAAAATACTATGCAAAGTTGTAACCTTGTCGAAGAGCTATTAATGAACAATTAAGCATTAGATTCGTGCGATTGGATTGTTTGCTGTGATTGATTGACTGAGGAGATTGATTGAAGGGTGTTAGTGCTGTTCAATTATCGTTATCGCGTCTGTATTGCTATTCTTTCAATACTTTAAAGATATCGATAGTGCTTCCTAATCTGGCCTCATTCATAGATAATTATTTCTTATTCACCGTACTTAAATTTAATTGCTTGGTTCATTAACAAAAGTATGACTTAGATATTAAATATCTCGTTAAAATTATTTGTAGAGCACTATATTTTAATAGTAAGAATAATGAGGGTCGTAAATATATAATTCTTCACAACTCAAACATTTTGCAGGTACTTGCGAATTTCACACAGCTATTTGACTTACCTATAGTCAATACATTATTATTTTACAGTTTCATTCTAATTTAGGTATCTTACATTATAGCTGAATGGCTTATCGGGTACATAATTTAAACTATCGGTATATTTTAAAATTCCCCGTCATTTAAAATAATAAGAATTAAATTTATTCCTAATCCTAATACTTGGTAATAGAACGGTTTACTGAGCGAGACTATCACTCAGTTTTAAACTATAATAATATAAAATCTCTTAATGAAAGTGTGTCATAAAAGTGTAACTTTATAATAGAACTTTTTTGTTACTTCTCTTATAAACTGGCCACATACAATATCTATACTGTTGATATACTAATAGCTTCAACTATCGCCTTTAATCGATTCAAACCCGATCTAGGCATAACGCCTTTTTAGTACTATTTCCTCTATATCTCTAAGCTAATAGTTACAAGGACAGTCACTAACACGTCGACGTCAGTATGGCTTAGACATGTTAAAAAATAATTAAGGTGCATTTAGGCCACGACCTTAAATGCAGTCGCAACGCGGCAATTTGTATGCATAAATTAATTAACTACTCATTTTTGTACGTTGGATGGAAGCGATCGTAGAAAAGCAACTTGCATTTATCGGTCGTACCTACTGGTTGTAATTTTTTCTTAATTAGTTTGGCCTTGTGGTTTTGTCCGTGTTTCTTCCCGCTTCGATTGATCGCAGCGATATGTTATATAGCACTCTTTGATTATACCTTTTTAATGATTTTTCCTAAATCGTATCGGTTGTTACCAAGATGAGTGCAATAAACGGCGCAGCTAACAAATTATAACAATTGTTCCTTTTGGCTTTTAATTAAAACTAAAGCAAACTAGTGAAAACCGATATGCGTTATATTATCTCTCATGAAAGCTTATACTTGCATTATGAGTTTTAGGATCCCAAATCCTCAAGGATATTGCTGAAACTCTACTAAAGTTTCATAAAAATATTCATAACAGCGAGACGGCGCACTATACTGTGTATAACGGATTCATGAAGGAGGGTGACCTTGACAGCAGATAATTTTAAACTAAATCTACTGATAACAAAGTAGTATTTGTTAAGTGTTAACAGTAAACTCCTTGCTAGACAAACAGTACAATTTGTGATACAAGTTGTTTTAGAGTCGATGGTGGAATAAAACCTCCATGGACTAATGTACGGCAGAAATCGAAAACGCCAGTAAATGTCTCTTTTAAGTGTCACGCTGTCTTTGTCACGGTCAAGTGGAGAATGGAAATAAATATTCATTTAAAAAAGTTTATTTGGCAATGTATCATTCTCTAATGCGACTGTCTCTCTACTTGATGAAATCAATCCACATTCTTTTTTATCATAAATATGTAAGCTTGTGATTTTTTTTTACTTTATACGCTAAAACTACCAAAGCATTTCTGTAAGAGGTGGTTCTCTGTTTATTATACGTAGATAAGTTAATGTGCCTGTATAAAAACACAGAAATGGAATGGAATTTCGTAATCACACAATTTAAGTACATTTTTGACTGAAACAGCATCTGTAAGTAGGTTTATTGCCGGATTGACATATTGAACCAACTTCAATTTTAAAGTGAACTCGTAAACCTATATTAAACGTAAAGGTCTCAATCTTTGCGACATGCAGGCCTGCGAATGTATCTTAAAATGGAAAGTAAAGTTACAAAAACGAACTGAATGTAACCGGTTCGAAGCGGTTTGAAGAATATAAGCGAGGACAATCGTTTATGTAATATTCAATTATCATAACGGGTTCCCTGAGAATTTATTCGGAAGCCGAATTTACTTGTTTATTTACGTTTTAGGCAGGAAATATGACTCAGGAATGTAGGAGTAGTTTGCAAGTATAGTTTGAGTGGTAAAAGGCAATTGTAAATCATTAGGGATCTCTAAGAAAACTGGAGCTAAGAAGATTACTTCATTCTTCTTAATCAAAAAATTATGATTCTGAACAAAACCAATATGACAAAATCAGGAAACAGAAATGTGAAAGGAAATAGCACTCATATGAACCTCGTGTGAAATAAATGTTTTTAAAACAATTGTTGAGACATTTTTTTTGAACTGATATGTGAAACTTGTCATCAACTTAGTTTCATTTCATAAAAAAATTGGAGCACTATTAAGGCAAAGATAGTTAAAAATAAAATGAAACTTTGGACCGACTGCAAATTTTTCAAAGAGAATCTGTCTAAAGGTTCTTCATAAAACGGATGTAGTATATTATCATGTGAACGGTCAGACTAGTGTTGACAGTGACATGGCGTAACGTGGTTTGATGTCGCCAGCTTTGATTTTTGACGCTTGACATTTCCATACAATGCAATTCTGTTAAATTAGACGCGATATTACGCGGTACGCGATAGTTTCGCTCTATAAACCATTGAAAATGGGTGAAGGTCCATCGAATTTTAAATTAAAAGTATTTTTATTAGTATTAGTAAAAATATTTATTGCTTTTTTCCAATCATTTTTTTTTGAGATATTTAACTCACATACAAAAAAAAATGTCAACGTTTTCTATGGCAGTGTCAAAACAAGCAGACTGTTTTTTACAAGTCACCTTGTAAAGGCAAAAGTGTCGTAAGGTCGGGAGCTAAATCTACATAATATTTAATAAATGAATCCTTATAAAATATTCTTCAAATATATGAAACTTTCATTTAAGACTATTCATTTTATAAAGGACTCCGTCAAGTTTGGATTACCATTAAAGTATTTTAAATCTCACTAAATGCCGTAGAGCAGCATCTCCCTTATACACTGCTTTTATTATATTTAGACGTGGCTGTAGGACCCTGTTATCATAATGCATTTCAAACGTGTGTTCGGAGTTTGTTAAACCTTTCTCGCAATTTATTGATTAAGGAAAAATAAACAGTAGCGAATTAGCAAGATACATTAATAATGTATCTTGCTAATTCGCTACTGTTGTCTTAGAAAAAAGACTTAATAAATACACTGCCAACTACATTTTTCACAGATTACATAATATATACTAAATTTATATCTGTAAGCAAAGGCCAGACTGTCCTTACGGGATGAATATCAAAATTAAAGGTATAAAGCACAATACTGAATAAATCATTGGTTAAAGACGCAAAGGACAGACTAAGAAGATAATATTTATATTGTGAACGTTGCTGAAACAATAGGTAATAATAATAAAGTATTTGTGGTTCACCGAATAGTCGTTATAGTTCTGAAAATTATGCTAATAATGATGATGTAAAATTTACATAATATGAAAAGGTAGAGCGAATTATGAATCTAGTTTTACTTGTAGCGTCGTAAGTACATACAAGCCATTCTTAAGTACATAAGATTATGTTTACATTGTTAATAAACACTAAAGGTTAAAGGAAGGTTTTTTTAAATTTATAAGATAAATAATTTATGACATGCAATTTGATCAATCAGGTGATTTATGAAAAATAGTAAAGATTTTTTTTTTTGAGAAGAATGTTTACCGATCTTTTCCGGCACCAGACTTAGTTCAAACATTTAATTAGTAGATCACATATTTGTGCTTATCCTATACGAAGATTTAATACTCTACAGGCTGCGTACAGTGGTACACAAAAGTTACAGACACCAACAAAAGTCAGTCACACGATGTGCTAGTATTGGAATGTTGGAAGAGTGGTTAGTATATTTCACTGTTCGGGTTCGATTTCTACCCATGACAAATATTTATATGATACGCATGATGATTTTTTTCTGTGTTCGGGTGTAATTTATCTCTTTCGTGTACATATTTTGAAATTCATTTGTCTAGTCCTCATAATATTGAGACTGGATTGCGTTGTTTGAAAATCTTTTTTTTTTATTAGAAAAACTAAATGACGTCAAAATTTTTGGTTTTTGTCTATATATGTTTCAAAAACCTAATTGTGTTAACGAAACGTACCTCACTACTTAAGGTAGATTTTGCAAATCATGGTTCTCTGTCTATCTGTTTACGTGTAGCAACAATGAAGTCATTACAACAGCTCTACTCGGAAACATATAATTTTGATCACACTACCGAAGCAAACGATCGTACATAATTAGGTATGCGGAACTTATTTCAAATGTATTACACGTTTTCGTCTAATGGTGGTGATATATTTATGTATTATCACGAGCATTCCTTTACGCTTTTGCAACGCAACGTTTGTACGAATGCTCGCGCTTATTGACGAAATATTTACAAAAAGAGAGCATGCACTTGTAATATTTGAATATGTTGTTGTTTTGTTTTCTTCGCACTCACTGTAATGTTTCATTACCATTATATTAAGTAGAGTCAACGTTAATAAGCCTTCGTGGCGAATATCACCTCGTTTTATTAATATCATTCAAATGAAAATTAAACTTTTTATATTTTTTTATTAAAATTCAGCAATAAAATTTTTAAAATTTATATTTTCATGATCCTTTCGTAAATAATAGTCGTTGATAAGTTCTTTTACGTTTTATTGACATTTACGATATAATGAATCAGTGATTGTCTGCAATTTTTTCTCAGCCAAAGAGTAATATATAAATGCAGAAAAATAATTTTCTTTTATTCATTTATTTATTAGTATTTTGAAATATAGATTGTGGCTGTACAATAAGCTCTTGCTATTGTGGACGCGAGCTTCGCACTTCACTGGACGATATGTCTTGCTTCCACAACAGCAAGGCTTCCGCTCCAAAACTAATACATGCAAATTAGTTATAAAAATGCATAAGAAAACCTTCTATATTTACAATAAGGAAAATTTAATATTTACCATAATGTGCGTTAGATATATAAATGATAGGGAAAACGCAATACCTTATAATAAAAAGAAGGGTATTTCCCTGCAGACATCCTTTAAGAATAATTGCTTTTGTGTCTATGTGTAAGTATCTGAATTATATTCTCAGTGTTCCATGTGTTTTGCAATTTAGGTACCTCAAGAAAGCAAAACATCAAAGGATGGTTTAAGGATTATATGCCTAACTTACTAACAACTGGTTGAAATATTGTTTTAGTAGTAAATTAATATTATTGTAGTGTACTATGGGCTGTTGACTTCAAAAAGAGCCCTGGCTTAGATTGAATGGGGAAGATGGAGGATTTTGTGCTAGAGGCCTATGGCCTGCAGTAGACTGCGACAGGCTGGATGGATTGATGGATTAGTAGCCTGCTATAGTTGATGCGACTCTGTTTCATTTATAAGTATGGATTTTTTTGTCGTTGAAAATAATTTATTTAATTTGCTACTTTTTATTTAGTTGTAAGAAATAGGAGAAATAGGCGGAACAATAAATAGGAGAACTGACACTCATCTCATTATACGGTATATCAAGTATAGGCATAGAAATCTTACTCTCTTATCGAGTTTTCTTTTTTTTATGGTAAATATTTTTTTTAAGCAATAATCCTTGGCAATCTCCTTTCCTGTTTTCTTTTTTAAATTGATTTTTGTAAACTCGTCTTGTTATGAGTTATTATCTGGTAAATAGTTGTTACACGTTGCCCATAATTATCGCCTAGTGCGTGACAAAAACGTGACTTGGAACACGCAAACAATGGTTTTTTTTTTGTAGCAAATCAGGGCACAAAGGAAAGCAAATTTGTTAAAGACCGGCCAATTGGTACGAGAATAGTAAGAAAAGGGTTCCGTACAAATTTGTATATAAATATGATCGTTCTATTGGAGTGCCTACTTCCTCTGTTTTTATATTTTTTTTTAACTATTATAGTTCTTGAGCTTCATGGCAGACAGATAGACTGTAGAGCTATAGTAATTGGACCTTTTATACCATGACCATCTATTGTTTGAATACGGAACCCTAAAAAGTAATATCATTTATATTACGTCAAACTAAATCCATTGACGCAATTGGAATACGGAATTTGCAATCTGGATAATTGTACTTGTATTTACAGAACCTTAAAACTTCTTATTCTGATTATAATTCTTCTTACTTCATATTCTGATTATAATTTAAATTACAAAGGTAGCCATGAACTTCGAAATCTTTACTGAATATCTACAGGATTCCTTTCAACCATTCTATTGGATTATACAAGCACGTTTGCTATAAGGCTTTTTGAATCACTAATCATTATCATCATCATCATCAGCTCATATTCGTACTACTGCTGGACCTAGGTCTCCTCAATTGCACGCCATCGAGATTAATTAATGCAAGTGGCAATTCTGCAATTCTGTGGCAATACTGTATTATACGAAGACACTGCTCTATACGTCATAGCATAGCGTCTCTTATCGACAATCTTTATAAAATTGATTGGCACTTGTAGACGTAAGTACTTAATCTGTTGCATAACAAATCGCCATATGCCTCTTTTCTAGTTAAAAACAACACAGCGACTTACTTCAGTTTCACAAATTTATTTTTGATCTTGAAACATTCAAATGCAAAAACAAAAACAAAATTTGTTATTCAACAAAGTTATTGGTTACCTCGATAATCTATTAAATAGAGTGGAAGTCTCTTAAAGTTTACGTGCTTTGTATTCTAGGGACCTACTTCTATGTTTTCAAGTAATGTTATTTCAGTTGTGGAAGCGTGACAGAGCGCTAGATGGCGTATAGTGCCGTCTCTTTTACACAGTTGCGATTATACTTTAAGACTTGTTGTTAAGTACACGGTATCAAAATGCGAGATATTGGCAGAAAGTGGTCGACCTTACGGAATTATAGAATGAATGTACTGTCGCTTAGTGAATTGCAACACTTGTCAAGAATACAAGATTAGCTATAATTATAAACAGGTGATTTTAGGAGGTTATTTTTTGCTCCTAAAATATGTGGTCTTTAGATTTATGATTTGCTTGAATGATAGCCTTCTAGTTCAAATTGTTTTTGTGATACGAAACAATTTTATAGCCTTCAATTGGTACTTAATACCTACTTACAAAAAACAAAAAGTAGTGCAGTCCCTAAGACTGCACTTAATATCTACTAGTATATATCAAATGTATAGGTATATAATTTTTTATGAATTTATAATTATGAACTGCGGAGACAAAGGTCAGCAGCTGTTAAAGCAAATCAGCTTTGATATAAAATGTGACAGTTAACAGTTAAATAAAAAACACAGTCACACAAAATATACACAACTGTGTAAAAAAATATTAAGTATAAAGTATGAGTGGAAATGATCCTCTTGATATGGAAAATTAGTACGAGCGATGGAACATGTACCTAAAATAATTACATACAGACTTATGCGGGTATTGTCATGTTAAAGATAAATTGTCCGTCTACGTCAAAACATATTGATGGATGAGGCTTCTATTGTAATGTTTCGTTAAGAACGATATTTTATACTTAAATTATTTTCAATATTTTTCATGTTCAAGGTGATTTAAATATTGTCTTGTTACTGTTTGAAGTGTTGTGAAATATTAGCGTAGTGTTTATTTAAATATTTTTGTGTTTGAATATTCAGAATTTTGATTTTTAATGGACTTGTAATGTATTTTCACTTGGATATGGCTTCAAATCATTTTGGTCTACCATTGAATGTAGCTAAAACAAAATACAGTTATAGTACCAAAACATTGGCACTGCGGTCTGTATAAAAACGGTATTTGATAAAATTCAATTCATTAAAAAACTAATCCGTTGCTACGTATACCTTTTGACATTAGGTATCAGAGTCCTGTACCTAATCGTGTAACAATAGTCTAGATTTTTTTGATATGGATTTGAGTGAATATCTTCATTTAGAAGTCTGTACCCTCTAAATTTTACAATTTGCCATAAACTATATAACCTTAAAAACATTTTGGAATGCAGAACCGGTTAAAAATTCAATTGCATTTTTAATTCTGAAAAGAGCTCATGGCCAATGAGTCCAGTCCCGATTCATCACAATATCGAGGACTGGTTAGCATTCATAAGTTAACGATGTAAGGCAAGACATAAACTGCATTACTTTACAAGGTTATGGGTTATAAAGTACAGGACCTCCCAATCAATAAGTACTTTAAGCAAGATAAATACATACCTTGGGCCATCCTTGTCAGTTGTACTTACCTCACCTTGTCACACCTGCGGTTGATAATTCTAAGTAAATTTTCAATTAAATTTTAGATAAAGGTTATTAAAAAATATTATGCATATTTGACCTATATAGAGAACCTGCGACCAAAAAAAAATTATGAAGTTAGTCCGAAAACTTTTGAGTTGCAGAGTAGGTTGACTTAATCAAGATATATTATTATGATGGAGCTACACAGGTAATTCGCGATCGGTCTGTTTTATCACACTTTTGTTACCGGTCAATAATTGAACCAGCACAAAACACAGAAACACTGAACCCTCCCTTTTTCTTAGCCGGTTAACGGATATAAAACAGACTGAAATAAGTCAATACATTCAGGATCAGATTCATATTTTCCGGGTTACTTGGCCCGAAATCCATTTTTGTTTTATTGTCTATACTTATTTTTTGTGTACTCAGGCGGCCGCCGTCCTTTGACCTAAAAAGAAATTTATTGTCTCATCAAATTCGGAACTGGTCATTAAAGTACTTGACACAAGCTAGGGTTATTACTGCTATCTATAAGACGCGAAGGTATAAAATAAAATTGAGTCAGGTTTGAATCGGACCCGCTACGCTGAGGGTTCCGAAAATAGACTTAGCAAAAACATTTTTGGAGCAAAAATTGATCAATTAACTAATTACTAAATACTGCTCAACATCATTTTTTATTTTTATTTGTTGTTATAACTTATTAAAATAGTCATGTGTCAAAATTTCAACTCGGTTCAGCCTGGATACAGATAGATTGACGGAAAGACTACGATGCCTTAGTAATAAACCAACTAAAATGTGAACGTATATCTTTATATTCGTCAAAATTGACAACCCTAACCAATCGCATGCCTTGTTAACATAAAACGCGTTTATTGTCAATTTTATAATATCGCACAAAATTGCAACCATCGATTCAGTCGTTCACTCTGATAACATCACTTATCATATTCTAGACCTTAGCTTATTGTAAGAAGGTTTATTTTTGCATATCACTGTTACTGACACGTTCAAATTAGTCTTAACTCGAAGGCGGCTCAGTTAAACTTCTCGCGGCGTGGTTCATTAACTCGGCTACGTAATGTTTAGGAACTACGCTGTCACGATAACAGTTTCCTTTAATTGTAAAAACAGAGATTGGGTAAGGTTAAACTTGTTTAATCAATATTCCCTAAATTTAAAAATTTCTCTAAATTTCACTCCCGCGTTTTTGTCGGGGTAGCCCGACTAGTTTCGAAATTAATCGGAGTCTGGCTTTGAGTTTTGAGTCGATCCAGAACCTAGACTGATAATACTCTACGGCATTTAAAACCTAATCTTAAAAGCTTAAGAAAAAACAAACAATTTGTCAAGAACTAATGATGCAAAAAAAATACAAAAAGTGTCTTTAGAAAAATTACACTATTAGTGAAATAAGAGTCACTTATAACACGAATTAGTTTACATATTCCTCTCATTATATAAACGAGACCATCATAAAGATATCTGTAGAATTCTAAATAACGACACTTAGTAGTATGTAAGATAGTATAAACCTATTATAATGAAGCTATTCATTACAGTCATGAAAAATATGTACTAAGATAATATTAAAAACTATTTTAATAACTTGTTTGCTGATCCCTCATCATTTGGTAACAGTTTACTCACGAGGATTTATCGGGATCACCCGACTAGTTTCAGATTAAAACGGAGTCCGCAATTATAAGTCGGTGGAGTTACTACTAGTCGGACATTCCCGATAAATTCTTACCACAAAAATGTTATTAAATAAATAATTTTCATTTTAAAAACAAAGTGTCAGGATTTTAACATCTATTCATGAGCACGGAACCCTAAACACGATATGTATAACCATAGAAAAAGTGGAGCATAATTATGATCATATAGTGTTGTAGGTATTGAGTATAAAGATTTTTGTTGGTACAAATTCAATTGTGTATTTGTTAACAGTATTCTATAAGATTCATTAAAGTTTAAAAGAGTTGACCTGAATATCCATCGAATCGTGATACCTGGTGATGCAATGATTTTAGACGATAACGATTGAGTCATAATTCTACACAAGATAACAAAAAAAAGGAGAGTTACTTAAACAAATAATATTCATGGTCCTGTCATAGATAAGATACTTAGGTAATCTGAAGTATCTTAAGGTTAGGCCGGATACACGTTGGAATCGTTTGAAACGCGACTACTTTAATCTCCGACAAACACGTGCGGTCAAAAATTGTTTGCGAAATGTGGGTGGTAGAGGCTTAAAGTCTAAAAGCGCTAAGTGTATAATTAGGTATTGACAAAAATATACAATTTATGATTCATTTCATTAGCTGTTATAAATAACATTATTTTCACACCACCTTTAATGCTTTAAGCATAAATCCGCTTAACCTATACCTTTTCTTGTTTCGACACCTGCAACTGTTCCATTTTAACACCTCGTGAAAATCTGATGAGGCTCTACCAAGTCTTCAAGTAATATTATCATGAAAGCGAGTCAATACCGGACACGGCGTAGTATCTCTCCTTCCCACAATAATATTAGTTTAAGATGTGTTGGTAGGCTCCTAGTTCTCTACATTCGAAAGCGAGGAATTAAAATACAATAAAAGAAATTTTCCTGCTGATAAAGAAGCAGGAAAACTAAACAAACAATACTCACCACCATCACACTTGTAAAACTAATCTTCATAAATAATCCCACTATTCAGATATATCTGTGTATCTAGAATCTAACTAGATAGTAAATAATCTTTGAGAGCTGTTATCTTTATAGTATGTTTATAACAGCCACGTTAAGAACAACAATATGCTAAATGACGTTTTTAAATGTTTGTTTTGCACGTGAATGCTTGACGACAATTTTGTTTCGTTGTGCTTTCTTTAGCTTATGAACATAACAAGCATGTGGTTTCGTGTGGTAGAGCCTTTTCTGCGAGACACATACGTAAGCCAATCTATAGAAAGCACCTTGTCTCTACATTTTAGATGAGAGTCACAAATACAGCAAAAAGACATACATAAATATTAAAAAAAATACGTTCTGTTTATAGTTTCTATTTTAATTTCAGGGAATAAAATAGCATTCGTGAAAAAGGAGAGCAATGTTACCACCAAGATGGCGGCATACGATTTCGAGACGTAAGTTTGACGAAATATACCTACTCTTTTATAAATATTTTAACCGACTCCAAAAACAAAATATATGATGCACTGTTAACATATCTATAACAATGCATATTTGCTTCCAATAAACCAAATATATGTTTGTTTATATAATTTTAGTGAATTTCTTACAGAAATAAAAATGTCAAATTTTTTGATGAATTGTTAGTTATAAAGTTTAATTATATAATTTTATTAGTACCTATTGCCATGACATTTATTTTGTAATCAATAATGCAATGAAACTTGTTTTTTTTGCAAATGCAATTCGCGTCTGATTTATTTTTAAAATGCATGCATGCATACACAATAAATGAATGAATTGAGTGGATGTGAATACTTACATGATTAACTAAATTATTCGTCTTTTTTATTTGAAATATTACCTTCCAAGAATAACAACGAAATGAGTTTATTGTAACTGGTCGACATATCACACAATAGCACAATTTTAAATTTATAATTTCAAATTTTAGTTTCAACAAAGTTGCAGGAAACCAAAAAGAACAATTTTAATTCAACGAGTAACTAAGTGTAAAATGTATGCACATCGCGCATAAAGACTTCATTTTCAACTCTATTTTAATTTTCCATTTGTTTAAATATACTCTACATATGAATAAGAAGTGGAAAAAGCTCAAAGTAACAATGAATATACATATTTTAACTCAAGAACAAATATACTACTTAATAACCGAAAAACTTTAAAGTCAAATAAAATTATTACATATTATTTTCCTGTCTGAAATCACAAATCAACCATCAATTAAAAATATCATATTTAAATACAAACATTGAGTAAGTAAAACTCAGACTGAATCTAATTCTAGCCACCAGTCGAGTTACCTACTATACTATCAAAGTCATCGTGCAATAGTTCAAATTTCATCTCCTGACAAAGCTAAAAACTTCTACTTCAAGTCACCAGTCAATTTGCCTAATAAACTATTTGTCCTCCTTACTTCACACATCTTAAAATAAATCCACCAATAAAATGTATACCGCAAATATTACTACATAAGATCGTTTTGTCCGCTCAGTGTTCCTAATTCCCCAGCGGTACGTCCTGGGCATCATGGGTCTACTGGCGGTATGCAACGCATACACGATGCGGGTCTGCCTCAACCTCGCCGTTACACAGATGGTCAACAATACGAAGAATGAAGAATTGCATTTTGATCCCGACGCGTGTCCTGATGATGATGTGTTGATTGCGAATGGTACTTCTCCTTTGAGACCTGTAAGTATTTGTTTTTTGTCCTACTTTTGCAGATAGACAGTATTTGACGTAGTAGAATTTCTACTAAAAACGCAAGTCTGGTATAAATACCTATCTTATTTTATGACTTATATTATTATCCATTATTTTCATATTGCATTTTTGTAGCTACTACTGACTACTGTATCCAAAACTTTTTGCTTAACGAATACTAAATCAATTGAACTATTGAATACGCCATTTTAATTGAAACACATGTAACGATATATCAAAACTTGTTGGTATATTAATCAGTGGCGAGTTGTAGAACTTCACTAGTAAATCATAGAACACTGAAACAGTTTTGGTATTCGGGGGGTCTACTATGGACTCTTAAAGCGTATTATTGCTGTGCAAGCGAGACAACACGCTACAATGGCGTAGAGCGCTATCTCTTTTCGAATTTTCTAATATCACTGTAAGATGTGGTGGCCCCCTGATGATCATAATTTACTATGCTAAACTTATTTTTTACAGCACACGTGTTTTATTTTTAAATGTATTCACGCGACTTAATTTTATAAACAAAGAACCGTGAGCTGTTAAAATCACGTGTTGCTCATAAAATACATACTTTGTTACAATACAAGATAATGTATTTTTTACGGTATAATAACAATGCGGGGTTTTTATTTCTTCAATGTTTATTCAGTTCATTTACGCTAAAGAGATATAAACTAGACCAAAAAAACTGTATTGTCAGATAACTAACAGAGAGGCCTGAAAAAAACGACTCCTCTGAACAGTTCCTTGCGTCGCGGTGTTTTCATAAAAGTTCAAATCACATGCCAGACTGAAGACAAGCATTCGTCGATCACACGGGGATCCGTATCGTGTTGACCCAAACCACTCGGCTGGTGCACCACCAAGCAACCGAGTGGTTTTAGATTAACGGACTGAGGTCCATAAGTCGTGGCGCAAGAATCATCCATCACAAGTTTTCAGTTTGGTCACATATTATACTATAAATATCGTGTTCTATTGGCTTAGTTAATTATTAGGACGTCAATGACGCTTTTAGAATTTGAAAGATAAATATTTATTGAAACATAATGAAGTTCTTCGAATAATTAACACCGGTCGCGGCAACTGAAACGTTTTTATGTCACGATATTTTTGACAAAGATTATTGTGCTAACCAGCTGTATACACAAAGATTAAAAATATGTTTTACTTTAAGCCAAGATCAATGCCAGTAAAGCTAGTGCTACTTAAAATAAAATAAAAGCATGTTTCGCCATCTCCTCCACCAACTAAAATTACGTATTTTTATTTATTTATTCATATAAAACTATGTAAAAGTAGATATAAATAAAAGCCTTTTTATACATTTACGAAAAAATGTGGCCTATCATGTGGCCAGGTTCAACATATATTATTTCAGTTATCGAAAATTTTATAGCTAATGAAAAAAGTATATAACTTCAAAATATACTATTATTATGGCACTTTTTAGTTCGGAATACATAATATAGTTCGGAAGTATACAGAATACAATAAAATACTCGTACAACGATAATACGTAACAAGATGCATCGCCGTTGCAAAATTACTTTGCAATCTAATTATCTAAAACTCGATAATTACAAATCTCAGAGCTTGCACGAGATATCCACTTTAGATACCCACATGATATCAGGAGCCAGTTGAATGATCTAGGTGTTAAATAAACACTTGAACGACCATTATATAGCTTATTAACACAGTTATTTGAAGGACAAACAGTCCCACATTTAGTACCTAATTAACAATCGACGCTCGGTTAACACGATTATTAATCAAAATCGTAACCTAGATTAGAAATTCTGTTTGAAAAATCTCAATTTATTTACTAATTACCTACACGATACATAATAAAAACTTATTTGGATAAAGAAAATTAAAGTCAGTGAGGACTCATAACTCTAATTGACTCATTGTATAAACTTAAAGTATTTGGCGCAGCAAATCCTCGCCTTTGCTCAGTCAAATATTTTATAATAATTTGAAAGAAAAACATTCAATACGGTTCTCCTCTATAGAAATGCCATTTTTAAACGATACCCTTTAGTCGGTAAATTTTCTAAAGGGTCAGGAAATAAAACTTTTTGATTTGAAATTTGTTGTATCAACAAATACCATCAGTTAACATACATAGTTTTAACATCTTTCACAACTGCATCTGTTTTCTAAGTGGTCAGCTATCAGCCGATCACCTAGATACGATTGCCAGGACAAATAATTGAGTTGCAGCCTTATTGTTCAATTGATAATAAAATACAAATACCTATAGTCATAAATTTAACCCTGAAATCAATATAAAAAATTAGGGAAATGATTAAATAGGAAATGAAGGACTTCATTTTGTATAGTTTTTATAAAATATAACTAAAAGTGTTTAAAAAGTGCTTAAAAGTTCTTTGAATTCTTCAGAAAATGAATTCGGGATATACTTCTTCCCGTTGTGCGTTTTCTACGTATTCCCGTTTTTACCATATTGTTACCCTAATTTTCAATAGTCATAAAATACCTTAAGTCTATTCGATCTATCGATTCTATCGTTTTTGTTTCAGTACGCAATTTTCGACTGGTCAGAATCAACTCAAGGCCTGATTCTCAGTGCCTTTTACTATGGGTACGCGATAACCCACGTCCCTGGAGGATACTTAGCGGAGAGGTACGGAGGAAAATGGACACTGGGTATAGGTCTACTCAGCACGGCGATCTTCACGCTACTGACACCGGTGGTAGTGAAGGCTGGTGGCGCCACCTGGCTGTTTATTCTGCGAGTACTACAAGGAATGGGCGAGGTCTGTTTTATTTTTAATGTAATAGTCGCTTGTAAGAATATTGTACTTGAGAGTGACGTTCTAAATTGTCTATTTATCACATTTAATTTTAAAATAACAAGGGGTCGGTGGACGTTTCGCTGTGTCATTTTTACATATGGCTGTTCCATTATTGAGGCGTAGACAGTTTAGGCGGGTTTCAGTCAGTTCAGTTTAGTTTGAAACCCCCTCCCGAAAAATTGTGTGTCCACGAGGTTTCCTAACAGTATCGAAGTATAGAAATTTTTACTTACTAGAATTTAGGTAACCCCTGTACCAAGAAACAGTACCCTGTACCTAAATGCAAATCTGAATAATCACGTGTTCTAAAATTATGTGAATACAATGGTTTAACAAAAGCAAAACAACAATGGTGTTAACATGTTGTCTGTCCAGTGACACATAATACCTACTTCCATAGAATACGACGTCTTTTAAAACTTTAAATTAAATACAAGCAACAGAAGCAGTAGTAATTTTATTGTTTGCAAATGAATACAGATCTAATGATGTGGAAAAAGAAAACGAACATTTTCTAGTTGTACATTGTAAGTTAAGGAAAAATATTTTATAATCAGCGTAACTAAATGGCGATGTTAGAACATCTGTAGAAGCATTCAAGCGTATTATTGGTAGTTTTTAAAACATGTTATTTACAGTCCTGTTTTGGTAGGTTTTTAAACATATTTGTAGGTAGTTTGAAATTGGAAACAAAATTATAACAGCGAAAATGAAAGAATTTGAATGTTTTAAACCTGATATTTTTTAAATAGCCTCAAATTATAACAAAAGAAATAATGGTTTCTTAGGTTTACGCGAATGTTAGACATTGAAATGAAACTACTTTTACGGATTTTATCGCGGTTTAATTTTAGATTTTAGTTCCCGACGTTTCGAAACCTTTGCAGGTATCATGGTCACGGGCAGACTAAGATGGCGTTCGTCTTGACAGAAGATGTTGCTCGTTCTACCTTCATATTTTAATTATCTAAAACTAAAATCTAAAATTAAACCGCGATAAAATCCGTAAAAGTAGTTTCATTTCAAAAGAAATAATATTGTGGTCATATTCTGAGGCTAGCGTTGGTTTCGTAAATTATAATAATTTTAATCCAATTACTAGTGTCTGATTGACGGTCAGGTCGTGCAAATGCAACCGCGGCCTTGTAATTGACCTGCATTTAGACCTCTCACAAATACCTATTCTCAAGGTTGTCACCATATTTTTAGGGTTTCCAACTAAGCCTCTTCTTGTGTGCAGGTCACATGCGCAGGTTGATCACGGTTGCTAAATGGATTAATTGCCATTGAGTACATAATAATCGCAAACAAAATAATAACTAGACGGATGCAAATAAGCAAAGAACATTATGATACATATTTGTCATGCGGAGCCAAACTTCTTTTTCACAACAAGAAGGAACGATCATTGAGAGACCAGCATTAGTGAATAACCCAAAACTTTAGCTGACTTATTTTTCAAACTTTCACTAATTTTCAAAGTAGAATAAATCCACATTGCCTAATCAACGAAGTGACTGTTAGTGAACCATAAATAAATAAATCATATACCTACAATTTATTTTCTTCTAATTCCAGGGACCTACAATGCCTGCTTTGATGATAGTGTTAGCCAGATGGGTTCCACCACATGAGCGATCTCGTCAAGGCGCCCTTGTCTTCGGAGGAGCTCAGATCGGTAACATCTTTGGCTCCTTCATGTCTGGGTTCCTGATGGCTGGTGATGGAGACTGGGTTAACGTGTTCTACTTCTTCGGGTGCTTTGGAATTCTGTGGTTTGTTGCTTGGGTAAGTTGGAGTCTTCGAATTTATTTATGAAGTTTATTGTTGCTGTTGTTCATATTTTAATTAAAATTGTTTGCTGCTTATGATAAATGCTCTTTCTCCTGATCTGGTACTAAACAGTAATTTGGAAAACAAATAATACGCGGTGTGCAATGGACTGTATCATTTCCAAAAAACACAGTCTTACTTGATGACATCACGGTACAAGGACGCTTAGAACTCGCAAAGAACGGAAACCTTGGCTTTTATCCGATTGGCTATTGCTTAACTCTTAAGTAATGAACCAATAGGTCATCCCATAATGTTCGTACAACTAAGCTTCCAATTAAAAACGTCTAATAAAATTTTATTTACATTTAATTGCAAGTGATGGGTTTAACGACCAATTAAGAATTTTATTAAAACGAAATTCTATTATATTTGAATTGCTCAAACGTGTTCTAAAATGAGTACAATGTTAGCTGTTGAGGCAAGCAAGTGTCCTCAAATTACAGGAAAAGGTAATTCCAAGTCCTAAATAAATAAACCTAATAAAATTTATAATGCCAAGATCTTTTCAGATTAACTATTTTAATACTTCTATTTTTAGCTTTGGGCCTAGGCAAACCTATAGAAAAAGGTTTTATATCCAAAATTAGATTCATTACATCTAATCCGACTTTATGTTAAAGCTGATTTTGAAATATCAAAAAAATCCCTGATGTCAAAATCACAAAAAATAACATTCCCTACGTTATTCAAATTTCAGAGTATCCTGTGCTACAGCACACCGAACACACACCCTTACATATCTGATGAAGAACTGAAGTACCTAAATGAGACGGTGACAAGTGCTGATAACAACAGCGTCAGGGACCCCGTACCATGGAAGGCGATTGTCAGATCTGTGCCGGTGTGGGCGCTGGTGTTTGCTGCTGTAAGTAAAAAATACACATAATACCTGCCTTTGTCACGTTTAGACTGGGAAGATAGTGGCCAATGCAAACAACAGTTATGTGATTTTTTTTTACAAACGTGATCTCTAGTAGAAAACACATGAATGTATGCAAAAACGAAATGTCATTTCCATATTTTAAGAGTTAAGATTAGGAAGCTTCTGAATTATTTCATAGAACTTATTTACCTTAATATTAATTTAACAATTTTTTTTAACTTAGTCCCGTAATCGCAATGGTAGAGCATCTACGTCATCGTGATTTTCGTGACGTAACTGACTACAATCTATCTCCTGAATACCATTGTTTGTAAAGGAGAGTTTATATGGTCCGACCTCGTGCACAAGGGCATTTAGACAAAGCATTTTCATGTTCACTAATTGGATAATAACAAATGTTTACGTAAGGAAAGGTTCTCCATTCTGTTATTATTAATTGGATTGTTTTGGATTAAACAATTTTATTATGATTTATATTTCATGGAGAAACAGATTTGTGCGTAACTTGTGATTTCAAAAATTTACCTCTACGTATAAATTTTGTACTAATTATAAACTGTGCCATTACAAAACTTTTAGCATGATTTGGAGAAAAAATATTTTAAGTGAAGACATACAGTCTTCACTTATAATGGCCTTATTATTCCCAAAAATATCGTACACAAAAAATAATTAATAACCCTTTGTGTTAAAAGTACTGACGATAATTTGTCCCGCTTCTTCAGGTTGGCCACGACTGGGGTTACTACACAATGGTGACAGATCTCCCCAAATACATGACAGACGTCCTGAAGTTCAACATCGCCGCAACCGGCACGCTTACGGCCATTCCGTACCTCGCCATGTGGATTAGCTCCTTTATATTCGGCTGGGTTTGTGACGTGTGCATTAAGTGCAACTGGCATACCATCAAGACTGGAAGAATTATTCACACGACTATAGGTGAGAAGTTGTTTTGAGATTGTTTTTTTTTTTGTTTTTGTACTCTAAGTCTTACGTAGATAAGCGAAAATATCGCTTGAGTTTTAATACATTGCGGAGACGCTAAGCTCTTGTATCAAAAGTGATATTATCATCTCTAGCAATGTATCGCAATTAGCAAATTATTTCACCCCTTGTCTAAGTGCGCCAACAGTTTTATTCATATAATAATGTATGTACGCGTTTATTTAAGTCTAAAATGTCGTAGTGTTTTTGAAGTTTGTAGTGGTAATCACCAACTACATTACAAACTACATTAGAAGTAGACAAATCAAAGTAAGATGGTAGAGATGTAACTTGCTTTATATTTAATCTGCTTAGCTGATTGGTTCCTGAAGATTGAATCTAAATTAGAATAATTACATTTCCAAGTCTGTCTTTTTGTTTGTAAATAGCGCTCGTTCTTGATTATTACATATCATTTATTCGTTACTGTTCAGCCAATTATTATATTGTTGATTATACTACTTATCTACATCACATCTTTCGAAAACAAATACGGTGGCTCACCAAACATGTTTTCTCATTACGTGTCCCTACAATAAAACCTCCCATCACTTTCCAAACCCAATAAAACTTTCTCCAGCAAATAATGCAAAATAAAAATATCCTTTAGGGTGCGCTCCCACTATATGGCTGTGTTTTTTTTTAACTTCCCACGTATTTAAATAGAGGTGTCCACGTAAATGCGAGGACATTTTATGAAATATGGTTCAGCATAGTGTCTTTTTTAAATTTTTAACATATTGCTAAGATAAAATTAAGTAATATCATGAGCGCTCATTTTGCTAAAGACAATTATTAAACATCCATTCCTATCTTCAGACTTTGAATGAGGAAAGGATGCAGCAAAACGTAACATGGATGAAATTGTCTATTACATGTTTTTTGTTGCACCTGAAAACAAAACAATTTTATTTTTTTAACTATTACATTTTTTTCTCCGGGACGTTAACTTCAAATTAGTAGTAGTAGTTTAAACATTGCGAAACCAAATACAATTATTATTGACCCGAAGATCATACTCTTTAATGAAAACAGTTACATACGACATTCTTTCAAAGACAAATTCATCGTGAAGACATTGGAAACTCACCCTAACGTATTTCTTGTTCTTCCTCAACTTCTTACAGTTTCATATATTCTGTACATTTGTTGCAGCTGCCACCGGGCCCGCAATATGTATCATATTGGCCTCATACGCGGGTTGCGATAGGATGGCCGCAGTCGCTTATTTCATAGCCTCCATGGCTCTCATGGGAGGCTTTTACAGCGGAATGAAGGTAATTTAATTTTATGCTTTTAGTTAATTCATATTTATTGTAGTTGGATGGCGTGGGTAGAGCATAAAACGTATAGATATATAGATAGAATATTCTTCATTGCCTCCCATGTAATTAAAGGATTTAATAGAGATGTATAGTATAATCATGATTGCAAGTATATGACATGCACAATATATATTATCACGCAAGTGTGAAACAATTCTTTTTGTTTCGTATTTTTTAAATTTAACAAATTTAAATTCATTGTTTTACAAAAAAAAAATAAGATTTTAAATTAGATACGAACGTGAAGTTGCAATGATTTTTTTTTTTTATTCTGTGTGTAGGCACAGGTACTCCACTTTCAGCTTTATGCTCAATTGTAGCTGCTACTAAAAACTGATTGCACCATAAACCATAATAAACACGAAATTCATATGTACACAACATATGAATTTCGTGTTTTTATCAGATTTTTTTTTGTTATGAAATAACATTATTTTCTCCACAATTTTAGTGAATTTGTATACGGACAAGTTTGTTGGCGGTACAGACTGCAACAGATATCGGTTAACAACTCAGATTGTCCAATTTAATACAAACAATTAAAATCAACGCGTTACTTTCGTGCACCAAGTACAATAAAAATCATCCATCCAAAAGAAGTGGCATTTTTTTAATTTGGATTTACTTATCAAACTTCTGCTTCTGACTGTACTAATATATTACCTTAGAAGCATAACTGTGAGCTGAATATAAATCAACCTTTGTTTCATACAGTCACGTACAAAGTAATTTTGATATTTTCTGTTATCAAAATGCTTGCCTAAAAATATTTAATTTAAAGCGACTACTAGAGATGTTTTTGTTTTTATCTAAAAGTTTTTTTTGCATAATGAAGTATTTTCGAAGTATTTCATCAGAAGGAACTGTTTGAATACTAACAGAACGGAATTAACAAATCAAAACTAAACTTTGCTATAAAATTCTACCTACTCTAAAATCTAAATTGATTCGCAACGTACTAACAGCGTCTAAATCTGCTCAAAGTCACTTTGATGTCCATTAGAGCAATAAGCCTTTACCAGTCGCCATTGCGTATAAAATGCACCAATTCGTGAAGCTCTCAATGAGAATACTGAATGACGTGGATATCGTTTGCGGGATAACCAAGCCTCCGAAGTGCAGTGGGCTGTTATCAATGAACATTGGCGATAAAGTGTAGCAAAGGCTATGAGAATGATCAAACAAGTTTTACGTGTTTGCTGGAACTGTTTAAAGATAATATAAAGCAAACTGGCATATTCAGTCAAGGGAAAAATGTACCACACCAAAAAAAAACTAAGCAAGTATATGGTGCCCAATCAATTGTGGAAATGATGTACAAATTTGAGTGAAATAAAAACTACTTGTTTGAGTCAGACGGTCGTTTTGCGCGGTCTTTAGCCAAACGCGTATTTTCCCGGCAAGTTATATCGATTTTGACTCCTGAAGTTGGGAATTCCTAATGCAAGGTTTGCCTACACGGTTCATAATTATAGGTGACAATGTACATTGTATACGTGATAGAGAGAGTATGCTTAGGTATTATTTAAAAACAAGTACTACACATATAAGTGAGGTCATTTATGCTGAAGGTCTAGTGGAGTTTGTTTCTTTTTTACAGCTTTGGAATCGGTGAATGGTGGGTGAATTAGGGTACTGACAGCTAATTTAAATTCATTAGTTCTGAATTTTTATTCACCGCAACTGTTTAATTAGAATGTCTTAACGAGGAAGATTAGTCGTGTTTAATTCTGAAACATTAAAAGCTTTTTCAACATACATATCAATGTATTGTACCCAATGGATCTTTGTGAATTTTATTTTACCCACATACATTAACTTTTATATGACATAAATTTGGCAAGACTCAGTCCGACATAATATTTTATGTCTGCAGGTAAACGCGTTGGATTTGGCGCCGAACTACGCGGGCTCCCTGACGGCGATGATCAACGGTACTTCCACACTGTCTGGAATTATCACACCTTATTTGATTGGGCTATTGACACCTGATGTAAGTATCATGTATTGTTTACCATATATCACACTCGTATTATAAAGTCAATTGATTGCAAGTATGTGTATATATTTGTAATGACTGTCTTCGTTATGAAACGATCAAATTGTACGAAATTTTGTTATGAAGATGGCTGGCAGCCTAATTGGACATACATACTAGTTTTCATATCCAAAAAATGTTTCTCATTAGTTGACCTAGCCTTCCAAACAAAACATGTCTGCTGTGATATTTTTGACCTAACTCTCCAAACAGAAATACATCAAGGAGAAAATGTTTAAAACAACCTAACTATAAATAGACCCGCTTTATTTATTGAGCTTCATATTAAGTTTAAAAAAGCTACATTGCCTATAAAAAGTAAGCGCTTTGGTATAACGATTGTTTTTCTATTACAAACACAAAACGCGCTCCGCATCCACGCTGGAAAGGAAAGCCTTAATATGGATAAGGTATACATTGTTATACTTCATTCACCGCAAAAATCTTTTGTGAGACCACTTCTATTACCCGGGAACATTCATGATGAAGTTATTGGGGTTAGACCCTTTGAATTTAGTTATAGAGCCTCCATTCGGGCTTTTATATCGTATATCCCTGATAAATCCTTTTATACCTTAACACGCAATGTTATTTTGTTATACATACAATGGGAACATTGATTGAATTAGTTAAAGGTTTCTTCTCCTATTGTATGCAATCGTTTTTAAGGAACAGGATTTGAACAACGATTGTTTATGTTTGGCGTTTTTTGAAGCATTTTTAGTAAAAAAAGAGATAAGTAGCATTTGTTTTCATCCAGGTTTCCAGCTAAATAACTCATCAAAATAACCGAACCAAATTTCATTTAAAATAATTATAGCAGTTTTTGTGTAAAAGAGTAACAAACATACATGTATCTACGTTTTTTCGCATAAAATAATCTTAATAATTAATAAATTAATTTCACAAGTAACGTACGCCTACAAGTAAAAAAAACATTAGTTAAATTTCAAAAAGATGTGCTGCTTATTTCTTACGAAATCTGTAGCAACAGCGACACCGTCAAATCTATTAAACAACAATTTGTGAACATTTTTATTTAAACTTTGATGTACATAATTATAAATTCATGATGAACTGTAACGTTGTTCAAACAGAATAACTTGCAAGCATCTCAAAGGAACTCCGCCGGGTCAAAGTTTCTTCGTAATAATAGGCTTTTATTGATAAAACATTTTCATCTCAGACAAGTTTCGACAAGTTCGAGTTTGCGGTTTGAAAGCGAACTTAACGTGTTTAAAGTTAGCCTAATCTTGCAGAAAGTGTACTTTATAATATGTACCGCGTAATATTGAAACAGGATTATTGCTGTTGTGGAAGCGAGACGGGGCTATGGTGCACATAGCGTCGTCTCGTTTTCACTTAGGCAGTAATAGATAAACTTTTTTTTTCAAACCCTACGTTAAGTCCAGTGCTGGGAAAAAGCCTCACTATGTGTCGTCAAACCTCTTATCGTTCGAGATTTCTACGTACATAGCTAAAAACAACTTAAAATATTTTAATTTTCTTTTCAGTCAACCCTAGTTCAATGGCGTGTGGCTTTCTGGGTCTGTTTCGCTGTCTTAGTAGGCACAAACGTGGTCTACATTATATGGGCAGACGGGAAACAGCAATGGTGGGACGACGTTCGGCAATACGGGTACCCGGAGGAATGGAAGCATGGTCCCCTCAAAATGGCCAACCAAGATAAAGAGAAAAATAAAGAAATTGAAGCGAATAACTCTAAGAAATAAGGTTGTATTCAAAGTGTTGTGATTAGAACGTTTTGAAGCCGCAGATTGCTTTTAAGATACGAACATTTGATTTCTAAGGACCTACTACCATGAAGTAAGACTTCAACTGTGTAAGAGAGATAGAGCTCACACGGTATTGTGCGCTGTTTTGCTTCCACAAAATCTTGCTTTCAGTTTGATGGTATGCTCCCTGTATCCGTATAGCGCTTTGCCAGAAAATAATTACCTACATACATAAACATAATATCGTTATAAAAATTGCGTAATGGCTGGTACGGAAGGTTTTAAGGAAGTATTGTCCGATTCGCCACTAAAATTGTTGATACAAAACGTAATTTATATATTCCCTACCGACGTAACTTATAGCGAATATGTATTAGAAAATATATTTTTATTCAGCTAAGCTTGAAAGCGCTTAATCTGCGGCACTTAAAAATGTATAGTTATAAAGCAACTAGTATTATAAATTTAAATAAAAATAAATTATAATTAAGTAACTAATGTGATTAGTTTAGTACTGTTCAATGCAGGTGATATTAATTAAAGCGAGAAATGCGAGTCGATTCCTTGGAAGCCTTTACGAAGCCCAGGGCAAAAGTTCTGGAACTATGCCATTGCTTGTTACCACTTACTCTTGGAGTAATATTTTATCAGATGTGGGAAAGAGAGGGCGCTCTACACAATATATAGAGCAACGTCTCGCTTCCAAAACTAAAACTTTACTTTAAGAGGTCGTGGTGGAACGTAGAACGCGTTACTACAAACGCACTAAGAGGACTTGGCCTACATTTTTAATTACTCAACAAGTCCCAGTTAATTGAAATGCCGATTCGTTTAATTAGAGCGCATTTCTGGATTTCTTTGTGTAACGGTTTATGGCTTGAAATAGAGCTTTAAATGCTTTTGACGCTTTGGTATTTGGACTGTAAGAAAATTTTGCATGAAATAGGCAGTAAATGTAGTTGTTTAAAAGTATTAAGAAGTTCGCGTTTACGGTTACCGTAAGGTATCGGCAGGTGTTAGAAAAAAAAATCATCTTAATTCCTAGTAAAACCTTTTTATTCAATAACTCGCCAATATCCACTTTAATCTAGACCAAGAAGGGTTACAATGAGAGAATTAAAAACAGAACGTATTATTAATATTATTTTATCCTAAAATTCCCGTTCATTTGTTCCGAACAAAATGATTGAGCTTAATTTAATTTTTGAATGATTGATTGTTTGCTGTATGTGAATATCAACGTGCCATCAGCGTGTCTGTACTTATTTAAATGAAATAATATGGTATAATTAATTTGTTTTCAATTAACTTCAAGTGCGGAACGATTTAAATTTAAAATTGTTTTCTTAAATTATGCCATGTTATTGTTATAATATGCCTTACGATATTCAAACAATATAAACGTTTGTCTTTCCTCGTTGCTATTAAAATACAGTAGGCGTTAGGATTAGGGAAAACCACAATAAAGTATATGAGAGTGTTTCCATGAAGTCCTAAATACTACATTAATAAATTTAAATTAAGTCGCATTTAAAAAATGTTTTATATAGCCAATAGACATGTGAACCAGTTACCATCTAAATAATTTTAATACAGTGAATTGGAGAAATTGTGATAACTGTTGAAATAACTAAAGAGTTTCAACAAAATCGAATAAACTTTACCTTTAAATTATTTTAAATAAAGTGTTATAATAATATAAGTATGTGTTTTTTTAATCATAGTGTCACCCGTCCCTTAAGGCCCATTTAGACTGTGTAAGAATTATCTTGCAAGTGGTAATACATTGCTGGCGATTATATGTCACCTTAGATACCCGCGCTCCGCGGCTACACAAAGTATTAGAACTTGCACGATATTTCTCGCATCGTCTAAATGGGCCATTAGTCTGTTATCAAATCTTGTATCATACATTTTACCCACTACAATTTCCGATTGAGCTGAAATTTTCCATGCATATATCCATATGGCTTGACAATGCAACATGTTAAGGGGCTAGGGGCTCTACAGTAAAATGAAATTATCCCATTGGGTTCGGATATATTTGAAACGTCTCAACGAGTTCTTTGTACCCGAAGATACAAAGCACGCTAAAAAGCTTTTTTTTTATTTTTGTTTTTACACTCTTGAACTGTTACTTATTCTGTTTAAATAAAAAAGTTAAGTGGCTCATCATATTATCATATCAAAAATGTTCAGAAGACTTTTACTGCAGCGTAATTACATTAATGGACTTTTTAAGACTTTTGTATCTCCAAAACATGCAAATCGCCTGAAAATAGTACTTCAACCACATTTTAACTAAGTATTTACGTAAAAGTACTCTGAAGTGCAAAAAAGAACTTTGAGACGGGTGTGCTCTACAAATAATTAAAACAGTTATTTTGGGCTGACATTAATTTGTTTAGATTTTCTATTTTATGCCACACTAAATAGTCTAAAAGTTTATTTACTTTCATTCAAATTCAAAGTGGTTGTCTAATTACACAAAATAAGGCTACGGCCGGAGTATTTAGTTTTTGGTCTAATTGTATGTATTTAACTTAATATAAAAGCATAAAATTGGAACAATCGCTGGGTGTGTGATTGACAAACCCGTCTCCAATGCCACTTTGGATTAAATTAAGTAATTTTATTTTGAATAGAAATTAACCGAACGTATAGATCGAACCAAAATCACTGAATAACTGATTTTCCCATATCTTGGTTAAAATCGATGTATTTATAAGGTTTCGATATCATCAAATTATGGGTACACGATTAGGAGAATCGCGATGTAGGTATAAAAAAC
This sequence comes from Trichoplusia ni, assembly GCF_003590095.1. Classification (NCBI taxonomy): domain Eukaryota; kingdom Metazoa; phylum Arthropoda; class Insecta; order Lepidoptera; family Noctuidae; genus Trichoplusia; species Trichoplusia ni. Next base: position 13,408,314 of record NC_039480.1, on the reverse strand, counting down.
ATTTAGAAGTTAACAGGACATTGAAAACGGGAGTTTTTTTCAGCCCATTGCAAAGTGCAAACATTTCAATTGAATACAATTTGTACATACTCATAACGGTTACCCTATTAATGCCTTGTGTTTCCTTTAACAAATTACACCTACAAGCATACATTATTATAAAATTTTACGACTTATACATGGCATGCATGTCGAACAAAAAATATGATTTGTAAGCGTACCACTATCTGTCAAAATTAGATTTGGAGTTGTGGAATAGAGATGCCGCTCTACAACTTGTAGAGCACTGTCTCGCTTTGTGACCACCTTCTTACTCTACATAGTATTTTAGCAACAAGTTATCTAATACTGTATTTAAATGTCAAATTATGTATTCCACAAGTAGTGTTAAGACTAGGCTATGTGTGCAGAATAGTAAATAATCACTTAGCCTTGTCATCAGTGTATTATGCAAATATACATTGACGAACGATTTAATAAATCAGAATTGTAATTATGTTGAAGTTTTTCTACATTTTTGTGGCTGGCTTAAACGACATGAGTATACGGAAGATGAAGATATTTTTAGAATTTATTTGAATTAGGTAAATAAACGTATGCAGAAAATCATTCATTTTTAAATAAAGTACTTTTTGCAAGGTGGTGACATTTACACTGACATATTATCATTATATCACTCACCAAATATTTTGACTTCGAGCAATAAGCTTCAACAAATTTATAAGTGAGGGATCTCAGGGAGCCTCCCAAGTATAGTGAATGTTATATTCGTCGAATGGTTAAACCATTTGTAAAAAAAATAAGGAGATTTATCAGAGAAAAATACCATTTCAGGAATTTCCCTTACATTACCATTTGTTAAAATAACAGTTCTCTACAAGGACTATCTAGAGTTCCTCTTTAAAATATTCACAAACCATAAAGGCATGGTAGACGACTTAACTCAGTTTTAGAAATGCATAAGGTACATTGGATCTCAAGTCACGATCCCAGCGTGTAGGTACAAGACGAGATGGAGAATGCACTTGTGAGGGCGTGAATTATGTAAAGCTAACTGTTCCCTTGTCGCAAGTCAGATTGGTAGAGCGAAAAGTACTCTATGTGATAGCTGTGAAAGCTTGTGATTGTATTAGTTTTCTTTTATTTTTACTGAAAATATTTGAATCTATATGAAAAGTAGGGTTCATTGGTAGAAATTTACTTTAAGATTGTGTTAAATAAGATATTAATTATAACCCGGGGGGAGGGGGTCCCCCGATAGTTTATATCTTATTCAAAATTCCGATTCCAAGCTATTTTCCTTTCTTTTCGAATGGGAAATCAGTACGAGCTAAAAAGGTTTCAGTTCATAAACTATGCAGTTAGCTTCAGTGTCGTCTACCGATGTCGGATTAGCGACATTGGGATATCAAACTTATGTTCTATTCCCGAAACAAAATCCTTTTTACTTTTATTATTTTTCTTCTACCTATTTGGCGAAGGCTTGTAATTATAATAATAAATGCGGACAACATCACATACATTGTTCCGAACCCAAAGTAAGTTGCTAAAGCACTCGTGTTATGGAATTCAGATACAACGAAGGTACCACAAACACCCAGACCCGAGACAATGTAGAAATGTGAATTTTTACATTGACCCGACCGGGGATCGAACCCGGGACCTCAAAGCTAGCGACACCTTGAAACCGATGCGTGCGCCACTCGACCACGGAGGTCGTCATTGGCTCACTGTTGCACAAACTGTTTTTTATTAGAATTGTATTTAGCTATAAGCCTTCCATGCTGTATTAAATAAATAAATAAATCAAAAATGTGAAATTTTATGCACGATATTAAAATTAGTTATATACCACATAACATCACTCGAAATAAGCATTAAACTTCAACCATGAACTAGTAACAAGGAATTTAACCGAACACCTAACAAATACGTAAGATATCAACTGTGACCTGTTGCCACACAATACGAGTGGATATTAATAGTCTCAGGAGGCATTAATTATAGACACTAGCATACCAGCTACTGACATCATACAATAAAACACTAGTGAGGACAAACAGTGTTAGGGTAAGTACTCATAGACACAGATTTTTCGTTATGACATTTAGAATAATATTTTAAATTAGAGACAATTAATGTAATAATTTTATGAGATGCGATAAATCATGTATTGTAAAATCTTTGTCATATTCTTAAGGTAAATCCTATAATATGAAAGGCATCAGAGTGTACTCATACACCAGAAATAATAAAAATCCTATCAAATTCCTAGTCATCTCTTGTATTTCAAATGAATTGATATAGTTCGACGCTGCAATAACTTGTTGAACACTATCTGTTGCCAGTCAGCGCAAACCTTAACGTGTTGTGTAACTGAATACCAAACAAGACGTATATGGTCAGCAATTTATTAAACAAAGATTTACTCAATAAAGTGTTAATGAAGCAAATAGTGATTTGAAACTTTAAAATAAATAAGTAAATGAATTGAAGCAAAAAAGTATTTCAAAGTTGGATTTGATCATGATATATTATTATAATGTCATGGATTGAACAGCAAATATTATAATACAAAATAGTGGTGAGCCAAAAAAGACGTGGTAAATTTAATATGACTCTTAGACTGTGGTGTATTTAGGAAGGAAAGGGTGGTCTATTTCGGGAATAAGATTTGTTAAATTTTAGGGATGGACGCTGCCATGGAAAAGAATAATGTAATTTACTAAGATACAATGTTTCTAGCCAGCATCAAATACGAGTGTAAGTAAATTATATTAAAAGAACCCTGATCACATTAGGCCAATCGACACATACCAAGTCAACTAATATTTGTGATATTTTTGGCGCTCTAATTGTAGATCCTGACTTATGAGAGTTGCAATGATGGCCGCGCGTGGCAAGCTAGTCCGAAGTTACTTAGTCAACAAGCAATGTATTTTGCGCCAGTGAATTAACTACAAGTAAGTACATACTGTGCTCATTACCTCTGTGACGAAATTTTACTACGGGCAATAATCTAACGGGTATCGTAAACATGATTACCGATCAGTAAGGATATACCGATAAGGCTTGTGTAACGCTGTGGGCATAACCGCAAAACCGAAACCATGGCTGACCGATAGTGACATTAGAAATGCTTGTACATGAACGATTATATTATAAATTTACATTAAGAAGAAGTATTATAAAAATAACATTTGTTTTTTCTTGATTGCCCCTTGAACCCCTTAAAATACTTTAATTAACTATCTGTATTATACGTGTATTTGCCTCTAATCAGCTCTCTTAGACATCGAAAATTCTCGAATATTTCGTTAAACCCGATGCCTCTTTATGTGCTAATGAAGCGGTTTACCAACAAAGCATCATAATATTTGTTGACAACGCTATTTTTAGATCAAGATAAAACCGAACTTATGTTTACTTTTCGTTGTGACACTATCTCTTTGATCAATACTAGATAAAAACTTAAATTATGTTTGTGTAGACAATTGCAATAATATTTATGTTGATAACTACTTCAAATGCTGAAAAATAAATACTGTAAGTGTGGTAATAAACTATTTTGGAATGTAAAGTACCTAATATAAATATAGGTATAATAAATAACTTAAATGCAAAATGCTTATATTAATACCATATTTACTCCTGAAATGATTCCAACACACCTCTAATAAGTTAATTATATTTGACTTTTTATTATACTTGAGTCTGCATCACCAATCCGAAGTAAGCTGGCATGGTGATCACTTAAAACTTCCGTATTTGGGAAGAGGCCTGTGCTAAGCAGCGGGCCAATTTGGCTAGTATTGTTGTTAGTAAACTTCCTTAAACCTCGAGAACCACTAAGCAAATGAACATTAAGCAAAGTATTACTACACAATATAGGGTCGTTTAGATGATTCTTGTTCTTCTTGAAAATAAGTTGTTCCAAGACCTTTTGCCCTCCCTATATTTTTAAGTCCACATCCATCACAGGGCAAACTATAATGTTCTGAATAAAGTATTCATATAAAAACATTAGTCAGCATAAATTTTCATCTCATTTGAAACATGACGCGCAGACGAAAGGATGCTTTCACCATTATTTGATATTTTGCCTCTTAATTTACGAAGGATTTATTGCAGGCCTCATTAACGTTTACTGAGAAAAGGAGTCCCCATCATAGAGTATTATGAAAGGAAAGTAAAAACAACATTTTTAAAGGAAATAATAATTATGTTTCACATTTAACTGCAGCAATTTTTATTATTTTCATTAAGTTCGATTAAAGTCATTTTTTAACCTGCTGTAGGCCTCTTTCGTGGCTTAAATAATCCTCAACATCATTTTCTTTCTCCGTGAGTGATAATTATAATTGCTTTTGTAATAGTCACACGAATGTTTGGGATCAGCAATATTAGTTCAGCTCTCCTTTTGTAGAGTTCCTTTTGAGCACCTGAAAAACCAATTTAAAATTCGAATCAATTGTAAATACAGGCACGTTTCACCATTATACAAACCAACAGTATTTACAACGAAGAAATATAATCTATTCATAAATATATTCATTCAGAAATATTTCACGTAGCCACCAAGTACCGACCTACCTACCTACATATTAACGGATTATATTCGCCAGTGTCAATAAACTTTGAACTGGTCTCAAATTTACTGATAAATAATTAATATGTTACTCTGGTAGCCGACTGGTATAGGTTACCGCAAAACCAAATCCACATTTCGCGATTTATCGTGGATTTCTTGTTATGAGTCTGGGTGTCTTCGTGAGTGTGAATTAAATTTTTGTGAAACTCTTTGCGACACAAAGATTGAATTCCCAATGCAATCGTTTCGTTTTGTTTGTTAGTACAAATATATAGCTAAGTCTTACATAAATTTCACATGACACTGAAAAATACTCAACTCGATATATCCGATTTTGTTACTGACTTTTGAATGTGCCTACATATTTTATGTTTCAGAAAAGTCCGATATTCAAAAAACCAGTCAATGTATGGAATAGTTTACAGCTGACGAATTCCACTTCTCTTTGTGAATAGACTATCGCTTCCTTGAAAAATGTTTTTCATTACCATGCACAGAATTCTAAATGAATTTTTGGGCTTTTCCGGAATACGTTGTGACTATTGTGTATATTTTATTTGACTCTGCATGTAATTAGGATTTGTTTCAGTTTTTTAACATTTCTATAGTCATTAATATACTGCAGTATAGTATAATAAAACCGTTCAAGTGCGAGCTAGACTCGCCATTGTAAGGGGAGGGTAAAAATTTCAAGTGTCTCTATCAAGGGATGTGATACAGCCTGTTGATAGGTGAATCGATGCATGGACAGACAGTATAATAATCGGTTTCTGTATCTTTTGTTTGGAAAATCTAAAACTTAAATTGTATTACATTTCGTTTCCATTAATAGTTTTGGTCTGTCATCTCCACGTAGTTCTATCAACACTCGAGATTCTAAAAAATTAAATTTGGATAGGATAGTAACATAACCATAAACTCGAATATGAGAGTTAATTACAAGCGCTACACATATTTATAATAAATCAGCTTCTAATCATTTTTGAGTAACATATTCAGTTCCAAGCATGTATAACAAAGTAATTGAGGGGCAGAGTTTTAAACCATTTGTAAATACCTCGTAATACCCTTATTTCCTGTTCCAAGGTTAAGAGGCTTCAATAAGGTTACCTTATTGTGAGTACGTTGAACTTAGATATAAACGGTTCACTTATGATGACTGCCAAGTCAGAGGTAGTAAGTAGGTTCTAATCCTGACACTCACCATATATTAGTTTATGTGAGACTTATTAAATTAATTAACATAATAATTTATCATTTTAATTTATTAAACATATCGAAAATCCCACGTTTTAAAATGCCACTTCATTCAAATTATATCCAAATCTGTCCAGCCATTCTTATCATTGTAAATTGCACTTTCATCGGGTTTGAAGCTACCCTGAAAATTTCAGCCTACTCGCTTATCGGGAAGGGTCACAAAATTGAGTAGCAAAAATCCAACTGGAACAACAATTAAACAAGAAAGTGAGTATATAAAAACGTGGGAAAATACCAGGCTGGTGAAAGACGGATAGATAGGGTAGTCTGTTTGAGTCCCGTTGTACCCTTTGTATACGGGAAGGTAAAAATAGCAGGTTCGTTAACTTATGTAAATCGGGGCGTACAGAGTAATTGGCCCGCTCACAGGATTACGCGGTTAACTCGGTAACATAGTTGCATACTTACAAATGCATGAAAAATGTCGGCAATAAAGCCGAAATCACAAATGATTAAATGCAGTTTGAATTTTGACACCAGGTTGTACATCAACCACACGATACAAATAAGTAATTGTGTGTTTTGAAAGGGAAGCGAAGTTAAAAATGTGGTAGGAGTTCATAGAAATACGTCGTGATACTAAAAAGAGATATCTGATCTAACTTCTCTGGATGGTGATTATGGCCGAAATGCTCATCAAGTCTAGTTTTTCAATTAAAGTTAGAATAGCGTATTGCGCTTTCCGCATTAAATACTATCCTGGACCATATAGTGATGACACTGTGATGTGATGTGATCTTGTCTGAATGCTTGTACAAATTAACCGCGTTTTGTATACCTTTTTTATTCGGTTTTAATGCAATTAGTTTTTACCATGTTAACTATATCTATACATAATAAATTAGATACTATTACAAAGCAGCACATTTTATTGGTTTGGTTGTATGTCCCAATTTCGGAAAACTCTAGTCCGATTTGAAAAATTGTGTATTGCCTTAAAGATACATACTGACACGCTACAGTGAAAAAAGTAGAGCAGTAATGAATATATGACAAAATCTGGGGAAGGTTGCGGACACTCTAAAAGTAGCAATTAAAAAAGATCCTAACTTTCGTATTCGTAGTTAGATTATAATAGATCATTAATTAGTTAGAACTATGTATTATTATTTATAGATCAAATTCCTTATCAGTCAAAACCTAAAACAGTTTAACAGTCAACACGAAAATAAGTTTACCAGACATAATAATACGGAAATCTGTCTGTGGATAAACCGACAAACATTTTTACAATCAATCATAGTAGTGAGCTGATAAGCGTGATTGATAATATTGTATTGCCGCGATCAAGTGCTTATCAGTTCAGAGCAAGGTTAGAGGTTTTGGATGATTCGAGAGTGGGAATAAATTATAATGGTATTAATTAGTGTAAATACTTTGTAGAGTTGGTCCTAAATATCAAGTATCTACTCTAACTTCTTTGACTACTTTGAGAAGCAATGGCAAAGTGAACTCAAGGGGTCGCAGTCTCCTCGAAAGCTCATACAATTGATAATTTTTTTCCAAATAGTTTTTTGTCTAATAATTTCTATAGCGTTATTAAAGGTTGTTTTTTAATATATTCTTTGAGTAATTTACAATTTTTGAACACATGTTTCTAGTTTTATTAGTAAAAAGCATCCTAGACAAGTGACGTTAGTCATAATCTTGTCGTAAACAATGTTAGGTTCTTTAAAGTACACAATATATTATGTAAAGTCCCATTATTGCTAGATGTCAAGATTGTCTAAAGAAGCCAGCTGCCATAGAAACACGATTACGCTAGACACTTATTATCGTTATTTACGAATTCTAATCCTAGACTTATCTATTTGATATTATAATAGATCTAATTTTATTAACAATTTACGTGACGTAAGTCTCGGATTCTCGTCGATTTCAGTCCCAAAACGTGTCTCTATTCAGGAACTTATGAGTTTCTGAAGCGGTCTACAGTAGAATAAAAACTGCAGATATATAAAAAAGCAGATATACATAGAAGAAATTACAATTTAAGCTGTCCTGCCACTTTTATCATAATCAAGTGGAATGTAGTGCCAATAAACATTTCGGAACGGCACATACACATAAAGGAATTTGATGCTACAATGGATAAAAAGGAATTTAACATATTATTATGTAGGTAACTACCTACATCTTATGACTCAACAACTAACACGAAATCTCAGTTAGTTATACTTTATCGGCGAACATTTTTTGCGGTTAAGTCCATTATGGTAAACTGCCCTATTGTTTGGTATATAAACAAAACACAAACCATAAAAAAATAAGTGTCGGTAAATTGTAGCTTGAGGTTAACAATTTTTTTTTGAACTCAGATTTAGGAACGTTATATTCACTTAATCTCACTTTACGTTAAATTTTACAACTAAATTTTCACAAAGGCTACCCAATTCGTAATGAAATCAAAACTATAAAATTCTTATATTTAAAACCTAATTTTCATTTAATTAAATATATCATGACATTATTTTGTTATTTGTCCATTAATTATAGTACCCAACTACTAAAAACAATATGATCAAATATTTTAATCAAACAATGCAATACTCCTACGTCAAGGCTAGAAATTAGATTTAGGTTCGTTTACCCGAAGTTTGGACTAACTCACCCATTAATATAGATTTTAATGAAGTTATTGGCGAGATGAGTTGGAAATAACAAGCATCTCAAAATAGACCCTTAATGAAGAACTGCTCGAACATCTGTTTTATTTAAAAGATAGTATTTTATTTATAGTAAAGATTAAATTAGTACTAGGATGTGGCTATTTTTATACGGTCTCAATTTTGCACCTCTAAAAATCTTCTGATTCAGTGAGTAAAAGTAGATTTTTCAAGAATAACCAAAAAAAAACACGGAGATAATAGTACCCTTTACCTTACACTGTTTAGAATAAACTCACACGTACGCTACGTAGTATTCAAGGTCACAGTCAAATTTAAATTCAACAAGTTGAATGATAACTCGTTTCGAAGCCAGTTTAACGTTTGATTCATTCAACTTCATTCCAATTAACTGATACAAAATAAGGTTAATGTAGTTGCATGTTAACCTACATTGTAACATCGGTATCGAGTAGAGTGAACGCGATGCTATGTTGGAGACACAATATACGTTATTATGAGGGAAATTTTAGTTTTAGGACGTCGCAAGTTTTTTTTATTGGGTAGCCAAAAATCTTAGACATAATGAAGTAATACAAAAATCTGTGCTTGACTGTCTTGAAATTTATGTGCATTTCCAAACCACAGGCTTTAAATAAATTTGTGACATTTTAGATACGTAAATAAATTTATCTTTCGAGACAAATTAACAGAAAATTAAAATGCATTTTGTTATAAAAAACGAATGTCACAATGTATTTTTATCCTTCTAACCTCTGTCAAATCAAATTGTTTAAACAATAGAGATAAAGATTTTAAATATTCATGAGAAAATAATGACCTTCGGCTGAGTCAACATTTTTTGTTTGAATAACGAGACGGCTTTGGTTATATTTAGTTTAGCAAACAGGTTTTAATTAAAAAAAAAGTGTTATACTTTGTTATTTATGGTAACTACGAAACGTTTTAGAAATAGCTTGCCATGAAAATGTAATTTCAACTTAAACAAGGACAGATACATGCTCACAGGATTTCCGTTTTCTGCTCCGATATTCATCAGATAAAGGCACAGAGGTACATTTGAAGAAAAAACGTTGAAACTTTTTTAAATTTTAAAACAAAATGACTGAAAGAAATGAAGACTTAGACCAACAAATACCAGTTTCCCAAAATGTTGTAAAACTAACCAAAACGTGTTTTAACTAAGATATAAAGCCTCAATTAGGCCTACATTTAGCAGTGACTCAGTCGGCAACCGGCTGCGAAACAGCTATTAAAATTAATTCAACATTTCCAATAAAACAGTCTACATTTTCAATCACATTAACAAAAATAATTTATTGCTTTGTATTGACGTGGTCGTATCGCTTTAAAAGGAACAAGAACACTATTTTGTAACAGCTTAGGGCCTATTCACACGTTCTGACACTATCGCCGTGAAGTCAACAATAATGGAATTGTTTTAATAGTTTCGTGACAATTTCTCGTAGGTAAAAAGTCTGGTGTCTGATAAAAGGCAGCGGTCCGCCGCATAGGTGAGTCATAGAGACTAGCAGTACACCATAAACCACATTACATTTCCTTAGTAACCATAGTGACGTGACACTTTATGGTCCCCAGTGTTCGTAAAAGACCAGGGCTTAAGAGGATCACAAAAATAGTTTCTTTACGCGAAGATCGCTTCCACGACACGTCTCACCTATTAGGTTTGGTGTACCTATAAGTATATATAAAAAAAAAACTGGCTCGTATTCTTCGTGTGAAGAAGCCCTAAGATAATACCTACTTTTGCTGATGTCAAGTCCAATCCGATACAAACATTTATCTACACTACGATATCTTTAAATAAACTTTATTTAAACTAACACGGTGTTTGTAAGTGATAAATTAATGTTTTGTCTTTGTCAGAATGTAGAGCGGTAGATAGTAAGGTACTATTTTATTGCCTGATTTCTTTCTTTATTAATGAGGCAATTAAATGTGACGGTATAAAACATGATTGAAATGGAAATTACCTTTTCCGTTTACAAATCACAGTTAGTCAAATGGTTTAAATTTTGTACTAATTAAGTATTTTTATTTACCTACAAAATTATAAAAAAGCGATAGCTGCTAACACGATTCGTATCATAATAAATACATTTAATTAATCTAATAACAATAGCTGCAATACCATGAACTTATTACTACACTCACCAACTAGGAAACAACATAAATAAATATGAATTCGTAATAAATAAAACAGGAAAATTAAAGTTAGCCTTCAATTTTCAAGTCATTTAATAAAATCAGCAAAAGGTGAGGAATGTCATCAGCAAAAGGAATTGAGTCAACTTTCATGCAATATTTGACGACCCATCGCTGGAACCAAAAAAGCCTCTTCTTATCTAAATAAAAACTAACCAAAGATCTTTGTAAAGTAATGGCAACCATAGTTAACATTAGAATACCCATTACAGTATAATTAAAACTTATACCGCTATAATCTGCAACTTTATTGAATTAATTTAATGTGGCGATAAATGAAACGCGATAAAACCTTTTAAATTTTTGAATAGGTACACTATTACCGTGAAAAACTACATAATTTTGTAAAAGTGAATGAAATATCACAATAAATTTTTGATTTCGTAAAAGTAGTTAGATAAACTTTAACAGAAAGTCACCTTTTTGCATACTTTACCTAATATCATCACTACATAAGCCAGAACAAACGAAATACGTCCAAAATTATTTTATTCAAAATTCTATTAAACACCATTTTTTAAGATTAACGCAATAGTTAACATCCTTATTCATCCACGCATCACAAAGCAAGCAAAATATATACTTATTGTGAACACAAATCCACCTTGAACGTTAGAAAGAATTTAAATAGTAACGGATCGATTCGCAATTCAAACTAACAATCCGGACAGATTGGATGAGAGACGTTTACACCACAGAACATAGTAGAGGATAAAGAAGTGGCACATAAACTACGAAATGTGTCACTATTAGGAGGTGGCGATCAAACTTGGCGTACCTTAATAATTATAGATTTGAAATAAGTTTTTATGACCAACCCCAATATTTATTTTTCTCGTTGTTCTTCCGGTCGTTATTTTCATATTTGACAAGTGAGGAATAAGAGTCGAGAGTCAGACATGGAATGAAATTGAACACAGTATTTCTAGCAAAGTGATTTAAAATCGTCGGTATCGGCGGAAAACAATCGAAAATGATATGGTGAACCTGACTCATCTGCAAACATTCGAGAGTTTTCTATCCACACTAATGATTATCGAAATGTCACTAGGTTAGATGGAACAGTACTACAATAGTGTCACTTCCCTCTACTCGTTTCTTCCATGTTTACACCCGCAACAGGTATCGTATAAAATTGTTTATACCATTCAAGGCCGTCAACCTCATGTTGGTTGCGCGGCTCCACACTACAGTTGACAATATTCGCCATGCGCGGGCGCCGACCACGCGGCTTCTAACGCAGCCTTTAATCTTGCGCACAATTGATAAATACAATATATATGATAAAGATCGCTAATTCGTGTCATTGTACGATCGTTTGCGCTACAGTTCGCGTGTGTTTGTGATTTTTATGAACAATTAAATAATATGTAATTTGTGTTTTTGATAGTGAATAAGTGTGATTTTTTTTGGAATTGTTTGAGATTATCGAGTAAGTGTATTTTTATAACTGTAAAAATGTTTTTTTTTTAAATAATTAAAGAATTTTTTGCATTTTTATTTGCAAAAATAATTTTGTGTCAATATTCATTTATTTTTATAACGTTTCTCATTTATTTGCATTCATAAGCAGTCGGAAAAAACCAAGAGTTTCCGATGTTCAGTTTTTACAATATTACTTACATTGCAAACATACATTAAAATCAAATTCATCACTTATTATCAATTGTTTCTTGTTTAACTGACGTTGATGTAATTGGCATTCATTTATTTTACATTATGGAATAAAATATCATTTTTATTCAATTTGAATAAATTATAAGCACATTCATTTGTTTTAATAAAACATCTGGTAGTAAAGATCAATTAATTTATTTTTATATTATTTTAACTGCCTTTAATTTATCAGCTGGTTGAATTGTATCTTGAAATGTAACAAAAAATACAATAGAGTCTTAGTTACAGTAATCGTAGTAATTATTGTAACGTCTTACATTGATAAGTAACGTAACCTCGACTCTTGACACCAGAGGTCTAGGTTACTCTGATTCACAATCAAATTGTGTGATTTTTTGTTAAATTTACGTAAATATGTTCGTAATAGCTAAAATTCACTTTGATAATATGTACAGTAAAGGATGAAAAATACATGTTTTCATTTTGTTCGTTTTCGTAAAAATAAAACAAGGCATTTAGATAATTTTGAAACTCTAATTGGTAGTTTTGATTAAAAAAGATTAAGCTTAACTAAAAATTTAAGTTTTTTAATGTTATTTCTTTTAGGATTTCTTTTAATTTGATATAGAGCAGAGCTCTATATAAAATGGACGACGGTGAAGCTCAAGTACAAGCTCATAAGCTGCTTGGACAGAAGACGCGAGCTCCCAGACCGCCGGACAACGGACTTACAAGAGCTTTGAGATCATGTAAGTATTATGATAAAGTTATTTTATTTATTATAAGAATTTTTAACATGCCAGGCAAAGACTTGGCTATGAAGAAAGATTTTGTCACGTAAGGAAGAGACAACACGATTTCTTCCTACCACAGTTTTCGATTGATGATTTTGCTTGACAACTATTTGTACTTCTTACTTACTCAAAAAAATTAACACTCTATTCCTATTTTTATGTGGGTCCTTTGAATGTGATTCCAGAAATGGAAGAGTTATCTCATTCCACTTACTACCTGCTACTCATACCAAAAGAAACCCAGTCATCGTAATCTGACCTTACAGAATACATATGTAGTTTAGTAGGTAGGTATTTGTGTATAAATATACTTTTACTAGAACCTATCTCTACAGTGACGTTAATAGATACTTTTAACTTATCGTCCCTGATTCCACTCAACCTTTTAAAACAATACATAGATAACACGCATGTGTGCGTAACTCAATCAATAGGTGTCTAATGCATCGCGTAAATATAATCAGGGGGATCTACCGCCTCTTTTTATAGTACAATATTGCAGTTGTGGGAGCAGAACTGCACTACATGGCGTAGAGCGGCATCTCTTTCTCACAATAATAATAATGTTTTATGGTATTGTGGTAGGCCCCCTGGAAGCCCCATAGCCGGTCATCAGATTATAAGTAGATCAAAATAATGCAATTAACAATATAGGTTTGAAACATCAACTATTGTAGCTATTTTCCTTATTTCATTACGTCATAGGGGTCAAGATAAGCTGGCACCTCTTTTGTGAAGTTATTCATGTGGTTTACGATAGCGAGACATTTTTAGTACCTATTTTGTAGTCGGTTCAAATGTATTGAGGTTTTATCTAGGGATAAGGAAAATGCTAGCAATCTACATAATTGCATACGTTTCAAAGTGAAGTTTGCTTGTGCAATGTTTTAAAAGCGTTTGAGCTTATAAAGCAAATTTATTATTATTTTATATAACTAATACAACACGTATTAAAAATAGCTTTCTGATCAATTAAGGAATGTAGAGGAGCATCAAAGGTTAAGGTACCAACTGAGATTTTTTCCCGACCAATTAAATTAATTAATTTTAAATCCAGGTAATTTTTGTCTAATATCCAAATTTTTAAATATTTTTTAGCACGGCTGGCAAGTCAATTACATTTTAACAAGATTGGACAGGTCTTTTTCACAGATACTGTACCTGCGTATTCACAATTTAGAATGCCTAGCCACACATAATTATGGAGATCGTGAACGGCTTTCAAAAACCTCTTCTATAGAAAACTTCACGGTCAACGCATTTTAGATACCATTACAAATGTTATAAATATTAAGAGAAACCTACTTTATATCAAATAGGTAATGTTGACATCAAAACTTATTGAGACAACTCATAAATATATATTATGGGATCATGAATACATATGAAATATGTGGGTTGTGACCTAATAATAAATGAATAACATCAATCGTTGGTTGTATTCTACCTACACCTATATAAAACTAGGATTTACCGATTTAGAAGGCAAATTTTAAGTTTTTTCTTGTATTCGTTGTAAAAAGAAGTTAAAAATAATTAAATCTTATTTCCTATGTATTTTGGTTCATTATAAATATATTAGTTGTAGATTCAAGCAAAACTTAGGCTGTTGCGCCTGCTAAAGACATATGTATAAATAGACTTACTACCTATAAAACACAGTTTAAGCGTATTTAACAAAAAAAATAAAGCGACTCAAAAGAAGTCCTGTTTAAAAATATATCTGTATTTGCTTACGGGGAAAATTGTACTAGATTTTCAATGTATTTTTAAAATATCAAATCTATACTTACAAAGACAATTTATAAAATTTGCATTCCATCACAGAGGTCATTAAACTATTACATGTGTTGGCCTGACCCGCTAGACAAGTTTCTCACGTGCGTTTTGCAATAATCCGGGCATTGAGTTCAGAACCTTATCTTATCGATAAACATAGCGAAAGAAATACGTATGACGGCGATTAAATCATTATGATACGGAATAGAATCAAAGAGTGTCGTTTGTAAGAGGAAATAAGTGTACATATATTTAAAAAAAGGGTTCTAGGACGAAAATTCGAAAAAGTTTAATTCTTGTATTGCGGGCTTGTCAATTCAGATGCACACATACCCAGTCTCAGAACAAGCATTCGTGGATTAAACAAATGCTTGTCTTATGCGGTGATCGAACCCAAGGCACTTTGCTCTCAGTCGGTTTGGTGTGTTGGCCTATATCACTTGGCTTTTGGTACAGTCACATTATCACCAATGCTAAAAATAAAAAGGTGTATTTCATCTGTATGTGTTACGATTGAAGACCGTAACCGTTAAATTGATTTAGACATTACCTAGTACGGAATACGAATACGAAATACAGTCGCCAAATAGTAGTCGTTGAAAAATCAGAACAAGATTTTGCAGCCATAACACCCACCTTGTGGATAGAGCCGCGTGCAAAAGCAAGTTACAATCAAAGACATTTCCTTTGTATCAACATTTTAAACAACTCTTACGATAACTATATTTACGTTAAAATGTGCAAATAATTATATTTGCCATAGCACTTGATAAATAAAGGACGGGGTCAAAGTTGAATAACCTGTGCTGTAATTGGCAAATGCGATAACCGTTCTGTACTGCTTTAACAATCACGTCGCGAAATCGTTTACTCATTATGCTGCTGCCAGCACATGTTACCTGCTTACAATTGTTTTCTATAGAGTATGAATTAGACAACGTGTGGTGTCGGTTTTATGTTTTTGTAGATTTAGATGAAATAGTGTTTTCTTCTAGAATCAATTTTAAGAGTCGGGAAGCTGTTGATTGTATTTTACATTATTTTATTCAAAAGCTATAAAAAGTAAAACTCTGATTCTAGTAATTTAGATAGTTAATTAAAAGTATATGATAAAACTTTTTTTTTCCTTTATCTTAACAAAACGAGTAGTAAGAGACGAACTGTTTGGAATTTAGGGGAGGGGGGATTGTGACGTAACATCTTCGGAAAATGTATACACAGACATGACGTCACCCGTATCTTTCATTCATTATCATTTGAACAATTTATGTTACTGGGACAAAATAAAAAATAAGAATCCATTAGTATTCAATACATTGCAATACAGGCGCTGAAAAAGAAAACTTCATGAGAAATCAATGCAGCACAACTTTTTAAATTGTAGATTTCTAATAACCTTAGAAATTCAGTTGTGTGTGTTTTACTATACATACATGAATACTTTTCTGCTATTTTAATACTTCGTCACATTCATAATAACATGCCTCCATCTTCCATTTTACTCAAGCTTCATTGTACTACGTACCTAATACTTCCCATGCCAACTTTCTCACGGAAAATTGTTACTATGTAGTTTTCTCAGGTCTAGGTCGTACAAGACCTTATAAGACTTTCCTTTTGATGTTACGAGTAATTTGAAAGTTAGCAAGTTCCTTTCGGTTCAGATGTGAACGTTGCATTCATGTTTTATGAAAATGTCTTGCGGACTTTTAATAAGAATTTATCTATAGGATGTTCCTGAGATAGCCGATAGATAGGTCCGTAAGCTTATGGTGTAGTTTTGATTTCCTCATAGGATCAGTATTTGAGTGATGCACAGGAGTCAAGATAAACCCTTCTTAGAAAATGAATAAGGCATTGCAAGTAACATTGTACACTTAGATCTAGGTCAAAGTCTAACATATCCTATATGTATGGAATTTCAATATTGTGGAACTTGATATACAGGATTAAAATCCTTAATAAATATTGTGATGTGTAAAAGAAAACACGCTCAAGTTAACTAAGACAATAAATAAAAGACATTTGTTCGCTCTACAAAATCTAACATTTATGTGATCGGAGTCACGTCGAAAGTAATAGGAAAGGCTAGATAGAGATTTATCTATCGCTAATATACTTAAGTTATTTCATTCGGGATTTCAATATCCTGATGTGCTTGAAACTTCCTCTAACGCATGTTCAGTTTACACTTCCAAGCAACTAATTGGGGTAAACTTACATTATTAATCAACATCTTGTTGAAATTTCAATTACGTATGCTTAAACATTCGGGTTACAAACTCAAGTTTAAGATTTAAGATTTTTATTTTAATGTTAGGATGCCCTTTTTGATGGAAACGCGAAACGTGTATTGAAATGTATATAAATGTATGAATATAATATATGTTTGATCATCTTTTAAGAAAAGACCACTGAATGATTTAGATAAAACTTGTTACACAGACAGTTTAAAATAGAACCAGGATTAACATTTAAGATAGCTTAATTTTTGACCATGATTTGATTTTGAGCCGTATTTTTTAATATAAAAAACTGTCTCGTCTGTATTTAAAAGTTGCGTTTTTTACTCTGTCTGTACAATATCTAGATATTGAAACTATACCAAAACATCATATTATGCAATTTATGATAACCAACGTAAATACTGTCGACATGAATTAACATTCGTTTGTGTGAGTATGATTACTTGAAATCATACATTTCTATACATACAACCTCGGCTTACATTAAACCGGATAGTTTTGCAACAGTTAATTGTCATTCAATAGCAAGCGAACATTGAACTCACATTGTAGGGTCGTACATTAGAAAGGGTTTTAGTCCAGCGGTGGGCGTTATGTTGGGCAACCGGGCCTAATGAGTTCACTGTCCTTGCTTACGTAGGTTAGCACGATTTTATAATTATGTTGCGTTTTGTTGATGGCTTATGGTTTCGAACAACAGCCGGCAGCGATGACTTATGGATTTTTTTTTGTTTTGTAACAATGATTTAAAGAAGAATAATGTGCTCATTTTAATAACAAGAAACAACATTACAATCGTGTTTGTTTTTGTTTCACATAAAGTTAAAAACCTCATTATTTCAGAGCAAAGAATCAAATTTCGTGTTGCAACTGCATTAATTAAAAGTTCGCACTAATTAAATGTTTGCACTTAAAATTACAAAGTTACACAACTAAACAGTTTGTCATACGGAGCAGACAAAAGAAAAAAAAAAGCGAAACAAAAGAAAACAGTTCCACATTCACATTTTGATTTTATTTCGAAAAATTCTCGAAACCTATTCTATTTTATTTTTCTATTGTAACAATTTTATTGAAGCGAGGAAAACTCGGATCAAATAAAAGGAGTTGTTTACTATACGACCTCTGTACACCGTTACAGGTTCTTTTTCAGGAACGCGTGCAGCCTTTATAGTACTCGTGTTGGTTATAAAAACAACAATCCGATTGGGTTACAAACAATGAAAGTTGTATTGCAAGCCCTTTGTTCTTGTAGGTATCCTATGGTACTCACATTTACAGTAACAGTTTTGGGAAATCGTGAAAAAAAATACATAGAAAAGGGAGTAACTGACCAAGTGCTAGTCGAGCTCGCGGCACTAAGGGGATTCGTACAAATTTAAAATCGGTTGGAAGACACATCTGTAAAAAAATC
Source organism: Trichoplusia ni (assembly GCF_003590095.1). Lineage (NCBI taxonomy): Eukaryota > Metazoa > Arthropoda > Insecta > Lepidoptera > Noctuidae > Trichoplusia > Trichoplusia ni. Next base: position 13,389,760 of record NC_039480.1, on the reverse strand, counting down.
AACCATATATCTATCACCGTTCATAAGATACAGGTTGGTGACGGATGGACGGACAGTCGGATAGACAATACCCAGGACCCTCAATAGTATTGTTCCGTTTTTAACTTTTGGGTACTGAAACCTAAACAAAGCCACTGTATTACAGAGAGAACGAAGTTAAGTTAAAAATGTGTTAAAAAAATCACTTTTTGTGTCCAATTCACTATGAGAAAGACAGTACGACCGTAAAGGGCAACATTTGCTATGCGTTTTTACGTACAGATGTCATTTCGTGCTTTGAGATAAAAAAATACAAACTCTTTTTACAAGACCTACGTAACGATTATTAAATCTGCATGAAGAGATGTATAATCAAGTCTGAATATTTCTGAGAATCGATCTTGAGTTTTGATTATTATGAATGGCAACAGACCCGTGTAATAACCGCTTCGGGCTAAATGTCAGGCAAATAAATCGGCCTGGTTCGCAACAAGCTTTTATAGCGGGGTTACGATCGTGGTGGAAGCGAGGAGACACTACACAGTGTTATGCTAAATTTCTCATACATAATTATAGATATTAAAGTAGTCAATATAAAAAACTAAAAATTATGCAAGTAAATATTATAATTATTGAAAAAAAAACAAAAACCCGAGTATGAAACTTAAACTTTAAAATATCAAACTTAGAACTTAAAAATTTGAACCTATTTTCTCGAAAGCGAATAATGTCATCATGATTTTTGTTCGTTATTTTTTTAATGATGACCTGGTATTTATACTTATTAAAGGAATTTTTACCAAAAAAAGGCTAGCTCGAAAACATCCTTTAATACTCAACATGACTGAAACCCTTAGGAATCTAGATTCAATACAAGGATAAAACAAAACGGGTCAACACTGCCGTCGTCCACTACTCCAGTGTCATATTGCTTACTAAGCCGAACGTTTAGTAAGCACCGGATTAACCCATTTCCCTCAATCACGTCCAATCACGCACGGAAAATGAGAACTGTACGCTGTACGCACTTCCCATGCGGAGAAAAACGTATAAACAGGAAATAAAGGGATACTTGAATAGTGACGTAATTGTAGTACTGGTATACTTATCAATCTTAGTAAGTTCGCAAAGTAAGTTTTATGGAAGGTTTTTTTTTGAATGTCTGTCTAAGCTTGGATATCATGTACCAGTGAGTCTTCCTAATATTCTGATTAAACGGATGGCCAAGTGTAATAGATCATCACGTTAAACTTTTCGGGTGTTACGTGCCGCGGCCGATAGCCACGTAGGACAAGCTTTTGTCTGATTTGCGAATAGTTTCTTGAGTCTGAGTGTCTTTTTCCAGGTGTCTTGAATGTTTTTGAATGCTCTGTCCATACGAAAATAGTTACTGAGGGAGTGTTTTTTCATGATCAAAATTTTACTTATTTTAAAATTATGAACATGGCAATATGGTTTCATATTCTCAAAGTTAATAATTTCGATTTTTATAGGTAATATTTGTATTATAAGTTTTTCAGTCTTGTATAAGTGGGTTAACGAGTAGCCTAACTGTGCTAAAATATTAATATCCTAGGATGTAGCCATTACATCAACTTTATAATGAAACTACCAAGTGAAGTTTCTTCTGAAAACTTTCCCTGCTCTAACGTGCCGTGAAGTCGCATAAAAAGTAATAATATCTCGCAAGTTCTTAAATTCTGAGATAATTTTAATGAACTATGTATTCACATGACTGATTTTGGGGTTCCGTAACTGAAGCGTAAAAGCACAATCGAAGCTACGCTGCTTTTACGTTCGTCTATTCGACAGTCCGTCCGCTGCCAGGCTATGTCTCATGAACTGTGATAGAAATGTACACAGATTCAAATTGACACTGATGTTGTGTTTCTAACTCTGTTATAACAATAGATAAATAAAATAAGATCGATGGAAAGCAATGGTAGTTTTAGCCAAAATTTGACACCCTGTCGTTTTTTTTATCTTGTGTCCCTTTTTGCAAGGAGGATCTTAGACCGGTTTTTTCTATGTTCAAAAAAAGTTTGAAGTTCAAGTTCCACGCAAAGCTTGTTTATATATACCTAAATATATCCATAATATATAAAAAATGGTTTATTATCATTAACTTATTAGGAAACTTTACTTAACTTAACAGTAGAAAATTAACTTAACAGTGCAATTAAATTTTGACACGACCAAATCAGCAATTAAGTTTATCTATTTAATATATAACATCTACATACTATATAGTATCAAAATAATTATACTATTTATCTAAGCGGACGTTTTTAAAACAAATGCATTCTCCGTTTTTCCGGTTATTATCATTGCATATAACATGAAATAGAATGGTACTATCCAGTACAAAACTTCTCATAAAAAGTTTTAAACAAAAGTTCGATTTTTTTATGAAATGCTGCTGCTTTTACCGTCTTGGTCGTTCATAAACTTAAAATTAATAACTAAGTATTATAATTCTTAAGTCATAAAAAAAGCAATTAATATGCAGTCTTTTCAAAATCTGTAAGAGTAGATAGCAGTTTAAAGGAGCTACAACATTTTTATTTTTCTTTCACAAATGCGTAACTTCATCAATTTCCCCCTTAAATGACTAAAGTTTAAGAACGTTAAAACAAAATCTGTTTTTTTTTCAAACATTATTTTTTTTCTTTACCCCAGGTTGCGTGATCCCCCAACGGTACATTCTCGGTGTGATGGGCCTGCTTGGCGTGTGCAACGCGTACACGATGCGTGTCTGCCTGAACCTCGCCATCACACAGATGGTCAATACCACCAAAGCTGAAGGATCTCACTATGAAGACCCAAACGCATGTCCCAGTGATGAAGTTACCAACAGCAGCGCGCCAGTTTTTCATAGTCCTGTAAGTATGAATGAAATTCCCCTTAAATACAATTGTCACCACAGATGGACAATTGAACCCTTAGTAAAATAGTGCCGTTTTTACCCTTTCGGTATGGAATCTTAATTAAGTATTTTGCGATCCATTTCGTATACTTGTAGTAGGTGGCATATAGTGTATGGTTTATTTATTATTACCACAACAAGTTAAAGTGTTCAATAAATATTTTACTATAAACTTTTTAATTGATTATGCATTCTGATTCAAGACATCCTTCTAAAAAGAAGCAACATAGTTACATTTTAATGAGAGTACAGCACAGCCCATTCTTTTTCATAATATAGTAAGTCATTTATTCGGAGATTAGTTTCTCATGGCATGATGACATTGAACTTGGCCCATTACTACAAAACAAAAACATAATTGTCACATCAGACAGTTGAACTCAAATAATTATGGACAATATTACCAACATTATTACTAATGGTATTCCCATGTGGACGATCTGACGCTAATTAAACAGTCTATCTTTGTTTTCCTACTTAACCCAAATAAACAATAATACCCAAACAAACACATTCTCAAGGTCACAGTTTACTGAAAAGCATGGAAAGCAAACAAGGTATATCGAAACAAATATTTGTATTTTCGTAAACATATAAATATTTATTTTTGTGACACACAAATATTTACTTCATATTAATCTGATTAGATTAGTGCCTTGTTATTGGCAGTGAATCACGGAAAACGCATCGCAAATTCGTCAAGTCTCAAGTACCCATTACTGCAAAGTAAAATGAGGTGATTGGTGGTCAACTACTGAAACAATTGATGTCAAATCAGTTGAATGCACCGCAGATACAAAGATATAAACACACACATCGAATTGTCTCACTGCTGCAATAACGATTGAAAAGATCACCACGCTTGCTCATTTGGTTTGAGGTCAAAATGTTCAAAGTATTTTAAATCCTTACAACCTTTACCTCACGGTGCGGCAGCAGTGTCTTAAAATGTTTAAGGAATGTTTTATATAACTTTAAAAAAATTACTTCAGTCAGGTAGTCAGTCACCTACGCTAGTTTGGAAAATACGAATCCGTTAAAAAATCAAACTAATAGAAGAAGCAAACTGATATTAAAACGAATTTACGATTAAAGCTATGCCTCCTGACCTCTTTATTATCCTCATAATAGACAAAATAAATTCAGCATTCCCAAATTATACGAAATGTGGCATTAAGTATTCAATAAATGTATTATAGTAAATTCAAAATTGTAATGACGATCCTTTGTATAAAGGTAATAAACTTGCATGTGGTTGATTTAGCGCCATTTTAATACGAAGTTCTTAAGCTTCATACCCGTTTCTTGGTTGTTTATACTCATGTGTTTAACTTGTTAGACGTTCTTAAAAGTTTTGCGTGCTTTTGACAGGAAGGCAAACGTTTACAAGAACATATTTTGCTGTTACTAAAATTGAAATGTTTGCCGAAAATTATAAAGTTAATTTTTAGTCTTCAAATTTACTTATATAGGTTCCTTATACATATTAACCTTTTACATATTTCTTCTGTCAGTTGATTTTTTTCAATAATATTTTTATTCATAAACATTCCGAAATATTTTTCTTATTAAGAAAATGAAAGCTATTGCAGACGTCCAACGACTTTATCTCACAAAAGTATAAAATGTTAAGTAATTACGACATTTCTACGCAAATGGATGTTAGTTCTCCTTTCTTGGTAACAAAGGGGACAATTTCTAAGCTCAACGCTTGAAAAGGAGCTCTTTCCTTAATTATTGTAAAATTATAATCCATTCTTAACGAAACAGGGAGTCTTTCATCGTTTGACAAGCTCGCCCTTTTCTTGCCTCACAGCGCTCTGTATTTTAATGCTTCTTAAAAGGGACGATGCAATAAAAAAAATTAAAGATAAGAGTAACAATTTTTTAGTCCAATCATGCAATTCTTTTAAATTCATGCCTCAGTTATTCCTTCAAAAAAATATGAGATACAAATAGACAGTCTAACATAACCTATTTTAAGAAAAAGTTTCAATCAAATAATTGTGAGACCTTAAAAATCGTCAGTTCTCATTCATACCACTTTAATTTTTGAATATAGATGAAGACTGCATGATAACAAGATTGTTTACAATTTACGATCATGACAAAACCCTTCCTTTATCTCCGCCATAGATCAACAGCCATGACCCAATATTTCCCGAATAATTAGGTCCCATGGGAAGTTTTGAAGGGTCAATGAAAATGTCAGTCTTCGTTGGGTTGTTTTAGCCAGAAGTTTGCACAATTGTTACACAGGATGTTTATTGTTGAGCACCACTTAACAATTGTCATAAGTGTTTAATATGTTCGCCATTTAACCTACGAATTGATCTTGGAGTAATTAAAAATTATTTTAATGGTTCGGGTTGTTAAGTCATCGCAATTTAGACCACTAGGATTATAAAAACGAGTGCTTCATGTAAATGTAATGTAATACATTATGAAATTAAATGAAATGAAATCATTTATTCTGTAAGTAGGATATATCATCACTTTTACATGTCTTTTTATTTTTTTGAGAACGCTGGAGTCGACATTTCCTATCTGACTACCCTGAAAAGAAATGTCGAAACAAACTCAAGGGGTCACAGTCTCTTTTAAAGTCCAGACAATTTCAATGCGAATAGATATGTATAAACCAATGCACGGTATTTTTTGGACTGGCTTTTTGAAGAAAGTACCAGATCGATCTGAGCAAGGGAAAAAAAAAATAATCTCACTCAAATCGCCAGTTTGAGAAACTATTAAACTAAATTCAGTAATATGACTGACCATATTCGGGTGTGCAGGCAAAAATTTCTAAAGAATGAACCGTCGACCTAATTAGTATGTCCAGTAGTAGAAGAATATGAGCTAATGATGTTGATGATGATGAAGACACGTCACCCTTGTTTATCCTTTCCACAAGAAACTGAAATTAGACCCCACTATAGTTCAGGGTCCCTACCTGTACGTCTTAAAGAAATTCATGGCGTGGAAGAGAGATGCCGCTCTACTAGTTAATATGTAACTTTAAGACGTGGCAGAAAGTTCATAAGTATACGGGTTAAAAAAAGTATTTCCTTTGTTTGATTGGTTATTGAGTTGTAAAATATGAACAAAGCTTTTATTGTGGCTGTTGGCTAATTAGCTAGACGTTTTATAGCCACGTCTGAGGCGGTCGTAATTATGTTGTCTGATGTGTTTGGCCTAGACATATATAATGTTATTTTTTTATGTTACTCGGAAATATTACTCATGACTTCTCAGCCTATAATTAATACTTTAAACATCGTAAATTATCAAAATTGAGAACTGCTTTATTTTTTTAGGAATTGGATAAGTGTAAGATACGAATATGTTCCACGAAAGATTTTTTGGAACACGTTAGCAATGATGATACTAAGATTTCTGGATTTATCACATCACCCTTTACAATTTTAAAAGCATCCTCAAATTTATTCCTTTGTATTCCCTGTAATACATTGTGTAAAACATCATATGGACATGACTTCGATATGTCATCCAGACTTAAGATAAGTTATTATATAAATAATTTGAATGCAGATGTTCAAATGTCACATGCACCGTCAAAATTCATGTATCACTTGTGATTTACAATTCCAATACAAACGTTGTATGATCTCATGTTCATCCTTATTACAATGTCCTTTGATAACTATTATGAGCTCTTAAAACAGAACAGAACAATGTACAAGTGAGATAGCACTCTACATTGCCTATAGCGGTGTCCCACTTCCACACCAACAAGAGTCTATATGTTGGAGAACATAGTAATCGCGTAGTACCGTGTAAGGAGACTTTATATCGTGAATTTACATTCTTAAAGCATTTAACTTTTGGCACGGAACTCCGATACTCATTATTCCTGCATGTTTTGCAAAGTGAATCTCGAATCTTATGTGAAGTTGCTATAAAGCTTGTTATGTTTAGCTCTTAAATGTATGGTGATTGGATTTACAAAATCAAACATATTTAGGTAAGCGCAATGGGGTCACCGCTTTAAGTAATATTCTAAAGAATTATCTAGTAGTTGTGGAAGAGGGACGGTGTACTATTCGACATAGAGCGGGGTCTCTCCTTTTACAACTGCTGTATCTTTTAGAGGTTGAGGTAGGCGCCAAGAGCATAAAAAGTAATCCGGTTAAGTGCGAGCTGGACGCGCAACACTGAAGGTTTCCTTAAAATGTGCTAAAACAACAAATCGGTTAGGTGACAACGAGAGTTATATTAAAAGATGACATCCAAAAAATAAATGGCCATAATAATGGACTATTTTTACTGTCATTTAAGTATTAGTTGTTAAAGAAGTAATATAAAATAATACATCATTTGTAGCTAATTAAATGTCTAGACGGATAGGCAGCTGTAACTTAGTACTCGTAATATTATTAAATTTCTACACTTTGGGTAAAGGACCCTAAAAACCTTTTCCTCTACACCTCTTTTCATTCACTATATCTAAAAAGGCGATTGTAATAAAATACGTGTCTAATACGTTTATCTAATTACCGGGCACTTGAAGCGAATTCGTCACACCTTTGTTGTACTCGTTACTCGATTGTAAAACGTCTATTCCTTACAGCGAAGCACAGCAATACGGCCATTTTAGAATATAATCAAACCAGTTCAAATACATATTTACCAGCAATCAAAATATTGACATATCAGTTTGTCAATAATATATGTTTGCTATGCCTAATACATTTTGGAATTGCTATGTGATTACTGCCTACTTAAAACAGCAGTTGAATTTATAGACGCGAGACGGCGATCTATGCTGCACAGACACAACTATTCCAGTCTTACATGAAATACTTGTGGTAGCTCTTCTGATTCATCATCCTAGCCCTTTCCTTTCCATGATTATGATGCGATTCATTCACGTGTCAGTGTTTTAAAAAAGAGTGGCTGATTATCTGATCTCCTCAAACCAGTTACCAGGGCAGAACGATACCAATTAGTGAGACTAGCTGTCAGACTTTCTAGCTTCTGACTGATGGTCACCCATCCATGGACCGACCGTATCAGTAACGTGGGATCGATCAACTTGTGCAGTAGATGTTTAGCCACGAGGCGTTTCCAATAGTCCCATCATGATATTTCACTAAGTGTCTTCCGACGCAAATTTAATCTATTGTGTCTATGTTTAATGCACGTTTAGTACGTAATCATTTCCGCTGTTTTAGCATAATTTAAGGTCGCTAAGCTGTGTCGGTATCGTTTAAGGTACTCAAGGTGATTATCAATTGTGGGACAATGATTATGCAAATTGTATTGATTTATTGTAATGTATCTAGGCCCACGTACATTGTATCGCTTGCTATAAATATCTCGTAATAACATGCGTAATAGGTTGTGGTAAATAATAGTTAATGAAACTGGTTTCTAGCTTCTGTAGGGCTGTCACACTGTCGATGATGAGACTGAAATGAATTTCATGGTTAATGAATTTAGCTGTCGTCACGAAAACTACATTAAGTAAGTGTGTAATTTTGATAATTTAATATCAGATCAAATAAAACTATCAAACATTGCGATTTTTCGAATGAGCCGTAGCGTTTTTTTTATAGCATTTTATTATCTTCCCAACTCCCTTTAAATTGAAGAGCGCCTACACGCGCTATACTAAAAACCTCTCAGCAAACCAGTCCGAACCCACACGTACACGTGTTTTTCGAATACATTAAAATAGGTTTAACATAAAAACATAAAATGTAAAACAGGGTCATAAAACGTCTACAGCCTTCGTCATCGCAACAAGTTGAACTTTGCTCTTGATTTAATTTAATATTATTTATTTGCAAATGTTATGAATACTTGGTTATTAAATAAACAGGTATATAGGGAGTTTATTAATGTTTACTTAATTATGTAATTGGAACGGAAGAGCGATCACTCAACCGCACTATTTATTTAAGCTACATCCTTTCCATAAACGCTGTATTATTATTATCAAAAAATAAAAATATTCTAGCTATCGTATTGTTTTCCTATTTAATTTTTTCTAAAGTCAAAGTCAATCTGTTTTCAATCGCTCCAGATTCATAAGACTATCTTTATAAAGCATCTACATCCGTTACGTTTTTGTAAAAATTTGTCCTTCCCAGTTTCTTCAGATTCAAAATATTATAAAAGCACTTTTAAAACTTTCAACGCGTATAACTTCTTTTTACTTTTTTTCCAGTACGCAACCTTCGATTGGGACCAGAAAACACAAGGGCTAATTCTCAGCGGTTTCTACTACGGTTATGCGGCAACACAAGTGCCTGGGGGCTACTTAGCAGAAAAGTTTGGAGGAAAATGGACCCTTGGCGTGGGTCTGCTCAGCACAGCCGTCTTCACTTTCCTTACACCAGTCGTTATTAGAGCGGGTGGGGCTACGTGGCTTTTCATACTGCGAATCTTACAAGGAATGGGAGAGGTGAGTATTTATTGTAATTCTTGGAGCGCAAATCTTTTAGTATTTAAGTTACTGTCTGGGTATAACACTGTGAACCTAGGTAATTCAATTTTCAATTTAGAAAATAAAATAAATTAGTATTTAAGTCTTCGATTTAAATACGAATCCAATATTTCAATCGGTTCTTTAAAAAAGAAGAGCCACGAAATAAAAATTGTTAAAAAAATCTGATTTTGCGCTCAGCAAAAGCAACAGTCATGGCTAAAATTAAAAAGGTAAAATGACATTAACTGATTGTTATAATGTAAATATATCACAGTTTTTTTCCTCTCCCGTTGAATTATTAGGTCAGGGTCAGTTGTTATCAACTTTATTTTGGTTCACAACAATTTATCACAGGAATATTTATCGGAATAAATAGTCACTTCGAAAAAATATAATGATTTACCGGCAAATTGCTTTGATGCAAAATTCTTGCAGAAAAATCTAGTTACATTCATGTCCTTACTACTAGAACGCTACATAGCTGTCTAAATTTAATTCCATTTACTTTGATACATCAATCTTTTTTCTAAAACTATAGACAGTACTTTGAATAGATTAATTTCATTTTTAGTCATTACCCATGCTTATAAAATATATAGTCTGTATAAAAACAAAAACCTAAGGCATCTATAAATAATCTGTCTGTAGGGTTAAAAAGTTGTAAAGTCTGAAAATGAAGCTCAATTTCGACCAATACTAAGAAGAGATTCCACTCATAAAAACTGGAACTAAAGCTAGAAAAGAAAAATTTCACAAAACAAAAATTAAATGTAATAAACACATTTACCAGTGAATGGCACTTTACGTACCATCCACTTACTACACAAAGTAAGGACGTAAACACACACATTCGCAAATGTCGTAACAACACTTGACTCGAGTGTCGACTGTCAAGTGGGTCCATATAGCGTTATCTGTGGTTGTATATACCACATTGTAAATCAGCGGTTGGAAGTTCACAATATTGGAGCTTATTATTAATATGAAACCTCTTTTCGAATATGATAAATTTGCATTACGTAGTATCTAGCTAATTGCCGATGCGGATAAAATACCGTAGGCAAATAGAGCGAGAAAATTTTTAGAGCATAGGTGTAATAAAATAAATAATTTAATCAGCTTTAGAGCCAGGTAAATACTTCTACAAAGGCTCTTGCGGTAAACGAATAAAGAATTTCATTAACACTGAATGCAATAACCCACTGTAGGCTGTGTGTTTAGCTCTAGTAGACTTTTCCCGCCACGATTAAACATTTTTGCTTGTCTTCCCTTCTTTGACTTTCATGGCATAAATTGCATTTTAAAAGCATTTATAAACGAAGCTGGTCCAGAGGCTATTCATAAAGAGATTCCGCTTGATGCATGCAATAAAATAGGTCGGGAGAAATTCTGGGGACTTCGAAATATTTTTGGACTTATTCATTAAATTCATTACAGTTTTACCGCTTTCTAGTGATAAATCATTACTTACTAACTTTTAAAGTTTATGAAACAAAAGAATCTACTTCGATCTCCTTATACAATTATTTTGCAGTTTCAGAGGGTCTTATTTGACCCCTAGAGTGATCAAATCCATAAGGTAAAAGTAAATTCTCAGATATTTGAAGCATCTATTTAATTCCAGGGTCCCACGATGCCAGCTCTGATGATTATGTTGGCGCGATGGGTGCCTCCGCATGAGCGTGGGTTCCAGGGAGCGCTAGTCTTCGGCGGAGCACAAATCGGGAATATATTCGGATCCTTCATGTCTGGTATACTGCTGTCTGAAGGAAGAGACTGGTCGTATGTGTTCTACTTCTTTGGAGGATTTGGAATTCTCTGGTTCTTGTTGTGGGTGAGTTGTTTGAACATTTGCATATGCTGGCATATACTAAGTTATGATAAACGTAAGTTTTAGCCTTTTAGCAGGGTCTTTGTACCGTCTGCTAAAGGAGCGTTAAGCACTCCAAATAAAGTATGGGTAAACTTTCTGAAAAAAATATTGACAATTAAACAGGAGCACAAATTTTGTACGTAATTTTAAACTGGAAAGGAAATATTTGCTGATAAATAAGTATCAAACGATAGCGAAACGGTCTGCATCAAAGCCCAGATTAAATGAAAGCAAAATTTGCATTTGTCGCTGAAAATAGAAAAGCAAAGGATATCCATAGCATATTTAACGGATAAACTGTCTGCTTAGAACTTTGTAGAAGTTCTCACTAAACATTGTATTTTATTTAATAGCTGCCACTAGATATCCAGTTTATTTATACCCCGGAAACAATTTAACTTACGTTGGCTTGCTAAACGGTGCAATTAGAAACTTACAACTAGATTCCTATGTAAAATTTATGACTTGAAGTTTATTTGGTAGGTACTCAGTATACCTAGCAGCCGTAGTAGATGTACGCAAAGTCAGTAACGAGCTATGAAACATACAGAAGTCCATGTACACTTGTGGAGCGATGATGGTGATCTTGGTCAGTCCACTATTGATAGCAAAAAAAAAACTATATCGTGTACAGCGAGTTGAGTTCATAATTGAGTAACATGTTATATGTTTTACTAGCTGTTGCCCGCGACTTCGTCCCCGTGGGTAGTAGATATAAGTTATGATTTATACCTGCCCTGTTTTTTTTTACATTTTCCATTGTATCTCCGCTCCTATTAGTCGCAGCGTGATGGTATATAGCCTAAAGCCTTCCTCGATGATTGGTCTATTCAACACAAAAATATTTTTCAATTTGGACCAGTAGTTCCTGAGATTAGCGCGTTCAAACAAACAAACAAACACTTCAGCTTTATATATTAGTATATATTATTTAAGTTAATTTTTTGCATATAAATGTTATTGCATTTTAACCTTTAAACTTAGTTCTTTATTAGTGTAAGTGGTTTTACGTACTACACAAATAAAACATAAATGAAAAGTAAAGTCAAATACCCAGTTATGATACTCTAAATACCTATTTAATTATATTAAAAAGGCAATAACCTCAAATAAAATGAACTTCTTAATACTTTAAAAGCTGTGAATAAAATTACAAAGCACGTAATGATTGCCGATCACGGCAAATTGCTGTGTTCTTTTATATTGGAGTAAATTGAAAGACTGGTTCAGAGATGTTTTAGAGGCACTTATACCTCTAATGGGCGAAATAGTCTAGAGTGATTTACATCAATGTATTATAAGGATTGGAATTTTATAAGATTAATTGATAGCAGTTCAAAGTGTGTGAATCACTATATTTTGCTATTTAACATGTCATGACGAAAGCTTTTACGTGCTTATTCTGAGTTTGTTTTTTAAGATAAAAGATAAATGATTTTAGTAAATCTGATGAATTGGGAACTCGCTCAAAAAATAAAGTAAAAATTTACGTCACACAAAATGAATTATTTCCGCATATTTTGCAGCTATTATTAGCCTCTAGGAGACTTCAATAGATACTAATAAAATGTACTTTTCTTACAGAGTGCACTTTGCTACAGCACACCAAACAGCCACCCATACATATCTAAGAAGGAATTGACGTATCTAAACAACAATGTGACGACAGCAGAAACCACAAACGCCAAGGATCCCGTGCCCTGGAAGGCTTTGCTACGATCAGCGCCAGTTTGGGCTCTAGTGTGGGCAGCAGTAAGTCTCTTTTTGCTTTACCCAAATTATGCATACATTCATGCAAGACCATTGAGTAGCCAAACATATCTTTCATTAGCCAAACATAGGTATATTTAGTTCCTTAAGTAATGGTAGAAGACATTCTTGTCGGGCAACTCATAAGAGTTGGCGAACAATATTCTGGCCTTGTATCTGGAGTTGGGCAGCCTTGGTTTGGATCCTTAGGTTCGACATACATGGACTGATTTAGTATTAAAGTACATAGGTATATGGTATACGGTATACATGTGTCCCTCGAGTTGTCACGCGTCACGAGTGAATTGCGCCCGCTCTCTTTTAGTTTTGTCGACATCGTTTGTTTGTTGTGTTGTTAATAGTAAGTTGCCTAAGCAGGCCGTGCATAGTCGGATGTATTTCAATAGCAGCACATGTACAATTGTTTGGGTGTAATTTTTTTACCCATTTCTAGTCATGCAGCACTTGACACATTAGTGAGGATTCTCCAATCATTAAAATAAAGGCCAAACGTATTTTCCTTCTGGTAGTTTTGCAAAATAAATTACAATACTTTTAAAAACCTATCAAATATTGGTAACAATATTACAGGCGACTGCATGGTAAATGAATGTATGAAAAATACAAAAATATGTGCATACGTACATGGAGCGATAAGTAACCGCAAATTGTTCGTCAATACTTTGTTGTACCTAAATAGAACGTGTTAAAGTATGACAAGTACCTAAGTATATAAAAATAAAACAAAAAAGATTATCCTGTCCTTCTAAGACTGAAGTTTAACGCGGTTTATCATATTGCAAAGCATGTGACGTGATTTACGAATTTAAATAAATAAGTAATTTCATTGCTTATGATAAAGTATTAACTAGATATAATTGCAGCGTTAAATAAAGATTGAAAACCGAAGTGTACTTGAAGGTAAAACTAAGAGCAGTGTTGTTTTTAAAAATGACTCCGGCAGACTCAGAACAACTATCTGTAGATCACAAAAGTGCTTGTCAGGTGTGAGGATTGAAATCGCGGCAATTCGCGCTCAGTTGATACGGCGTGGTGGCGTTTACCGCTTGGCTATCCGTGCAAAGCAATGAGAGGGAGCTGAATATTCTCAATAAACTTGAACATTTTTCCCTGCCTATGTTATTTTTAATGTTTTAATTTCATACATCTTTAAATATCTATAATCTTTTTTCTATTTGACTTTTCTTAGTACAGATCAAGTTTTAAAAAACTTTTCACGCAACAAAGTATTTTGCTTCTACAAGTTTAATTTTACTTGATAATAATGTAATACAAATACTCATACGATTACGTAATGAGATATTGTTTAATCGTTTCGTCACGAAAACCTTGACTGAGTAGTAAAACAGAAACATACTAGTAAATAATGAAAAAAAATAACAAAAGGTTTACTTTGATCAAACTTTTTAAAGGTTCTCTAATTTTTGGAACCAAGATGTGATATTTTCTGATAAATATTAATACAATGTCTGAAACGTCAGCCAAAGAACAAAACCGAACACTATGATTAAGGCTCTAACTGATTGTCCATCTGTCATCAGGCGTAAATCGTGGTAATTTTCACATATTTGTGTATTTTTGTTTGGTACCACTAATAATGTTGGATGACCAATTTTTTTGCAAGTTCATTGTCCTTTAGCTTATTTGTACGGAACCCGTGTCTTGGTTTTTATAATAGATACCTTATTGCACATTAAAAACTACAGTAAAATAATAATCTTCATATTTTGTGAACCTTCTGTACTTCTCTACTTAACGCAGTTATTGCCCGAGGCTAATAGAGTCCATATTTGTGTGTTTACAAATAATGTTAATTGATCTCAGTACTGGTTGAATGTTGGATTAGAACTCTGATAATATGTTGTATGTGTTTTGTTCAAAGTCATAGTCATATTTTGTTTTATTGATTTTTATGTGTTGGACAAAAGACGTATAAGGCAAAAACTATGGGTTTGAAACGAGTTATTTAAAAAAAGAAAACATTAACAAGGAGAAAAAGTAATGGTCTTTAGAATCAAATTACTTGATGCTGCTAGACGTTTTAGAAGTCCAAATCAGTTTCATTGTTATATTTTAGAAGTATGGACTCTTCATGAGAAGAGTCTCTTCATTCCAGTTTCAATGTAACATTTGTTTTTGAAACATGCCTTTAATTAGTATAATAAAAGAGAGAAAGGTTTAAAACCCGCCGATTTCGTTTTTTAACTCTTTTTACATACTCGTAAGTGGCTACAATCACAGTTTCATTAATGTGACCCATGAATCACCCACAATACTTTAAAAATATCTAGAGCACATGACCATACCGATACCTCATAAAAGCAATAATGACATAATACTGACACACAAAACATACGAACAAAAGCAGTATATGTAATGTTCTCCGGTTCGTAACCACAAGGCTATACGTATTAGCTGACCTTTAATACCTCGACTCAGTCGTGGTTTTGCTAACTATACCACAGATGTGAAGGATTCAATGGAAAGAGTTAGCTACAACGCATATATGAGTTACGAAGTTGATCAATTAGTTTTAAATGCAAAAGGCATTAAATGGTTCGTAAAAGTAATTTTGAAGGTGAGGTTTTTGGGTTCTCATATCCGAGAAGTTCAAAAGGGAACCTTTTACTATCCCACCAGATGTCATGAACTGTGATAGTTAAGCAGTCGAAATAGATGATGGCGATCGGGGATAAGCAACGGTTGTTTCCGGGATAGAATTACCCTCCTTTCAAGGTGGTCTTGGTCTCTTTATTTTTGTCATTCTGATGAATCTTAAAAAATTGGCTGACCGAAGTCTGGTCCAAGGAATTATCACACCTTTTAAATTTATCGTCTGAAAGTTTTGAAACATTTGTCGTTTTTGAAAAGTGTCGACTAAAAAGTTTTCATAAGTTTTGCGAAGTATACGTTCAAAATTTTAATGCAATACGTAACTGTTTGTTTCTCTGTGTGATCTTATTAAGTGGACCAAAGTATTTAAATCTTTAACAATGTTGTATAACGTTTGAACATCCCAGAAACAACTTGAGAATTCTCGATCAAAAACATTTTTCAGCATTCAAAGCTACGGGTATCTGTTAAATTATTTTCTTTCCCCGACAGTTATTGGATCTAAAATGTCGTGAGGCTAATATTGAGAATCGTTCGATACGAATTTCTAAACAGCAGTAAATGTAAATAGCTTCGACTGTTTGGCAATGTGAATGGATCCAATATAAGTGACTTGGTATGCAAAATAAATACAAAAAGGAGTTTGTATGTAGCCTTAGAGGGATAAATGAAATGTTATTTTGAAGATACGGAAGCGTTCTGCAATGGGAGGGATTAATGATCCAATAGCTGAAAGGAAGTTGGCTAAGCTCTTAAGCAAAAAAAACATAAGCTACTTTGAGTTGAAAGAGTCTCGTATATTTTTACTGATAATCACGTACACTACAATATATCTGAGTATAGAAATAATAGGCGAAGTACTAGCTTTTATTATGTGTACAGAAACTATACCAGTTTACTTAGTCTTGTTCTCTACTTTATAAAACTATATTTCCAAAATGACGTCAAGCTACTATGTTCCTAATTAACTCTGCTAACTGCTACGCAGGAATTGCATAGGCATGCGAAATTCATAAAATCATAAACGCTGATAAACTTTAGTTAAAGCATGCAAGTGCAATAAATCCAGTTTTCATTATTAGGGCAATTTCGTCGTCCAATTGAGAAAATGTAAATTGCTTCAGGCCATCTGTATTGAGCGTTGTATACCACCGCATATTCTGAAATTACCTATCAACGCCAGCTAAACACGTGTACCACCTAATCACTTACCGGTCTGAATAAGCAAACATAATCGACGTAGGAACTCGCCAGCATTTCCAAAATGTTCAAACTAGCAACAACTTGCAAATCGGCTGAAATGGGTAACCGATTCTCTCGTAACTTCAAATCGATTTCCCCTTCAATCGATTCCACAACAATTTATCTCGATCATTCGCATACATTTGAGTATTTTGAATTAGGTTTATACAATTTGAATAAACCACGCATCGAGAAACACGTTACGCGTTGTCTGACAGTTGAGGAACATTTAAGAAAATCGAATGAATTTGTAATGAGGGCGCTAATCTGATAGAATATTCAGATGATGTGTTACGTTCTTAAGTGTTTTGCGCTGTCAATTTATTGTTTGGATGCTATCGAGTGTGTAGATGTACAGAATGTAGATAGGTCAGAATTTAACGTTTAGAAACGTTTATATCAGAATCCTTTATTGTTTTGAATGGGTGGGTACTAGTATTTCTGGTTAAAATGATTTATTCCCAGATACCAAAATTATATCAATGGGAATAACAACATCCAATTCTGAAGTTACTACATACTTTTTCGTGAAATGTTTTACCTCCAGTCTTGAACCAAAAAAAAAGTATGATAGAGGCTTTTTATCTTTTTTTGTTAATCATTAATAAGAAATAACACCTAACCTCTTTCCTTCTAGGTCGGCCACGACTGGGGCTACTACACAATGGTGACGGATCTTCCGAAATACTCGCACGATGTCTTGAAGTTTAATATAGCGACAACTGGTACGCTAACTGCCTTACCCTACATAGCGATGTGGGTGAGCTCGTTCCTCTTCGGTCTCGTTTGCGATGTCTGCATTAAGAAAGGATGGCATACCATCAAGACTGGAAGGATTATTCATACGACCATCGGTAAGGATTTTTTTAAGTTTAAGTTATTGCAAATACCACAATGAGACAAATAAAAAGGGAGCGCAGGGGTCTTAGTTGTGAATGAAGGATTGCAACGCATTTCCATACACCGACATAAAACGCGGATGACGTAGCATGGCGGTTCAGGTTTAGCACAGTACCCATTTTCTCCCCTGAGGGAGTGGGTGTACAAGAGTAATCACGGCTTTGGCAAAAAAAATTGGCATTAGTTGTGCAATGGAACAGCTGAAAAAAAATGCAAGCTTCTGATGAGGCCTTTAAACAGAATTGCAGTAAAACGGAGACTTCGCTACGTCAAGTGTAGAGTTGTCTAAGTTCAGTCATGGAAAATTGAAAAAAATATATGTATTGAAGTAGAAGCTGGATACCCCGAGAGCACTTTAAACGCGGTGAAGGTTTGCCGGCTTTTGGTGTATTTTAGTTTCATGAGAGCTCTACATTCAATAAGTGTCACTTGATATCTGAACATGTATAAATTACTATTGAATGTAACATTCAATCACTTTATAATTGTATCTTTTTCAGCTGCCACTGGTCCCGCTATATGTATCATATTAGCTTCGTACGCCGGCTGCGACAGAACCGCTGCGATGGCTTACTTCGTGCTTTCCATGGCTCTCATGGGAGGATTTTACAGTGGAATGAAGGTAAAGTCACTTCACGTACACTCACAAACGATACAGATTTTTTTTTGATCATAGAATAACAGCAATACAAAACTGAAACATAACACCTAATGTAATCTTAGAAGAAACCGGGTATAAAAAAAGATAAAAAATCTTATTTTCTTAGTCTCACAAAAAGCCTTGTATTATTTTATTCTCGAGGGTATCTTATCAAAAGCTATGATACTTAGGCCCCTGAAAATGTTTTACGTAGACCCGTATAAGTGCAATCCTCGGGATCTTTTGGATAGTCCATTCTAAATGTAGCTATAATTTTTCGTTATTCTTCCATCATTATTTATGGAAAGATATTTTGAGAGTACCGAGTAATCTGATAAAGAGTTTTTGGTAGATCTTGGTTTTAACCGAAAACATAATTCATACCTTCTTAACTTCGATCTCTTGTAATTTTTTAGATAAGTAATGCTTTTCTAGAAGGCTTTTTAGAAATATTTGGATAGGAAAAATAACAATACTTTATTTAATCCATACGTGGATTAAATCTTCATCGCTCGTTTATCCATTTAAACTTCAAAATAAACTTAATCCCGTTTTATGAGAATGTGCCTTTGCAGGTAAATGCCCTGGACTTGGCTCCTAACTACGCGGGAACACTGACATCTCTGGTCAACACAACCTCCACATTCGCAGGAATTATCACACCCTACCTCATAGGGTTATTGACACCAGATGTAAGTAGCCAATTAAGTTAAAATTTTAATGTTAAAATGTATCAAAGAGGAGACAAACTGATCCCAAGGATATGACGTAGGTATGCCGCATGTCTTAGTCTGCCTTTATCCTTAGGGTCATTCTCTTAAAAGCAGGTACGTGCAACAGCCGTAAGAGCAGATATTGAGCAGGGCGTCATGAGTCGCTAGAAACCTAGTTCAGCGCCGCTGCTCAAATGACTGTAAACTCTTTTCTTTCGTACATAAGATTCAAATTGTGAATTGACCCTGAATATGGTAAAGTTAGAATTCCTGAAGGACAGTAATAGGTCAATAGCAAAACAAGAACAAGATCGGGTGCGAATCTAGATTTGAACTAAAAATTTAGTTATGTACAATCAATGCGCTATCTAACCTCGAAGCTGAAATAGCTTCTTTGCGAAAACTAACACTAGTTTTATTCATGCGTTTTACTGAACAAATAAGAAAAATAAAAGATTAATTTTCCGTCAAATCATTTGACAATATTTGATTCGATGTTGTGTGAACGAAAATGTTCTAAAAATAAATAAACAGAGAGTAGATAGGAGTATCTGATACAAGATAATTCGTATGTTATCATTAGGATTCATTGAACTCAAATCTAATGCTCCGATCTGTCTAGACATTGATAGACATCAGATATAATGGGATACCAAATAAATATAGAAAAAACCGGTTTCATTCTTTGATTAGTAAACATCGAGAAAAAAGGACCAAATACTTAAATATTTTTGAATAAATTTCGAAGTTTCGTGTAAATGCTAGTATTTTGCTTTATACATTGAAATATCTATTGAATTGATTTTGTTTTAATAATATAAAATTCATCGACAAAAATTCTAGACTTTTTCAATAAATAAAAATAAGCCACAAATAATTTGACCTGCACTTCAAGATTTTTTTCGCATTAAAAATGTTGCTTAAAGGATTATTTCAGCACATAAATCATTACTTGGTGCTAAGAAAACAAAGACCAACAAATTTTGGTCACATTCATATTTTACCGAAACCTGTCACCGAAACCAATTAAT
This sequence comes from Trichoplusia ni, assembly GCF_003590095.1. Taxonomy (NCBI): domain Eukaryota; kingdom Metazoa; phylum Arthropoda; class Insecta; order Lepidoptera; family Noctuidae; genus Trichoplusia; species Trichoplusia ni. The sequence goes on along the minus strand of NC_039480.1, from coordinate 13,369,622 downwards.
CTTGAGCTATTTTCCGAATCGAATTGTTGTGTTGGAATGAAATTGCTATTTTATTGCTCTTGTTGCTTATTAGTACTGTATCTTGAGATTTTATAAATCATGTTATCAGTGTTTCTATTAGGATAGCATAATTATCATTAGCTAATTAATAGATTGAAGATTTGTTACAAGAAAAAAGGTTAATGACCGTTGACATCAGTTAACCGTCTTAGAGATATCTCAAAATTGTATCGTGAAAATTGGACGTTTATTTTGCACAATATCTGAATTGTCACCTGCTCTTATTTAGCCACGTTTGTTTATCGTTCCGGCCAAAAAAAAAATTTAGCAATCTCCCCGCTTCTGTGAGTGACAATACGTGAAAACTTTCTAACAAATTCCCTCACTATTCCAGTCAACATTAGCCCAATGGCGCGTCGCGTTCTGGGTGTGCTTCGCCGTGTTGGTTGGCACCAACGTGATCTACTGCATCTGGGCCGACGGCAAGCAACAATGGTGGGACGATGTGCGGCAGTTCGGATACCCCGAAGGTTGGACGCATGGCTCCTTGACAAGAGACACGGTGGAGCAACCAGAAGCAGTCAGATTGTCCGACCACAAATCATCATCGTCATGATCAAAAACAAAAGACAGAGGATCCAAAGTTTGATACCAGACTCGCGAAACACCGGTTGTGCTATATTCCAGTTATGCAAAATAGCAGAAACTTTTGAAAGTAACTAAATAGTCGAACACATGTTTCGTCGGCAAAACGTTGCGAAACATCCCTTTGTCATAAGAGAAAAAATCGCGTTTTTGGCAGTACGTAATAAAACTCAGAAATATTTGTTTTGTAACATAAGTATTTGTATGTATACCGGGACTTGTGAATTTGGTATTTCGCTTCGGAGCCAAGACAAATAATGCAACCAGTGCAACTAGTCAGAATGAAGAACATTTTAGTACAAGTGCCTTATATTATTAAGTTCTCAAGGACATAATAGTAGTTAATAGTATACTCATACATGATCTATAATCAATTATTTCTTATGATTAAATCTCCTTTTATAACATTTTGTTTTTTTTTGTTCATTTTTTGTTTACACTTTTGGTAAGAAATAGAAGTCAGTTTACAGAATTTGATTTCTGAAGCTGTAAATATTGTTTATCGCAACAGATTCCCTATTACAAGACGAGTGACGACTTCCAGACAATTTTGAAAATTGATAATAAAATTAACTGATGAAAAAAATACTATTAGCCTATAATTTAATAACAATAAGGTTGAAAATAGAATGCCAATGGTCACGCCGGCTGACAAGAAAACTCTTGATTGAGAGGTGGAAATTAATGTTTCATTTCACGATACTAAACAAGCGATAAGGCTTTTCAGGAAAGCTCCGACAGATTTCAAGTAGCTAGTACAATATTTTGTTCGAGATTCTAAATATACTTTGAAAACATTTTACTCTTACAGATAAAGACAATGTTTAGGGTAACAAACAAAAGTCTAAATTAGTGTCAATATGAATCACAGTTTCAAAAAATCCGTTCTTGCTTATAAAGCGTAACCCCCTTTCAGCTCCAGCATCAGACCAGTTCCAAGTCACCATAAAACTGCATTATCACACACTATTCAGATTCAGTGCTGATTTTTATTGTCTAACTTTACGATCGGTCTCCTCGTAATATGTATATCGTTAGTCTATTCACATTTAGTACTCGATTCATAACTGAACTCCATCCAACCCACTGTATTATTAAAAAGCTACAGTTTATTAGTCTTATTCTTCTACTAGAGAATTTTATCCTTGTGCTGCTAAGTTCTACAAACATTTCAGTCACACAAACGCCTAGACTTGAACCAAGCGGTCGTGGATCACACAATGTTTGTAGGACAAGCGTGGGATACCGGGGAGTGAGTGGAATTTAACTTGCAAGATTTGGTTACAGACAAGGTTGGACTAATAAAAATACGATTGGAATAAAAATAAATTATTTATTTAAAAAATACAGTCAAATAAGAATGAAACACGATTAACAATGTCATTAAGTGACGTTTTAAGGAAAAAGGGTGCTTTTGAAATATCCCGACCGAATTGAATACCTCCTCTTCTTTGAAGTTGTTCAAAAGCATTTTTAGAAAAAGTAGGTAAGGCCGTAGAAAGTTGATGGTTTTGATGATAGCTACCCATATATAACAAATAGGACATTAGTAGATCTGAAGCACATTTTCGAATTCCTTACTCCTCTAATATTAACTTTTCAAGTAACTAAGGAATTGAATTATTGTTTCGTAGGGGGTTTCAAAACAGAGATTTCCCAAGAACAACAAAAATCCAGCGTTCAACCACGCGTGGATTGTCTAAAGCAGGACTCGAACCCGCTGCTAGTCGTGTACAGTAAAAATTGCGTTTTGACTCGGCTATCTGTGCAGGCTATTCTATTTAGTGTGCTTTCTGATCTCAGAGTTTAAGCCATTTTTAGCTATAGACCTTTGAATATAAGTTACTAGAAGCAAGTACAAAACTGAACAAATCGATATTGGTAAAGCCCATAAAGCAGGAGAAATCAAGCCTCAATCGCTGGACGAAAAATAAAAATCTCATTTACTAGTCGAAGGCATCTGATTGAGCTTTTGAACAGACTCAGATTTTGTGGAGTCCTTTTGCGCATTGGGGTGGGTATGGACTTGGAAGCTCTTGCGAGCTTCTCGAATATTTCTTGCAGTTTTGCCGACTTGCGATTCGAGAAATTTCTTCTTCTTTTCCAATTTAAGTACCTAGAAAAAGACAATTTTTCTGCAATCAATTTGTTTTTTAGGTTATAAAATAGTACATTCAATTAATGAAGCCCTAGGTAAGTAATTATAAAATATTATAATTATTTTAGGTTTTAATTACGCACAATGAAAGCGTTAAAAATATCTTAAAGTCTAGGACCTTAAAAGCATGTAACCTACTTGTTAAAGCTACTTGTGTAAAGTTTACCTCATCCACTGAAGCTTGGAAGTCTCGCAGTAAATCTTTTCTTGTTAAAAGTCCTGCTTTTAATCTTTCATCTTCAAGCGACCAACGCAGTCTGTTGCGCCGACTCTACAATGTCATAATACCAATTTTGAGTTAGTTGTTCACACTAGCTTTATATTTTCCGGATAGAAATAAAAAAATATTTCTCCCAATTTTGGGTGAGCAATTGAGAGTGCCAGACTTTTACTGACTAAATTCGGCCAAGTCTCTTCCTTTGCCTTTAGTTCATCGAGGCCACAGTTATCCTATCGGACAATCTCAGTGTTCCAGCAGGCATTGGCCCCAATGAACCCTCCCCCCTAAATACATGCCTATGCTTACAAAAAGAGTATTATATTCGTAAAGTACCTTTACGCTGCTCAGTTCTTCTCTCGCTGCAAAGAAATCCATTTCGGCATCTCCGAGATCGCACTCAGCAAAGTCAATCACTTCATCAGTGTGATGCATCTTCTCTCGAATGTGAGCTAAGATCTGGTTATGTTCTGTGCATTTTGCACGATGTTTTATAAGCTCATCTTCACGTTCTATAAAAAAAATAAGTGTTTAGAATTAAAACAAAACATAACGGATGTATTTTATATCTTCACTGATAAAGAAAAATCCACGGCACGACATTGGATGCCTCATTTCCTATTTGGAAGCGTTTGAATGCTCATTGGTAATAAAAAAAACCCTTGTCTTGTCTGAGTAGGTCCGTAAGGACTTCGAAAGGGCTTTTAAAGCAAAGAGAAGTCCCTGTTGCTCTCAAACCCCTGACGGTTCTAATTATATTGTAAGATTAATTTAAAAAACAAGTCATTGTTTACTCAAGATTAATCTTATCGACTAAGATTAGTCTTACCTTCGATTTTAGTATTGTAATTCTGGTTATCAATATTAAGTTGTTCATATTGGTACACATAGAGGCCTGGTCCTAAGGTCTCCAGGTTTTTTACGATTGCTTCGAGTTCGGACACAGCATTCCTTGCCCTAATGTGTCGCAGGCAGAGTGCGTTTGCTTGCTCAGCTTTACGTCTTTGTAATGTGAGAAAGCGTTCTACAGTCTGTTAAAAATAATAAACAATAAATTTCAAATATAACCATATATAAATTAGATAAGTTTGATATTGATAGCTGAATAAGATAATATATATGATCTCGTGATACAGGAACAAAATTATAAAGACTACTTTTTATGGTCGCTCCCCTTATGTTGGAAGTCTCAAAATTACCAATTTCCCATAAAAGAAGGTTTTTTTGGCTTGAAAGTGATAAAAATGAGATGCCATGACATGCAACGTAGTGCACAACCCCCGTTTCACAACAGCTATTGATCTATGTAGTAAAGTAAATGACTTTTATGCTTTACCTAGGTAAGTTATGTATACTTTACCTACCTTTATTCGACATCAAATAAAACATTGGTAGTTAAGTCTTAAATTTGTTGTTGCTTTACGAAAGTGCAGAAGAACATCTATCGACTCAATTTTTCCAACAAATTTTATTATATGTTGGAGTAATATAAGGGTAAGTATAATACTCGCCTTATCAGTCATCGGTTTTCCTTTCCTAGAATAAATAAGTCCAGATCCGGTCTGCCTCTCCAGTTGTTGCAGTTCATCAAATTTTGAATTAGCATTGTCTAGTCTTGCGACATACTTTTCTTCGACTTCTGAGACTCTTGATTTGATCTGTTAAATTGTAATTGGTTTTCATCTGAGTACGTTCGTAAGTATTGGTAATCCTAGGTTTCTTCTTATTTTAATAGCTTAGGATTATATTGGTCACCCACGGGACATCAGATGGTTATTGTAGCACAAGTTCTCCGCGGTGAAGATGGTGTGATGATCTAGTTAAATCAAATCGAAGTCGCAAAATAGGAGGAGGCATTTGCTCGGCACTGAGATCCCACGGGAATGAAAAAGTCTGTTAACGAGCAAGTCATACTTGCGACACTACGGTTTCCGAACAAATACATAAAGCAATAAATATATAAATAAATGCGGACAACATCACATACATACCTTTAAAACAGTCTCTTAACCTCGATCTTCATTTTAGTATCTGTTTTGAGAGCAGCAACAGGAATACAAAATCTGTGACAATTTTAACGGACTTGCCATCGGGTAATGATGTGAATATACAGCCTGATGACAAGCGGGCAGACAGCGGTACCGCAGTCGTGTTCGTTTTAGATTTTTCCTTTTCACGACCAGTCAGAATCGACGTAACAATAAGGGACTAAGTACTTACTTCTGCTAACTCCCTTTCTGCTTTCATCTTCATATCATTGTAAACCAGTAGCTTCTGTCTATATTTCTCTTCCAAGTCCACAGCTCCCTCGTAAGGCTTAAGAACATGCTCGCACTTACGTTTCCTAAAAATAAAAGTTTAAATTGTAAAAGCAACCTCAGCAATCTGTATCTCAAATGCGTTATTGCTAATTGAAAACTTGAAGGCGTTAGAATGGTTGGTAACACAAAAATGTTTTGAGAGGGATTTGTTTCTTTTCTCTTTTCAAAATGTATTTAAATACTAGGAACTCCTCAAAGACTTGGCCGGAAATACGGAGATTCATTACATAATATATTAGTAAAAACAATGGTTTATTGTAAAAACTGAGGGTTCCATAAAAAAAAGGCTGAAGAAAAACAAATTGATTGGTTGAGAAATAAATTCGACGATGCGTGACCAACAAATTTTATGATAGTGATGACAACCGCTGGTCAACCTCGATCCCTATTTTTGGTAGGTATTTGTTGTTAGTAGCAACAGAAGTAAATAAAATTATCTGTAAAAATTTAAACTGTCTAGCTATCACTGCTCATGCAGCAGCCGACGGATGGACCAACGGACTGATAGCGGTCTTAGTAAAAAGGTCCCATTTTTACCTATTTTGGTATGGCACGCTAAAAAATAACATGATTTCTTATTTCCCAATAATTTCACTAAAAATCTTTGACTACTAAAAGTAGTCAAAACTTAAATAGATTCAAATTTATTATAGAATTATTTTTTTCAACAAAATATTTCTTGTTTTCAAACTCATTGATACAATGTGTACGTCGTAAAATAAACTTTATGACAGTATACAACCACCAGCCAAAGTTCTAAAGCTTCTCGTTATTATTTATTATTTCAACGAGTTTATTTTCTTTCAATACAAATGAGCAATTCTGATGTTTGCGCCAACTCGCGACGATGAATAGAAAAATAAATAAAGTGTCAGTCAGTTGTTTAACGGTCGAGTAGTTTTAGTTTAACGTGTCGCCATTTTGTTGGTGTTTTTGCAATGTTTTAGGGTTCTGTACTAAAATGTTAAAAGCGAAATAATATTGCTGATCCATCTGTCTGTCGCTAGGTTGTATCTCAGAAAATGTGATATCTAGACAGTTAAATGTCAAAGATGATGAAATATTATATTTTTATGCACACAGAAATAAAAACACTCGTATGTACTTATTCCATATTCTTAAATAGAATCGAGGTTAAATAGAGATTGTACGAACTTTAATCTGGGTATGACATTTTTTTCAACATCTTTCATATAACATTTCTATAGAAACTTCAGTCCGTCTCGCACCTGACAATTTTTTTTAAATATTTGATCTAAATTGACCTGTATTTATACGTAACACGAACTATTAATAAAATTGCGGAAATCATGAGGTAGAAATTTGATATTGTTTTACGCATTTTTCACGTCTACAGTTCATTGCTCGTCTTGTCACACGTCTAGTGATTGAAAATTGCAATTATAACTATGACCCAACAGCTATATTTTTTTAGAGATTATAAGATGAAGTTATTTTGACAACTTACTCTTTTCATCGATTTCCTTTTTTTATGTTAAATTATGGAAGCAAAAAATACAATGAAACTCAATCATAAACCTCACAGACTATAGCTACGAAACCATGGTCAAGTATAATAATAATAAAATCGTTTATTGGTCCTAAAAACATATAACAAAATTGTATCTAATAATCACTTCAAGTTGTAAAAAGACATCTCTTTTCCATATCACCAATAATATTAATTTTTATTAAGCGAAGAAGATAGGTACACTTGAACTTCCAATCTTCTTGGTTTCCAATAATACCGAACCGAATCTAATTTCAAATGTTTTACAAAACTAGTTTAATTATAATTTATACTTATAAAAAATCATCTCCATTACTACCGGTTGGGAGTGTGGCCAAGCAACGACAAGCAAAGCCGGAGACATAATATTCTTGATAAACTTACTTGTAATATTCACCCAGCCTTCGATGTAGTAGATTATTTAGGATTTGTGCGTGATGCCTCTCGGTGGTTAAGTCTCTATGTGCCTGTAAGAACTCATCTCGGTCTATATGCAGTACTGTCGCCGCCACCTCTCCTCCAAGTCCTTCAGATTCATTGTCTTCATCGCCGTGGACACTTTCTATACAAAATGATTTTAAGTATATTATTTTTGTAAAGTAACGTGTTTTTTATGATATTTTTCAGGATTACGCATAAAGATGCATGTTGGAATGTAAAAAAACTGCGCCACTATCCAAGTGATTTCTACAATCGTTAACGTCCATAAATAAAGCTCAAAATGTATGGGTCACCACGCTAAACCCACAAATCTCTACGTGTCGCGGATTCGATGCCAGCGTAGGACAAGTATTTGTGAGATCTGAGAGTCTGGGTGTCATTATGCATGTTAATTATTTTGTGTGCAACCTCCCGCAACAAAGGTTTAAATTCCTTAATCCGATATCAGTTTCCTTTATTTACAGCATGGAAATGATATTTCTTTTCGATAAGACATCTGACGTAGACCAGTCATTTACTTTTTCTTATCAAAAGTGATGTACATACACTGAATTAGTTTTAAATTTAATATGTCTGCTTACCACTTCTTGAGGTGACACTTGAAGTGCCTGAACCCGACTTGTCATCAGACGACTTCCGTTTGCTTTTAAGCTTTTTCTTCAGTACCCTCTTTATTATTTTAGTAGTTTTGATAATCTTGGGTTTTGGTGCATCAGGTTTTGCATCTGCTGCTGTTGCAGTACTGTCTTTTTTCTCCGAATCCGGCTTCGAAGCTGTGCTATCATGCTTTGCCGTATCCCCTTGGGATTGCTCCTGTATAAATATTTCCATTAAAAATATTTTTTGTAAAAACTAGTTTGTTTATGCAGGGTTAACATTGAAAATCGTTTCGGTACTAAGTGTAAGTCCGCAACAAAGTAAAGTTACAAAACAGGTTTACTATACATCAAGACGATATATCTATAATATTCTAAAAGTTGATTTTCACTGAGAGTGTTAGCTCTAATGCAGCGTCAACTTATGGAGTTTTATTAAATCCTGGTTGCCTAGAGATGTTAAGAACTCGAGTCTTTCGAATGCTTAATTTTAGGCTCAGCTGAAAAATTTCACAGCAGGACTCTAGCCCTGACTGACTCTAAAAAATCAACTTATTTCGTGTGTTCCCTATATTTCGTGTGTATGTTCGTCAAAGTTTGTTGCTCGATGTATCTATAATGGATACATCTACATTTACCTATATATAATAATATATGATCGCTATTAAGACAGTACCTATAGAAATCAATACACATAAAAAGACAATAGTGTTTGAACTGTTTCATATCTTAATACAAAAGCTCAGTGATTGCATTTGGTTCATGGCATAAGCTTTCCTGTGAGACGCATAGCACCTGAGCAATTAGCCCAGTTACGAACTTAAGGACGGTAATGTTTTCACAGGGTTAAAAGCAAATAGTTCACATTCATGTTGTGCGAATATAAGGGTGGCATGATATTTGTCTAGTGATGGGCTAATGTGTGGGGTTTTATGAACAGATTTTCATATGGTTGAAGTTTTGTTCAAAGTAATCCAGTAGCAAAGAGTTTTTTTTTAAATATTATCTATCTTTATCTTTCCTATTACTTTAAAATCATGACCAAAGTCACTGACAACCAAAGTGCAAAATAACATATATTGGTGATACCGAAATTCAAAATAATAACTGGTAAGCAACCCACAAGACAACAAAAGCCAAAAAAATAAACAAAAGTATAAGATATACATAATGTAATGGATAAAAGCAATTACAGAAATGAAGAATATAAAATTGTCTAGTTTTGATTCATTATTAAACACTTAAATACAATTACAAAAGTGATATAGGATTATCATGTTTATAAAACGTTAATTAACAATAAAATAAATCAAGGCGTGACTCTAAAATACCGTTCCACAAACCAAACATTACAAGGCGATGAAAACATAAAATGAGATCACTCACGGGTTATATACTTTCGTAATGAAAGTCATTTTTGAGCGAAGTCGTAAAATGAAATATGCAAAGAACGTCACAGGAAAAGTAGTTCGGGCTAAGCCAAAGAACATTATAAATGCTAATAATGAAGACTTCGGGAGCTGCCTTCGTGCAAACTTCTCCAAAGGCAGACGTTGACGTAACCACTCGATTGCATGCCACGCAAACGAATTTAATTAAATGGAAAAGGGACAAAAGCATAGCAGCATTACCTGAGTATGAGGCATCGCGTGATCCGTTTGAATTACCCGACTTATTGATCTGTTTAAGGTTACAACCCGAAATTATTTTACTTCATTCTCTTCTCAGCACAACATGCAAAGACTGTTGATTGGTTGCCATGGTTACGCGGACACGAGTATCGAACGGTTTTCGGTTCTTCAATGCCAGTTGCAGTTGTTAACGTTGATGGAAAACGAGGTTTTATTTTTCACAACATTTTTGAGTAAAAACTCTTTCGTTAGATTTTGTTGGCCATTTAGTAGATTTTAATACTCTAATAAATAGTTTTTATACTCTCTCAAAATGAATTTGATATTAATAATATGTATGTCTGTCGGTATTAATTTAGTCTTTTTTACAAATTTGTAAAGCATGAAATAGAACGAAATTTAAATTAATTATGGAAGCATCGTTAATTGTTGCAAGGCTATATTGCCATGAACCCTTACATTTTAGTATCTGTTTTTTTTTATTATTTCAATTAAATAGCTGGATGATGGTCTAATTGTTCATGTTTTGTTTTTTTGCCTTCACGCTATGCGCGCTAGACAACAGGCAAAGAAAATGAGGCGCCAAATACACAAGTTGTGTGCTTATGTGGGAACCACATACAATTTTTCTTTCCTCCTCTGTTTTTCTTACCTTATCATTAATTTACCTCCATATTCAATATATATTTATTTGGATCTTCCCTTGCTCATAGTTTTACATTATATTGAATAATGTAAACAAACCAACCTTTTAAGTAACAGATGTTCCCTAATACGTTTTGAAGTATGAAAATCAGAATTTCTCTCGCTACTTAGTTGTTCCTTAAAAACTCAGAAAAGCACATTACTGAAAATTCCTATTATTACAATTCAAAACTCCGAAAAAAAAAAAGAAATTCTTCACCTAGCTACAAAATTAAACCAAAACCTTCAAGGCCAAAACAGCGATCTAATTTGAAACGGTATAAACAAGTGATGTTTTCTCGCAACTTTTGTGATGAAGTCGGGCCTTGTCATCGACAAATGTTGTACGATCATGCGGCACTACCGTGTTATTCATCATTGTGACACGAACAAGGAAAACAAAAGACGGCAGACGGCCCTTCTGTGCCCAGCAGAACAACTGGTCTTTTGCTTCGCGCCTTTTTTTTAGGACACTGACCTCTGTTGACGTTGGCAGTGTCACCGCTCAACCCTGGGCCGCTGCCAGACATTCGACAATGCTCATCCCAAAATAACCGCCGTCGAAAAGTATAAACGACATTTTTTCTGTTGTAAAATGTTAAAGACTGAGACTGCATTACATCAGCCCGGGATGTCGCTAAAACATCCACAAAAACGTATGAAAATCATTTCAGCTTCATCCATTACACTTTGTCAAATTATCGTAAACACATTTAATTAAGTCTGAAAGCAGCGTGTCATGCGTTAAATCTCTTCAGGCAAATTGCTTTTGGGTTGTAGCAAATAATTCTGACACGTTTAGTTTAAAGATTTTATTCAATAAAAAAGAATTATACAAGAAGAACGTACATAACATACATAACACACGATAATGCAAGTACAATGGAATAAACAATACCACTCTTCAGAATGCATTCCGTAACTGTTTTAACTCACACTCTTCGTTCCTGAGATACCGTTTCCTGCGTTCCTCGCCCCACAACTTCTAAAAATAAGTCCCCGATGTTTAGACTATAATACATTTTATGTCTCGTTGGTCCCGACTTGATCTGATCTTATATGGACAACGAATTCCTCTAAAACAAACTATTTTTAATGTTATTTTTTTGATTTTGTGTAATCAATATCAAACTCTACTCAGAAAACAATTTACGGAAGTCTTCTTACAAATAATATGCATTATAAATATAAGTATGACTAGAATCAAGTTACACGTAGTCTCATGGCAGCATAGTAACAGTACAAAATATTTACACAATAACACAAAAGATTACGCAGATTTTTATAATAAAAAAACCGCTATTTAAAACACTGATGCACGTAAACTTCGTTAATCCTATAAGTCTGAGGCGTATACATACAGTTTAAATACATGTTTCACATAAAAATATTGCAAGCCGGTAATAAAAAATGTCGCAATAAAGATTATTTTTTCCGTCGCTTATAAGATTAACAAGGCGTTATGATATAAACGTCACGATTTACATTCAGGGAGTAATTACATTCAAGGTAACAGAATCAGTCAAGAATTGTCTAAAAGCTGAAACTGACGATGCGTAATTATGTTAGTGATGCGACTCTAGCGAAGTTTCCGCTTGAGTTATTTGGATAAGTTCGTTGCAGCGTTTGATCGAATGCGATTTCTTTGGCTACGAATGCGATCGTGCTCGAAACCAATCGAGTGAAAGAGCTGACTCCGTCCAATATCAATGACATTTCAAACCCAACTCGATCACGTTGACGATTTATCTCACTTTGTATTGAAACTGAAGATGGTTTTAAAGTTTTCAAATTGGGAGCTTAACATTTGCTCAACAGTTTCTTCTACCGAAATAAAATTTTAACTGAACCCGACACGATAGATCGCAACTACGCAAACAATATCGAATGACAAAACGTCATTTGGGCCGCATCACTAAGTCTTATTTTCGTAGAATACATTACATGGAAGACTTGAACATAGTTACAGCTATTGGTCATTTGAGCACTGTTCAGTATAGATTTGAGGAAGCTTTCCCACGACTGGAGATGCCGTGTGACAGTGTGGAGGTGGAAGCGTCATCGGCCGATGATTGTGGGTTCGTCGGCCATCGCCAGCTCGTCCGTCGCCGCTTTGTCACCTTTCCTCTTACGTGAGTACCAGAGGAAGGAGGCTGCGGCAAAGAGGTTGACAAGTACTACGAACCAGGCTAGGAAGAAACTGATGTTATAACTGTAACAAAAGAGAAATATTAAATTGCTTAAATGAAAGACAAATTAACTCGAACCTTTCTCTCTCTCATTTCAGATATTTTGAAGTGAACAAAATTAAATTATAATTGAAATAAATCGTTATCCGTAAATATGTGGTTCGCCAAAAAGTGTGCGAAACACAGATGCGAGGTACAGAAAAGATTTATTTATTTTTTAATTGTGGCAACTATCGTGGAGTTTTATGTGTCAATAAATTGCATTTAGTATTTACGAATTGATTGTAAAAAATATAATATCATCACAAAATTTTAATGAAGCTTAAAACGCACGTGTGATTGGCAACGATCGTAAAGAGAGGTGTGAAATAAAAGTGACTTTTATATCGCAGTTCTATTGCCCACAAAACTAATAGTTTATTTAGAAAATTTTCATTGTTAAGAAAGTATATTTTAAAGAGTTTAAAGTAAACAGGGTTTATTCAATTTCGATCAGTGTTGAGAATTCCAGGGTTTCTTAAAAACATGTCATTTGCAAATTACGTACATTGGTGGGGTGCTCCTCTCATAGACAAACGATAACATTGTGTCTTTATGACATTCAGTCCTATACCCTTTTGACCACTTTTAGAAAACTTCATAGAAGGGGTCAGAAGAGAGAACTGGAAACAATTTTGTTTTTAGTTTTATAAAGTGAATACTTACTAATGATAGGCACGTTCAGGATAGATGAATCGTACATTTTTTTTCATATGATCCACCGAAGACATCATTACTTGCACCACTACAAATGTGCACGAAGCTGTAAAAAAATAAATAATTTAATTATGTTTATACCTTTTGTTGATTTAATTATATTCATAACTATTGAAGTAATCTATACTAATATATAAAGCTGAAGAGTTTGTTTGAACGCGCTAATCTCAGGAACTACTGGTTCAAATTGAAATTCTTTTTGTATTAAATAGACCATTCATCGAGGAAGGTTTTAGGCTATATACCATTACGCTGCGACTAATAGGAGCGAAGATACAATGGAAAATGTGGAAAAAACAGGGCAGATATAAATCATAACTTATATCTTCTAACCACGCGGACGAAGTCGCGGGCAACAGCTAGCGATAAATATCAAATGAGTTCATCCCATAACGTGAAGCTTCAGAATAGCTTACAATTTGCGTTCGAATCGAATCGTTATAATTATTAATTTAATGTTATTTTGTGATCCAATGTAAACTAAAATAAATCAATTATAATTTTACCCCAATTACACTGTATTATGAAAATACTCACTGCTAATAAAGTGTATGCCTGCGGCGAGACGCTTGAACATGTACCGAGGGTTGTGGAAGGTGTACGCCGAGAACCCACACCCCATCGCCATCACAAACAGGCTGATGATACCGAATGATATCATGGTTCGCACGTAGTCTGTGCAAAGAAAACATATATTTCACACACTTGTAGTTGTAAAAAGCAATCATTGCTTTTTTGGTTGTAGGTTCAGTTGAGTCAGGTTTTGATTGACTGTAATTCTGGATATTGGCTCAAACCGTGTCTTGGATAAAGACTTTTGGACGTTTAGCTAACGGCATAAGCGAGCTAAATTTTTAAGCAATCATACATTGGTAACATTAGTAACTAACATTTCTGGGCATCCGTAATTTTAGAGAAAGAAATACCCTTTATGCATATTATTTAATATTCATAATTATATGAAAAATCTCCCCTGCAAAACTCAGAGCTGATTATTAGTTAAAAAAAGTTCAATAACTTACAAAAATAGGAAACAGTTAAAGTAAATACGCCGTACCTAATTGCGGCAGTAGACTTTAATTCATTGCACATAATACCTACAATATAAAGCCACTATTACATGAGCTATTGATCGTTTCATGAGCCTGTAGTCGGCTCAGAAAAGAACTATGCTTTGTACGGTGCTCGGTAAGAAAAGCGGAACATGTACGTATAATCTCCAGTTACAAAGCCTTTTCTTAGTGCCTCGCATTGCCTTTGTTAGGTGATATCGGATTCGAAGCACAGCCTCCAACTACGTATTAAAGTAACGCTGTTGCAGTTGGGGAAGCGAGACGGAAATAAACAATGTAGAGCGGCATCTCCCTTCCACACTTGCAATAAACCTATTTTAAGAAGTTATGGTAGACAAGGGTTGTTTTACACAAATAACAAAAGAGATTCTTACATTTGTTTTACTCTTCATGCAATGGTGTTTACTTTTTAACAAAAGCAATTAGGCCGTTGTTTGTGCGGAACTCAACAGGTATTTATTTGCTCATTCACTTAATTAACCATTTCCCCGTACGTCGGGTTATACAAATATTTTCATTGTTTACTAGTTTGTTACTTTGCGAAGCGAATTGAAACTATGTATATGAACATATTCATAAACTTTGTGAATATCCGATCCGATTTGATTTTATTTTATTAAGGCTTGTAAATTTCAAACATACTTTGATACGGTCTCGTGTTGATGTTATTTGCTTTACAAAAAAGAAACCCGCATCCTAATCGATTCACCGTTTAGAAGTTACGCTGCCACAGACACGGTCATACATAGCGGTAAAACTTATCACATCCTTCTTGTTGTGTAGGAGGTTAAAAGATTTATTATTGGAAATGTGCTCATTTCCAATCAGATGTTCCAAAAGAGGCATTTGACGGATTTTTTTTTGGACAATATGGACAACATTTTTCTCTCAAAGTAGTGACCATCAGATGGCGTTTACAAAGTCTGGCCTTTAAATCTCATTGATAGTCGAATGTGTTTATTGGGAGTTTTGGCTTTTGGAAGATGGGACTTAATGGCTATTTTAAATTAAATGATGTTTAATCGGCCCATTGACTACGTCAAACTGTAATACTTGAATCGACTTACTCGCTATATTTACATCGTAAGCTGGGTCTATTGGGCGCCCGTTGTCCATAGGCGGCTGGGCTAAGTAATTTGTACATCCTGAAACAAAAGAGAGACAAAATTATTTAGAATGTAAAAATCAGTCAAAGATAAAAATCTTCTAAATTGGAGACTGTGATGAATAAAAACAGTCGAGAAATCGAAGGTAAGAGAGTGAAATATTAATATAGGTATTTATGTAGAACATGAGGAATCATATTGAATAGTTTAAATGTGAAATCAACCGTAAACCTGATTTTTTCTATAATACTCTTCGAGTAACTGAAATAACCATGGCATCAAAAACCGTCTAGCTTCTTTTTGGCTTCCGCGTCAGAAATTATTTCGGAATAATAACATTAAGAGAATGTACAGGGCTCTGATTGTAGATATATAAAACAAAAACGTAACATCCTAAAAGCCCATTATACGACTCAAGATTTAGTAGTTGACATTATGCGCCCTTAAGTACGTTTCTTTGTAAGACGGAGAGCAATTCAGACCATTATTAAATAATTTCAAGATTCGTAAAAAGGGCTATGAAGACTCTTAATGGTATATCAAGAGTTTTCCTTAAGACTTGGCAAGCATTGTTATTTTTTTAATGTTGCAGTTAAAATTAAACTATAAGAACAACTGGACTCTTAAAATGGAAATTTTAATATGGCTGAAAGTTGTTAAAGATTTTATGATTAAACTCAATGGTGAAACAGCGCTTAATATGAGAGGGTTCCATGAAATGAATTAATGTTTACGCATAATTTTGAATCGTACAAGCGCACATTTTTCACGTAGCAACTTTATTTTTATAAAAATAAGGTTGGTTTTCGTTATTCCCATTTTTAATTCGACTGCGGTCGATCGTACACAAAACAAAAACAAAAATATATCAAGCCAGACGTTCCTGAAGATTTATGAAATTCTTCATTTGTAAAAGAACTTGGGAATCTGTTACGCCATTTGGACAATTTTCGGTTCTTTTTCATTACTTTTAAAATTCGTTTGTTTATAAAATATTACGAGAGTCGTTGCCGTTTTTGTGTACAATTTAATTTCGTGCCAGCATCCACTTTTGTAATGACAACAACAGGAGATCTTTTGTTTTAAGAGGTTAAAAGCTTGCCTTATTTATTGTTAAAGAGTCAAGAACACTCGACGTTGTTACATGATATTTTTGGATTTTTTGTTGGACTTATAAAAAAAAGGATCAAGTGCTAAGCTACAAATTAGAAAAAGGCTATATCCGCTATATCCAAATGGTTAAGCTAAACGATAAATCGGTGAAAACAAAGGGTAAATTCGCCTCTAATTATGTGTTCTCTTGCGAATCCAAAAATAACATCGCGATCTATTTGAACATTAAAGTTTCTCTTGAGGAAAATGACCAGAAAAAAAATACGAGTTCAATGTATTTAATGGGAAAATACTCTTTTTAGAAGCTAAGGCAATGTTCTTAGAGTCAATAACAATTACTGGTAGAACTTTTACGATGTCGTCGGTGATCAATGTCCAGTAAAATGCGTGCACCTGAAATATGAATAGAGGAAACTCTTGCTAAAAGAAAATTGTCTGTATCGCACAAAATTTGTACAGACGGTAGGTCATTTTATTTCGGGATTTCCATAACATTGTTCCAGAGATAGTTACCCATTTTTTTGGCGGAACTATTATTCGAAATACGACCAATCGTCCGTGCATTTTCATTACACCCTGTATAGTTCATAAACACCGCCGTAGCGCTATTTAATATCCAAGGTCGTTAACCTTTAGTGCGGAACTCGGTGTTTTACGTCGGCCACCGGACGTTCGTCGCTTATCGCCACCGGGTTATGCTGCGTTACCGGATAAGCTAGTATCTACGGTAAAGTTGTGTCTTATAGCAGAAATAGGTATGTTTCTGCGAAAATAAAGAGAGAAAATGTATTTTTCATTTTTGCGCTTTTAGTAAAATCTCTTTCTTTTTTGTGCGGGTTTTAGTGCTCCAGTTGTTTAGGAAATAGTATAAACTCTATTGCTAAGGTTCCACTATTTATACGGAGCCCTGTCGCCTTCATTTTGATAGCACTTGGTCAATTTTTTTATAGTTTTCCAAATGTACACGCATATGGATTAAATTCTTTAGCGTCTGAGCTGTTATAAAATATATTTAATTCTAAAATGGTGAAAACCACATGAATTATTTTAGTAATAATATAATGTAACTAAGCAACTAACTAAGTCAGATAAATATAAATTCTATCTCACGATTCCATATACTAACGAGTTCAACTGTCACAATATTATACAGCTTCATACAACATAACCTAAAATAATCTGCTGTAAATAATAATATTTTATTAGCTCGTATATTAAACACAGCCAGAATGTACATGTATTTACTCGCAATTCTGAATATTAGGCTAACATTATGTAAATAGATCTTAAATTAAATATTATATCTAGTAATTTCTAACACACTGCATTGCCTGAATCATCGTTACAGAGATAATTTAAACGTTTAAAATTTTAAACAGATGGCGCCGTGTGTATATAATGAGTGCTTCTGCATATGGAAAAATAACTTCAATGTATGATTTATATGCTAACTTTACAATATTTTTGAAACATCAATTAAGGAACTAGGCTTGTAGGCATGGTAGGTTACATTTTTACAAGCTGACGAATCTTTTACATGTAATGAACATTGTTCCTTTGTTTAAGGAACATTTTTATAATCCATGGTGGCAAATGGAATCTGGGTCCTAGTGCCACGTTGTAAAGCAATATGACATGTAGAATTCTTCACAAGTATTTTATTTATTTACATCTATTAATATACCTCTTTATACACGTCTCTTGTAGAAAATTTATGTAATTAATGCAATGTTGTACTAAATTTGAAGTTTTCTATTCAAATACGATGTGACATATGTAATTCCGAGATCTCTGAAAATTGTTCTGTGCTACAAATGAACTAAATGGACCTTATATTTCAGTGCATTCTGTTTAAAACCTAATCTTCTTAAGAACTATAAAAACCCAGTAAAACCAGAATTTATGACGCAGTTTATACCTTCGTCCAGAAAATAATTTTCGAAATAGGAACTTATATATTAAATGCACCAGTATTTCTGCTGCTGTAAAGTTTTTACAAGAACACCACTATCTATTCTAGTTAATCCGATGCGGAGATAGTTTAAATTCCTCGTTCGTACCCAAGGGACATATACAGTCCTAATCTAAAGGAGTTAACTATACATTTAGCAATAAAATACAACTGAGGATACTTCGGTGATCTGGATTTCGTAGGAAAAGTAAGGCTGGTTGCACACTACCGAACACTGATAACACACGCTCCTCAATATCGTACTGTAATGTTTAATGAAAGAATTTTGCTAGCTAGTGACGTCATACAATTATAATGGCGGTATGTAGGTCCCACTCATAAAATATATTTTTTTTAACTGCTCTACATAATAGGTAGGCCAGTTTCATATTAAAGCGGTTGAACTGTGTAATTATGAAAAATGATTTTAAAACGCCATAATTCATTTCAAAATCACACCGCTTCGTAAAAGATTTGCCAATTCAAAAAATCCTAGTGTACTCTCAGCCTAGAGACGAGTCGGGACTTATTGAAGCTTAAGTCCATGTTCAAAGTTTGTATCGCCCAATCCTAATCAAAGTTCAAGAAGTAATAATAGATTCTTACACGGGATCAATGGGCTCGGTTACTTAGAAGTTCTCTCGCAAGTAGGTGAAAAGATTTGTACGGCTGAAAGATAACAAATGATCTGAAAGAGAGATTTCAGTATGATATACATCCGTATTACATGAAGTGCTTAGATATTACTAATTCACACTATACATAATCAATAATCATGATTAAGTTGCAACTTTACGAGTTGATCGATCACAGGTTAACTGTCGGTTCGTGGATAGGTGACCTATGTCATATAGAGTTCCTCCATGTTACAGTACACAGAAGCTTGAAAGTCTGATAAAAACGTCCGACTAAGGGTATCATGTTGCCCTGGTAACTGTGTTGAGGAGGTCACATAGGCAGTCGCTCCTTATAAAAATCTACTATACCCGGTTAGACTGGAAGCCCACCCCAACACAGATGGCAACCGCTTGGCTGGTGATGACTACAGCTATAATTACTATGTATAATGACTGTC
Source organism: Trichoplusia ni (assembly GCF_003590095.1). Taxonomy (NCBI): domain Eukaryota; kingdom Metazoa; phylum Arthropoda; class Insecta; order Lepidoptera; family Noctuidae; genus Trichoplusia; species Trichoplusia ni. The sequence continues at coordinate 13,350,156 of NC_039480.1, read as the reverse complement.
TCAATTCTTGAAGCATTCTCTACGTACCTATAGTTTCATGCAAATAAAAATAGGAAGAATGGGGAAATAATTTAACACACACATTATTCTATTATACTCATTCCATTTTCTAGTACTGTATCTTGCAGATCCAAAACTTCTTCTTTCAAATGAAATGGCTATAACAAGTATATTTTTACAGCCAATTTCACGTTATTTCAGACCAGTCTTAAATATTTGATTTCAACACTTCCAACTCGAAAGAGTTTTATTATGTTTCTCGCTACACTCGTTAAGCCACTAACGCTATAGCCCCAGATAATTATGCTACGAAAATAGATTGGTATAAATATCTCACGTATTGGCATCCAAACCCATCGATTCAGTGTAATTTGCATTTAACAAAACGCTCACTACATGTTTCCGATTCTTATCTCGTATTACAAGACATCCCTACTAATATTATAAGTGCGAAAGTAACTCTGTCTGTCTGTTACGCTTTCACGTCAAAACCACTAAACTGATTTTAATGAAATTTGGTCCAGAGTTAGAGTTGACCTTGAGAAAGATCATAGGATCGTTTTCATCCCGTACTTTTGAGGAGTTCTCTTGGAAACGCGATATAACCGAAATCGACGCGGGCGAAGCCGCGGGCGAAAAGCTAATACAGCCATAAATTCTAATGTCAAAAGATTATTATATCACTGTTTTAAAAAATGAATCTGTGACTGTATCCAAAGCTCGTGAGATTTATACGCTCTTGTCATTTCTGTCAAGATATTAATTAACGTGTTAAGAGCCACAATTAAGACGTTTATTGCATTTTAAATTTGAAATTAATGTTATATGATCGAGTAAAATAAGTATTTTAAGACTCAATAAATTATGAAGACATTATACAGATAATTTACTATCGCAGATTTGGGTAAGGTACTTTTAGGAACTATAATAATAATATTCAGCACAATAACAATAAAAAATATCATTAATTAAACACTTCTTATCAAATTACTCTATTTTAACCCTAACTCAAACTCACATTTAAAGTGTTATACAGTAGAATGAGTAGCATAAACAATACTCTAATGACTCACGTAACTACACATAGATTAGTTATCGTCATCGCTATTTTTGTTAGAAAATCGTCTCGTTATTTCATTGGCGAACGAAGAAAACTGTAGAGAAGTTTAATATCCGTTTTACAGGAGTATTGTAGGTGCCTCTACGTTGAGATTGTCTGGTCACTGTGTTTTTTAAGAGTTCCGTACCTGAATGCTGAAAAAGAACCTCTATTATTGAGGCTCCTCTAGCTCTCAGTCTGTCTGTATGTCCGTCATCAGGTTGTATCTCATGAACCGTGACAGCTAGACGCTAAAAAAATCTCAGATGAAATATTTCAAAATGAAGAGAAATTTTAAACAATGGTTGTAACTTTATCCAGCGATTTGTTTATCTATAGTTTATTTATACGGGACCGTGAGTTGTACTCGTCCGACTCGCACTTAACCAGTTTTTACTTTGAACGGTACACTTTTATTTGTGTATTCGCCTTCCCGGGTAAAAAATGGAACAAGTTGAATGGAGCTAAGAAACAATATGAGTCATATTATGCTGTGGTAAACAATAACGAAATCAATACCTAATTGAAATAAGTCTTTAAGAATTATATTACCCAAATTATTATGACGAAAGTTTTTTAAAGCTAGACAATTTTTTGCCACGCTTTAAATAATGTACAGTAGACTTCACGACAGCTTTTTTTAAATCAACTGGTGTCTGCTAGTGCAATACGGACTTACCATATCGACGGTTCCTTACAAACAGGTACAGGAAAAATCTAAGAGTAAATAGGAGTAAAAACATGTGACGCTAGCAACAGTTGCTTAACCTCCATCTTTATTTTTAGTTTTTAGGCTAAAATTTTAAATACATTATCTGCGAAACTTTCACAATTTTTGGAGACAAACTGTTAAACGGACAGACTTTATTGCTTCAGTAACAGGTTTCCAATTTTACTCTTTAGTTACGGAACCCCAAAAAACTATAACAAATGATCTTTTAGAAAGCTATATCGGACTATGAACTAGTCCGTCTATTCCCAGTCTAGACACCACTGACATGATATATTCAAAGCTTCACCTACCTGTATGAAGTCTCACTATCTAAATAGAAACTTGTCTGGGCATGTTGCTGTTATAATATTACGGAATATAAACATTCGAGCCACTAACATATGTTATTTTGATAAAATGTTTACAAAACATTTCATACGCGACATATGAGTTCCGAAAATGTTACATTTTCTGTACTGTACTGTATAATATTTATTTTAAATTTGATTTTTATATTATATTAAATGCTTCAGTTTATTATTATTTGATGGGTAATTGTAATTATTTATAGGAGTGACGCTTACTAAGGCCTGTAAAAACGTTATTATAGTCATTGCAAAAGTAAGACAACGCTGCGTAGGTAGAGTATCTGCCATCCTGCTTTAACAATGTCGATAGTATTCCTTCGTACTCGTTATCATTATCATTTTAAACGGTAAGGTGACTGTTGTCAATTCAAACAATAAATTCATATCGCTTCCTTATTATTCTAATCTGAAACGCGTTTTAAAACAACGGAAAATTGTACCAGTGTCATGTTGGCATTTACAAACATACGTACCTACGTAAATTTTATTTCTTGGCTATGTAGGTAACGCTTTTGTAAACAATGTGTTGAATTACAAATGAAAGGGCTTCATGCCAAAGTTCGCTTGTGCAATACAAGTATTAAAATGCTGTGACACATCGCTATAGTATTTACTCATCAGTGACTGTAAGTAGATGCCAATATGTTGATTTTAAACGAGGATTTTCGTTTGATATTCTTTGAGGTTCCATTATCAAGTACTTTAGCCATTTAGCACACATTTTGATCACTTTGATAATGATAGATTAACAAATTTCTCTTTCATCTCATCAGTCGTATTACAGTTGTCAAGGAACTTTACGAAGCCTAACCAAACAAACTATTCGAACAGCGAACGGTGTTCAAAACAAAGAAACTCTTTATATTGTTCATGAAAAGTACCTGGTCTGTCTACTAGCAAGAGATGCACACAAATACACAGTTTAACGACCAGTGGAACTCGGGCAGTCTCGTAAAGAAAGATAATTATGTACCTCACTACGCAATTGCTCGCTTGTTCTATCTCTGTGATGCGCAGTGCGTCGTTTTCAACAATTTCAACGATTCAGTTTCATACCGCTCCTATTCCCGCAATACATTAGCTTTACTTACGTTAACTCAACCATTGTTTATTTATTTACATGACCAGTAGCGTTGATACCGAGGATTTGGTCCGTTGGCGACTTGAAAGAACCTATGTGGTATTTTTATCGGTGACTATAAATCTTATTGTGTGGGCAGACAGAACCAGTGTTTATTCTTCGTGAAAATTTAGACGGTTTCCGTAGATCGGCATCCGCGCGCTTCTTAGTAAAAATATCGATCGTTATCATGCGCACCTGGTTAATGATTTAATAGCCACATGTTACTTGGCTGTTAACGTCTATATTTTATAGAAAATATACCGGTCTGGAAAAATAAACAGTTTCGGTGAGTTTGGGTGTTGTAGATAATTTAGAGTCTCTAACAAATGAGTTATGCAAAAACGTTCCTGAAATAACGCGTTAGCTACGCAGGTGTGTTGGTAATTGAATGATGGCTGACGTATTTAAGTTGTTGAGATTTTTCTTTATTATAAAAAAGAGATTATCTTCAAATATTCAGATGGAATACATTAGGCGTATTAATTCTTTGACCACATGTATTAATACAACGAACCATGCCGTTTTGTTATTGCTGATAATAATAAAACAGTAATTTTCTGTAGAGCGATTTCCCTAGCGATATTTTAGACAGCTCCAGTCTTACTGAATTTGTTCACGTTACATATGACATTTAATGAGTAGCACTACCAACCTAGTGTTTGTACAACTAATTTATCTCTTGTATCACAGTGAGTGTAAAATGTACCTGATATGTCATCATCAAGTCCAATGTCGGGTTTTTTTGAAATAACAAAAAAAAGTAGAATAAACAAAGTAATTCTATTTCCATTAGATTTTATGAAAATCTCAGTGTACTTGGTAATGTAATAAGAGCGACATGGACGATAATGAGAGTTACAATGTCCGCGCGACGTGATGCCATCCCCGCTGCGAAACTGACTCATTGTGTTAAGCTCTCAAAACAACTCGAGCTTTTTTAAATCCTTAATAATATTAAATGGTGATGGAACCCTGTAAAACCACTGAATAAGATTTTGTTGTGTGCCATGTGTTAAGTTCATTATGTAATTAATACAAAAAAGTAGACTTTAAATATAAAGAGCGTGCGAAATATTTATTTGTGAGTTGTTAGATTAGACCAGAAAACAGGTTTTGGAAGACGGCTGGTGACACATGGACAGACAACGGACCCCTTAAAATCGAAATCGAAATGCTTTTACTGACAGTAGGCCTAAAACAGGCGCGGCGCATTAAAATCATTAAATTACAGAACTAAGTAGTATGAAAACCTAACAAAAACTCACATTTTGCTACTGAAAGCAATTTTAAAGATCAGATCATAAGATACGAGCTCAGCAAACAGATCTTCCTGCATTTGTAACACGATATCAATAAATATTCCTGGCTGAATATTTTTAAGGTAAGTCTAGTCCCGTCGTTACTAGCACCTGTTACATGCTTGCCTCCTTACCATGAAACCTTGAAAGTTCTTCTGAACAGGACGATTGCTATTGTGGAAGCGTGACGCCACACTAAACTGCGTATAACGTTATCTTGCTTGCACAATGACAGCAATCCTGTATTAGAAGCTCAAGGTACAGGCATTTGCATAAATCAGCCCGAAAACGAATATTTTTCTTCTCGACAACGGAATTCCGATTACGAATACTTCATAATATTAGAAAGTGAATAGACATGATTGTACAACGCACGTGCATGAAATAAATTCTAAAAATAACAGGCCGTAAATAACAAACATCAAAGATACTAAAATAAAAAAGTTATTTTTGTATACCGGATGATATAACTGCAGTAGGGATGTAATAATAAACGGAATTCGTTACATGAATGCTTCTGTTGCTTTTTAATCCGTTCAAATTGACGTGGGTAGAGGGTTAGGGGACTATTTTTGAAATGGTACCGACTAAATTCTAAACTCTACATAAGTGCCGTAATGAAATCGATTGTGATAATCAATTCGCGAATAATGAGCGTTTCTTATTATTTTAATGACTTCATAAAGACTTAAACCATATTAAAAGTTATGAAAGTAAAATTAATTTTAAATTATGGATAAAGTTCTATTTAGAGTGAGGTCATTATCAAAATATATTTGTGGGTCATATTACTAGGGTCTCATGAGACCATCTTCTGACTTCATCATCAGACCACTGCAAATCTCATAAATATAATACATTGTTTGAGAATCGAAAGTGACATATGATTAAGATAAATATTGTACATTTATAACAATACAAATTGTAAACTAAAAGTCCTTCACATTCCCACCAGTTTTCAATTCTTTTCAAAATCTTCGATTCTCGCGTTTAATACTAAATCAATCTGAGTTTATTCACTACACAAGATAACACACGTCTGAAAACAGTTAGTAAATCACCAGAAAGTTTTTAATAGCACTATTTCAAACAAAACTTTTTATTTGAAAGCTGCGTATCGTGGTAGCAGTCACGTACACGATCGAAGTATTTGATTTTTCCACTAAATAAAATTGAACGATTGTTATTCATAGAGCAAATATTGATTCCTTTTTTAATCTAAAAACAAAGAGGATTGGTTTTGTTGTGGGCTTTTTAGGCCTGTTAGTGACAGATGCAGATTTTTGTGCCTTGTTTAAGCAGATAAGGTTTTGTGATATTTGGGGTTTTCAAAATAAGCTAGAATTTATATAAAAAAGCGACAAGCAAAAGCTTTATAACGAATTTACTGAGAGTTGGTCCGCAACTAGTAATGCGATCTCGATAAATACACCTAATTAATCAGTATTTAGATAATTATCAAGCAGAAATTGATCTGCGATAATAGTTCATCATGATGCTTTATACCACTTCTTAAATTGTATTTCAAGACTTTATAGATATTCTACCTAACTGTTAATAAGAATTGTAATAGAAAAAAAAATACAGACAGCTTAGAAAAACCAACAGCTGAAAACCGTGCAAAAACTTTCCACTTCCAACAAGTTTAATTTACTGCAAAAAAAACAATATTTATGTTCCGGAATATCCAAGAATGCAAGTACGAGATATTAAATTCCTATGGTCTATATTGTCCTGTATCATAATTTCTTCGTAGATGGAGATCGTTCACTCAATAGTGATATAATAATGCCTTTGAATGAGGTCAGAATATGTATGAAATATATCGTTCACGTGACGCGCATGACAAATATAATAATTACAATATTTGCTTGTGGTTCCGTTCCAGTTTGTCGGCCTAATATAAAACTGAAGCAGGGATAATTCCCTACATTGTCGTAATATTGCAACCAGCGGCACCAAACTTATTAATACTTCGTCTTTGCCTCATTCTTGTCAGTTTAAAAACGGAACACTTTTACTTATGTTGCTTAGTCTGTCTATCTATCTATTAGTCACCAGGCTTATGCCATGGACTAAGGTAGCTAAAATATGAATAAAATTACGATAAGTCGATCATAAATTTTATTGGTCACCATCAAATTTCTTTCCAAATTGTCTCAATAGTCTTCTATCTATACAAAACCCTCAACACTGCGGGTCCGAATAGAATTTTACCGGCTTTTGTCGTTATTAAAATACGAAAAGAAATGTTCAAAAGTTGGTCATCATCTCTACTACGAGTGCACCGTGCAATAGTATTACAGTTGCCCGCTTGCAGCAGACCGTGAATGGTCAGCTTAAGTGCTTGAGAAAAACGTTCAATATTTAATGCAAGTTCTTGAAAGCCCCTTGAACAGGATGTTATGTAAGTTTCCGGTACTCAACTACGTTGTTCTCTATTTATTGTAATTGTTTTATCGTTGCAAAAATTTCCTCTTTATAGTTTATTACGTCGTATGTCGTGGATACCTTTTTTCTGGATGGCAAAACGTTTAAGTGTCTTAAATTGTCATTAAATGTTTCTCCCGCTTTGGATTGAACGGAAGGGAGTGACAGGCATTTACTGACTACATACACCCTGTACCTCCCTTTGCTCTTTGTGCAATTGGGGTTGCGGTAGCCCTTTCGGGCAGTCCCGCTGGCTTGGCAGGCCTTAATGGGCTCCACAGAGCTTGCTGACACCTCTTTGTGGCGCGCGTATTACATGAACGCTCAATCCGGCACTTGCTTGGGTCCGTTCGGGAGGTGAGTTACCTATCTCAAATAAGTGCCAAAGGTCGGGAGTCATCACGTGATGACATGAGTAGGTACCTAATATTAATATCATGTAATAAAGGACAGATGTATCCAAAGATCCTAACCAAAACATAATTTCAATTTATTGATCCTGTTACATCTCAACTGAATTTGTATCAAAGCAAAATAACATCTAAAGCCGATAAGGATAGTCGCTTCTAAGAAGGAAATGTTTTTCTTTAAACCTAGACATCCAATTTCCAGAAATGAATGATGCAACTAATTGGTTTTTTAAGAGCTCCATTTTATAAACGTTTGCAGATGCAATCGATCTAAGAGTTATGGTAATGTCAGTTAAACAAGGAGATTGATCCAACATAAACAGTAAAGCGAAACCGTGGATATAACGACAGATTTGTAGGTGTTAATAATAGGTAAACACATTGTGAGCGATTAACTGCTTGCGTCTGGGCCAACGCGTTGAATTTACGATGGTACACGGACGTCATTTTAGCTAGACGTACAGTTTTGCACACCATTCAACGTTTGATAGCGTGGCGTAATAATATTAGCTGAACACATGGTGACTGCAAATTACGGATGTTGTCTTTTGTATGTGTGTGTTAACTACCTGTATCAAGAAAATGGGAAATTTAGGAAGGATAGAAAAAAGGTTTGGAAAAGTAAGATACATTTAGCAGTCATGTCAAGATAGTATAAAGAAATTCGGCAAGAAGTCGT